>NC_047046.1:88089045-88389045 GCF_011762595.2 Tursiops truncatus | reverse complement strand
ATTCATACCATCTTACCTTTAGTAACATACAGAAACTCTGTTCTTTTACAGCTCTATCCCTACTACTTTTGTTGTTGATGTCACAAAATTACATCTTTTTACATTGTGTGCCCCCAGACGTAAATTAATAATTCTTTTAAGTCCATTAGACTCCTAAATTATGTAGAAAAGAAGATTTGGAGTTACAAATCAAAGTTACCTTAATATTGGCTTTACACTTATAATTGTTTTCTTTTTTTAAAGATGTGTTAATGTTTTGAACCATGTAGAAAACAAAAAGTCCAGTCTGGGGCTTCCCTGATGGCACAGTGGTTGAGAGTCCGCCTGCCGTTGCAGGGGACACGGGTTCGTGCCCCGGTCTGGGAGGATCCCACATGCCGTGGAGCGGCTGGGCCCGTGAGCCATGGCCGCTGGGCCTGCACGTCTGGAGCCTGTGCTCTGCAATGGGAGGGGCCGCAGCAGTGAGAGGCCCACGTATAGCCACAAAAAAAAAAAAAAAAAAAAAAAAAGTCCAGTCTAAAACGTTGTTACAATACTATAGCATTTATAATTACCCATATATTTAATTTTATAGAGATCTTTATTTCTCCAGTTGGCTTTGAAATTCTGTCTACTGTCCTCTCATTTCATCAGCAGGACTCCCTTGAGCATTTTTTGCGGGGCAGGTCTAGTGGTAATGAACTCCCTCAGCTTTTGTATATGTTGAAATGTCTTGATTTCTCCCTCACTTTTGAAGAACAGTTTTACTGGGTATAGGATTATTCATTGACAGGTTTTTTTCTTTCCACGTTTTCAATACATTGCCCTTTGTCTACTTGCCTCCAAAGTTTCTGATGAGAAATGTGCAGATAATCTTATTGAGGATGGCCTGCACGTGATGATTTTGCTTCTCTCTTGCTGCTTTCAAGATTCTCTATTTGTTCTTGGCTTTTGAAAGTTTGATTAAAATTTGTCTCAATGTGGGTCTTTTTGAGTTCATCTTATTTGGAATTTGCTGTGCTTCTTGAATTTTATATTCATGTCTTTATTCAAATTTGGGAAGTTTTCAGCCATTCTTCTTCAGATAGTCTGCTCTTTTCTATCTCTCTTCCTCTTCTGGGACTCCCATAATACATATGTTGGTCCTCTTGATGGTGTACCACAGGCCCCTTAGGGTATTTTCTTTCCCCCCACCCCCAATCTTTTGCTTTCTAGTCCTCAGCCTTGATGATTTACATTTCCCTATCTTCAAGTTCACTGATTCTTTCTTCTGCCTGCTCAGATCTGCCTTTGAATCCCTCGAGGGCATCTTTCAGTTCAATTATTGTACTTTTCAGCTCCAGGATTTCTTTTTGGTTTATTCTTAGGTTTTCTGTATATTTATTGATATTTCCATTTTGTTCATACTTTTTCTTTACTTTCTCCACATATTCCTAAAGTTCTTTGAGCATTTTTAGGACTGCTGTTTTAAAGTCTTTGTCTAATATATCTGCCATTAAGTCTTTTCAGGGACAGATTCGGTTGAATTATTTTCTCCTGTGAATGGGCCATACTCTCTTATTTCTTTGTATGCCTTGTGATTTTTTGTTGAACACTGGACATTTTAATCTAATAACATGGCAACTCTGGAAATCAGATTCTACCCCTCCCCCAGGGTTTGCTGGGGGGTTTTGTTTTTGTTTTTGTTTTTTTTGGTTTTTTAAAATTATTGTTGTAGGCTTTCTCTGCCAAGCCATCAGCATGAGGTGTAAAATTAATAACTTCTGAGGTCTTTTCTGAGACTTCCTTGGGCACACACAGTCACTTTCTGGTTTTCGCAGTTGTTTTTCAATGTCCTAGTCTTTAATGTCTGGTTCATGAAAGGGGAAAAGAGAAAAAGGGGGGATAAAAGGGCACTCACTTTTGAAATCCCCTTCAGGTCACTTCAGCTTCTTGGGGAGGGGTTTGCAACAGTGGGGGAAAGTGTGACGACAGTGGCCACCTGCCTCTGGCTGCACCTTTGCGATCAGACGCAGCAGTCGGCATCAGAGCACAGATTCCTGGTGTTTGCAGGGCAGAGTCCTCTTTGCCCACCCTGGCTCCTGCACGCTGCTCTAGACATACATGCAGAGCTGCCTGCTGTGTGGCTGGGGGTGCGATGGGTGGGTGCTAAGACCTGAAATGAACCAGAGTTGAGGGCAGTAACCTTCTAGTTCTTCCCCTTGAAGTCGTGAGCCTTCAACAGGCCTCAGATTTGCAAATTAGTTACCCCAGACAGGTCCTGCCATTGTTGTCCAGGTGGGGGGTGTCCCTGGTGCTCCCTTCTCTACCGTCATCCCAGAATTCTCCTGTGTGTGCGTGTGTGTGCGTGTGATTTCACTGTTTAACATTGCCCCAAGCGTAGTGCCAGAGTGCCGTAGGGCTTCTCTGAGCCCAGGGTGCATGGGATGTGCTTTACTTAGAAAACGCTCTTGGCCATGTGTTTGGTGTTAATGAATCAATAGTGTATATGAAATCCGGCGTCTCAACCAGAAACACACTAATGCAAGTTTATTGCTCGGTGGATGAAAATGCTGTGATCAGAGGCTCACAGGACCCTGTATTTCCTGGCAGCCATGGTTCAGTGTTCAGTAATGCAGTGTTCATGGAGACTCTGTGAGACGTAACTACTGTGAATAACGAGAATCAACTGTATATGAAAAGTCTAGAATGGGCAGCCTGTAGAGACAGAAGGCACATTCATGAGGGTGGGAGGTACAGGGTTTCTTTGCTGGATCATGGAAATATTCTGAAATTCGATAGTGGTGCTGGTTGCACAGCTCTGTAGATATACTAATAACCATTGAATTATACTCTTTAAATGGGTGAACTTTATGGGATGTAAATTATATCCCAGTAAAGTTGTTAAAAATTAAAAGTATGAGATCCAAACCAGACTCTCCTGGATCTGAGTCTCGGCCCTGAGTGAAGTCATCTGGGCTCGTCTCCAGCCTTTATTTCCAAACTTCAGCCATCCTCAATCCGTGTGAATACTTTGACTTTTTAACTCATTTATTTGTACAGGTTTTTTTAAAATCGTCTTTTCCCCTGGTAATAGGGACTTTTTGTTCTTCGCTGTGGCCTCAGCTGTAAGCACCACCTGCTGTCCTGACGCACGGGCTTTGGGACTCAAGACAGCGCTCAGGACACCCAAGTGGCTCCCAAGGGGCTTCCCTGGCTGCCATCCTTGAACTCATTGGGAATGTCAGTGGCAGGCACAGTAAAATTAGCAGGACCTGCAACATTGTTACCAGTAGAAATCACAGATAGCATTTTCATATCATGTGATCATATCAGCCAGAGATCTTGAATATCATTTACAGTAATCATTATTTTTAAATAGTGCAGATTGTTATTGAATCCATTAGTGAGAAAGCATATGTCGTGTTGTATCCCACACTTGCTTTGATCATTGCCTTCAAAGGAATTTCTTTCTTCTGTCATCCCATGTCTCTTAGTTTATGCATTTAAGAACATTATTCTGAGGAGGAGTTCCCAGGCCTCATGAGATTGCTGAGGGTTCTTGGGACGCAGCGTTAAGAACCCAGCTGTAGATAGTCTGCATTTGGGCGCTCAGACAACAGGCCAGCGATGACTGGGATTTTGCCCTCCTGGGACCCCGTCAGGGGCATTTGTGTCCACAGGGGGCAGAGAACCACGCCTTTGGCCTTCACATCTGCAGACTTCTTTCCTTCTGCGTTTAGTAGACTTTGTCAGTCCTCTGTCCTGGGCTGGCTACTGTTACCAGCTGTGGGGTGTTTCCCTTGGGTGAATAAAAGATGTCATTATGCCTTTCACTTTAATGCTTTGCCCATTTAAGGGAAGAAGAAGAGCCGTTACCAGGATGAAGTAGTCACAGTGGGGAACCTGGACCACAGATCCTCTCCATCCCCTGCATACTCCTGTCCTCCCCGAGCTTGCAGGAACACTGGGGAAACCGACCCAAGTCAGAGGGAATGCAGGACGAGACCAGTAAAGGAGCTGGGAGTCTATTTTTAGCAGAATAAACAGGAAGTGCAGACACTCACTTGTCACCACTTACCCATCAAATAAACCCTCCCAATACTAGCAACCCCTGTGTTCTCATCACTTAAGAGATGCCCTTTACCCCCAGGTCCCAGCCCAGGACCAGGGGAGGAACCCTGATGGAATTTCAGTTGCTTTCTGTCCCTGGGGTAAGGGGCCTCCCAGGGTGTCGAGGAGGCTTGTTGAAGACAATTATACCAAAAGATTTCCAGCACAATTAGAGCGCTCTCAACTATTTACTTTTAAAATAAGTGTAAATATTGCTCATTTACATGTGTCTGTTAACTGCTCTTGGCATTCTAGCATTGTTTGGGGTTCCTAGAATGAGGAAGACACATTTTAAAACTTTTGACTTATCAGAAAGTTGCATGACTGGGGCAGGGTGGGGAGGTAGGGGTATTTGCTTGTGATGTCACTTAAGCGTGTTGCCGGAAAAAGTAATTAAGGGAAGTTCTTCAAAGTGAAACGTATAGAATCATTGAAAATTTGGTTATAGACACTGGCAGACCCTTAAAAGTATCAGGCCTGCAAATTCTGCTTATAAACGCTTTCCTTGGATGCGTCATTAATTAGCAGGAGGCGTGTTTGGCTCTTACGTTGGTGGCTTACTGCTTAGCAGGAGGCGCTCAGCGGGTCTGACAGTTCAGCTGCCGCAGCTGAATCTCTCTGTTTCTCTCCCCGTTTTACTCGCTTTCCTCAGATGCTGCCTAAGGTTTTGAGGCTGTGTGTTGAGGGCAGGGTGAAGATGTGGTTTGGCTGGGTTAGCTTCATCTATGCGCCCACACATATAGGAACAAGTGTGTGAGGAGAACCTGCAGTTAAACACCCCTCTGCTCTGGGGTCTTTTTCATGAGACACATTTGCTGTTTTAATTGTCACTGATTCCTGGAAATTCGTGTGTTTGGAGAATTTCCTTTTTTTTTTCCAACTGTGAAAAAGGGCAAAAACTCTGCCACTGCTCTACCGTGGGAACATGCAGAAAACAAAATGCCTGAAGCGGTGTTCACCCCTGGAGTGGGAGTGGATGGGGGGAGAGAATGTGCTGATGTAGCTCATTAAAAAGCAAACAGAGCCAGAGCCGCCCACCGTCCAGAAAGAGCTTGTCCTGGAAAAGCTGGCCACTGTGCAGGCACTGCCGGGCAGCCCGGGCCTCGCCGTGGCCTGGACGCGGCTCACTCCACGCATGTCGCTGGGTCTGCAGCTTCCCCTCCAGTTGGGCCTCTGGGAGGGAGGGGAGAACATCGGATGGTGGTTTTATTCTCTCACTGTCCCACAGAACACCTTGCGTATAAACAGTGAGAGTTTACAGGGATGGAATTTTGCATTCTCCTCTTCCCTTATTTATTTGAGAGTCATATGTACTTTTTATGTATTCAAGCCCATAGTATACTAACAATTTGGATTCTTTTTGAAATCCTTACATATCATAAACATATCCTATGTCATTAAACCCTTTGTGAAACTTTTGTTTTAAAAGATGTTTTTTCTGTTTATAGTGTATTTGTAAAAGAAAATTCAAACAACATGGAAATAACTTCACCGCCCTGAGGTGACCATTGTTAGCAGTTTGGTGAGCCCCCTCCACACCCCTTGCTGTAGATACAACTAGTTGGATATAGTTTCACATAAACAGGGTCATAATACACATACTGTAGAGATTATTTCAGCCTAGCATCTTTTTTTTTTTTTTTTTGGTACGTGGGCCTCTCGCTGTCGTGGCCTTTCCTGTTGCGGAGCACAGGCTCCGGACGTGCAGGCTCAGCGGCCACGGCTCACGGGCCCAGCCGCTCCACGGCATGTGGGATCTTCCCGGACCGGGGCACGAACCCGTGTCCCCTGCATCAGCAGGCGGACTCTCAACCACTGCGCCACCAGGGAAGCCCCTAGCATCATATTTTTGACTCCTTGTAGATACATAGATATATACCATCTTTCTAACAGACATAGCAGTTGTATGAATTTAACAAAATATAGCCAATCCCATAATAATTTATATTTAAACTGTTCCAATTTTTCATTATAATAAACTGTTATACCTTTTTATGTGCATGTCAGATTCAGGATTAATTGGTAGAAATGTTCTTGCTGGATTAAAAGGCATGCGTATCTTTAACTAAAGTATATTTTTGCCAGTGGGCCTCTCTTTCGCAGGGCATTAGAATGGCCTTTGAATTGGGCCCTTTAACACACACCTTTGAAGGCCGTTCTTGTGTGGCATGGAAGCTCGTGAGCTTTGGATTTACCTTCTTGAACGCTGCAGCAAAGGCCAGTGAGGGGCTGGCGAGTGGCTTGGGGGGAGGGCTGCCCTCCTGCAGCCGCCGTGGACTCCTGAGTCCGGTGCCTTGCAGGTCCCAGCCTGCCCCTGCGAGCTGATTATCCTGCTCCGGGCTCCTGAGCTCAGGGAGCCCCTCCCAGCCTGGCCTCCCTGGGTGGGAGCTGAAGACCCGCAGGACGTGAGCTCCTGGGGGGAAGCCGCCCAGGGGGGCGGACGGTACCAGCTGAAGCCGCTTGCTTCCACGGAGGCCAAAGGACCGTGTGGCTGAACGTGGGCGTCGTATCATTTCTTTCCTGTCTTTGATATCAGAGTGGCTCGTTTGTGACGATCAACACGTGTATTTAAGCCAGTTCTCGGTGAGGACGAGCTCAAGGAGTTCTGCTTTGATGGGAAATAAGGCCAGGAACGGAGGCACCGTTTGGGGCTTTCTTTTCATGTTTCAGCTGATAATCCTTGTTGTCAGGCTGCCTGTGTTAGTAGGATTTCTTTTTTTTTTTTTTTTAGCATCTTTATTGGAGTATAATTGCTTTACAATGGTGTGTTAGTTTCTGCTGTATAACAAAGTGAATCAGTTATACATATACATATGTTCCCATATCTCTTCCCTCTTGCGTCTCCCTCCCTCCCACCCTCCCTATCCCCCCCCTCTAGGTGGTCACAAAGCACCGAGCTGACCTCCCTGTGCTATGTGGCTGCTTCCCACTAGCTACCTATTTTACGTTTGGTAGTGTTTATATGTGCATGCCACTCTCTCACTTTGTCACAGCTCACCCTTCCCCCTCCCCGCATCCTCAAGTCCATGCTCTAGTAGGTCCGTGTCTTTATTCCCTTCTTGCCCCTAGGTTCTTCGTGACCTTTTTTTTTTTCTTAGATTCCATATATATGCCTTACCATACGGTATTTGTTTTTCTCTTTCTGACTTACTTCACTTTGTATGACAGACTCTAGGTCCATCCATCTCACTACAAATAACTCAGTTTCGTTTCTTTTTACGGCTAATATTCCATTGTATATATGTGCCACATCTTCTTCGTCCATTCATCTGTCGATGGACACTTAGGTTGCTTCCATGTCCTGACTATTGTAAATAGAGCTGCAATGAACGTTGTGGTACATGACCCTTTTGAATTATGGTTTTCTCAGGGTTTATGCCCAGTAGTGGGATTGCTGGGTCGTATGGTAGTTCTATTTTTAGTTTTTTAAGGCACCTCCATGCTGTTCTCCATAGTATTTCTCTTTGAAAACTCTTTTTAAACGTAAAGCAACATACTCCTCAGGTAATGTAACAGGGCTGTGTTTCTGTTTCCAGAGCGTGTGAGGGTTATGTGGTGTCACCTGCTTTTAGAAGGGAGGGATTCTTTGGCCTTCTGAAGCATCCCAGCCTGTAAACTCTGCACCCGCGCCCCAGCCTCCCATGTGTGCCTGAGGCCTTGGAGGCGCTCAGAGCCTGGCGCTCAGGCACCTCCCGTGGGGCCCACCTGCGTTCAGGCCGGCAAGTGGTCATTCCTTCTTGGGCTCGCTGAACCTCACGCCCGCCCCCCAGTGCTGCGGCACGCAGGTTGGGTCGTGTTCCTGCTCTCTGGGTGCAGGTTCTACTGGGAGGCATGTTGCAGGGAGGCACTGTAGCCCCAGGGTTGGGCCAGCTGCTGCAGGGCCGTGCGGGTTGCTCCAAGGCTGATGGAGAGCCGTGGGGAGGTTGAAGCAGACGCCCTGTGTGAAGGGGCCGAGGTGCCCTGTGGGTGGTGCCTTGCCCACCGCACCTGCTTCCCCTCGGCCCGAGGGAACCCGTGCCCGCTGCATGTCCTGGGCCACACTCTCCGTGAGCTGGGGCCCCGCTCCTTTCCGTCCGGAAGGGCTGCTTTGCTGAGCAGGCTGCAGCGTCCCCGCAGCAGGTGTGCAGCTTTGGGGGAGGGCCCTGTGCCTGGAGTTAAAACCGGGTTTTGCCGAGTGTTTCTGAAGGCCAGCAGATCGAGAAGCGCCAGCCCCCGTGGGCCTTTGTAAGCAAGGGGTTAAGGCTGAGCTTTCCTGGCCCTTGTTGGGGATGGGTGTCCACAGGTGTCAGCACAGAGATCTTGGAGAGGTGACCTGGCCTCGGGCAGCTTCCAAAAGTCAGGTCCTTGCTTCATTCCCCTTTGATCCGGATAATGGTTCCTAGGTCAGCCAGCCCTAACTCTGCACTGGAAAATGCAGAGCCCCTACTAAAGATGTGGCTTCTCGGCCATCATTCATAATGGTCACAGAACTGCCAGCTCTTTGCTGACTTACTCATTCGGCTAACATGATCTACTGACAGGCTCACCTCGCTGATGGGCACCTGCTCTGTGCTCAGCACCGCCAAGCCCTGGGGCACAAGGTCAGCTCGTGGCTCCTGCGCTAACAAGGGGCCTGCAGCCCCACAGTCTGCCGTGAAAACAGCGACCGCTCACGGGATTGTGCTTCGGGAACTGGGAAGAGCTGCGTTAGGTGGAGAGACCAGGAGGGCTTTGTGAAGAGGCGGTGCCAGAGCTGAGTGTCGACTAAAAAGCGTGTGCGGGGCCACGGGAGAAGCAGGAAGTTGCGGGGGGGAGGGGCTCTGTTTCGCAGCGCCAGGCTGAAGTCTGTGACGGGAGGAAATGGTGGGAGGTGACCAGGGGTCTCTGAGCTCCAGGAGAGCCTGGGGATTGCGTATCCCCACCTGCAAACAGGAGGAGCTCACTCGTGAGCTGGTGGCTACGTTAGTGAGCTTCTGGCCAAGGATGCGGTCAGATGACAGATCCCCCTCAGAGCTTGCAGATGAGAGGAGGGGGCACATAGGAGAAGCCCTTCAAGGTCTTGATAAGATCTGGGGACCAATCGCACATCCCTTGGGAGATCTATATTCCAGTTGCCTTCAGTCGAGACCTTTCTTTTTAGCGTGTTTACAAAGTGACTGGCTAAAACATCTTTCGCGTAGGTGAGAAGTAGTTGATCGGTATTAATCTTTTTTTATTTTTATTTTATTTTTTTATTTTTGGCTGCAGTGGGTCTTCGGTGCTGCGCGCAGGCTTTCTCTAGTTGCGGCGAACGGAAGCCACTGTTTGTTGCGGTGTGCGGGCCCCTCATGGCAGCGGCTTCTCTTGTTGTGGCTCACAGGCTCCAGGCGCGCGGGCCTCAGTAGCTGTGGCGCACGGGCTTAGTTGCTCCACGGCATGTGGGATCTTCCCGGACCAGGGCTCGAACCCGTGTCCCCTGCCTTGGCAGGCGGATTCTCAACCACTGCGCCACCAGGGAAGCTCGGTATTAATCGTAAATTGTGTTCTTTTAAGCATTTTGCATTTGACACGTTTTTGCTAGAAAAAAGCTCCAGGTTACTCAAAACAGTGACGTCTTCCCTCTTAGCTAAAGGCTAGCCCATCTAACCTACACCTACCTGTGTCCTTAGGGTCGCTGGGCTGGGAAGCTGTTTATGTTCCCGTTAGTAGTCATTTTCAGTCCAATTAAATGCCACTCCATTTGGAAGAAATTCTTTTGGGGAGAGAATGAAGACGGCTGGAGGAGAGCCTACAGTTGGTGTGGGCCCCATGGAAGCCCCAGGGAGGAGACTGGACCCCGGGTGCAGCTCCCATGAAAGCACAGCCCACGGAGAAGCTCAAGGACACTCTTGTGACAGGTTCCGCTAGTTCTGCGCGGCCATTTCTGTTTAAAAGGGCTTCTCATTGCGCAGGACAGCTGTGGAGACCGGAAGCTGGTGGCAGTCCGGGTGGGCTCGTCTGAAGCCCACCATCCGCTGTGATCTGTCCTCAGTGGAATTCACCAGTGAAGAGGAGGGAATCATTCTAAACAGGCAGCTGGGGGGGAAGAGGACGCTCTGTTTTAGAAAAATGGTTCCAAAGCCCTGAGTGAAATTGCTTTGGTGCCACCTTCGTCCAAGGCCCTTAAACTCACAGCTCTGGAGACGTTTGCTTGCTGGTTTGTTCCTTTTTAACTTTCTTTCTCCTTTCTTCCCAAACTCTGGCCTGTCTTCCAGCTCTGCTGACTACTTCTCCATGTTCTGCCTGCCTGACCCCTCCTCTTGGTCTCTGTGGCTCCACTGGGCAGCCTGTGGCACCCCCGGTGGGCTGAGCTGGCCTCCTGCCTGTCACTCCCTCCTTCTGCCCGGACACCTGGTTCAGCAGCTTAGAGGCTGGACTGGCCCCGGACGTACAGCTCACGCCCCTCAGCAGCTGCGAGCATCCTCGTCACATTTTTTGTTACCGCGCCTCATGGCTTCTCACGCCAGCATCGCGCATGTTGGCTTCTGTGTTTGTTTATGTCATTCCCCGGCTCCGTCATAGCCCGCTTGTTTCCCTTTAAGATCCATTCCTTCCTAAGTTCCACCGCTGTTACCATCTTACTTGAGGAGTCCTTAAAAGTAATTCCCGTGTGGCCTGGGGACCACCTTCATCAGAACCCCAGGGAGGGGAGGAAGCTTGTGAGACGCAGATTCTGGAGCTCGTCCCAACCCAGGAACCAGAACCTCTGGGGTGAAGGTCAGAGTTGGCTTCTCCAGTGACTCACGCACACAGCCTCAGAACACATATATCCCTTCTACTCTCAAGACGAATGCTCATTTAGCAGTTTGCTGTTGACTAAGGGCTTTGAAGCTATCATGTGACTGTCACAACAAACCAAGTTGTATAATTGTTCTCGTTTTGAAACTGAAGCTTCAGGAAAGGTTAAACATTCCAAATATAGTTCTCAACTGAAGTTGTTTGGAATTTATTTAAAATACCCCCTGGGGAGGGCTTATCCGGCACCTTTCAACAAAGGATGCAGAGCCGGTGACATCCAACCATTTCACCGTAATGGGTGTGACATGCGACGGTCCGCAGCTCAGAACAAGCAGTCAGCCTTGGGAACTGGAATTAAGGCCACATTAAAGACCGTACTGTCTTCCCATAGCCAGGAGAATCGTTATTTAGAATACAGTAAACTTCAGTGGTACCTTAGTGCCAAGTAGTTTACTGTACAAATGATTTACCTGTACTAGTTTGGAGTCCAGAGATTAAAATTTCCATCATGAACTTTTTTCTTTTCCAGAAGCGTAAGCAAGATTTGGATTTCCTCTTGCATAGTGATTTGTCTTCCTGTTTTTGCCCTGTATCTCTGTAGTTTCCATCCTCTCCTGTGGGAAAGTGATTCAGCACAGAGGCCACCATCTCTAGCGGACCCCACCTGCACCCGGACTCTCGTAAAGCCCCGAGCCACTTTGTAGCATTTAACAAATGCAGGCGGAGATTTAGGATTAGACCGACAGTTGGATTTGGAGCTGTTTGCTCCTGTGTTGTTTTCTATGGGGACGTGAATGCAGCAGGATACGCCCTCTAGGCCCTGCCCCCCGCCCCCCGTATTCCAACAGCCTGCTAGAACCACGGACGGGGAGAGCTGCGGCTGGGAGTTCTGTACCTTGTTAAACTGTAAAGGAGAGTGTTGGTACAGTACATACCAACTAAGAAAGGCTGTTTTTATTGTGGTAAAACATATGTACCGTAACATTTACCATTTTAACCATTTATGAGTATGCAGTGCAGGGGTGTTCAGGACGTTCACATGGTTGCACAGCCACCGTCCACCTCCTGAACTTTGTCATCTCCCAGCTGAAACTGTACCCACTAAAACATTATGTGTTTTGGTGAGTTAAAGTCAGACGCCAAGAAGTAACCTCCGTCCGTGTAAGTATGAATTCCTATAAAACGCCCATAGGGCACATTGATAACTGACAGTGTCTGTGGTCTTCTTAGAATTTCAGATCAAAGGGTGAGGGATTACACTTTTGCAAAGAGCAAATCGCTTAGGAAATAATTGTCACTTACTAGTGGCGTCATCGTGTCCCTGCAGAGACCCCAGGCCTTCCCTGGGGGCTGTGTCTGCGGCCCACCCTCATCCCTCTGGTTCCCGTGTGCTGACCGCGCCTGGACCGGAGGCTGGCAGTGAGGGCCGGGCTTCTTGGACTTCAGGTCGCACGTGGAGAGTCTCAGGTTAAATTAATCCAGCTCCTCTGGACACGTCAGGGCATCGGCAGTGACTCGGAAGGGTCAGCCAGCCTCACCTGTCCTCCTCCTGCTTGGGACCCCTCTGAGCGGGGAAGTGCAGCATGCAGCGTGACGGGTGTCTGTGTGTTGGGGGCGGGATGCCCTCTGCCAGGGCGGCTGCGGCAGTGTGGCAAATCTGCCTGCCTGCAGACCTTTCTCCCCGCGCCTCCCAGACTCCGGTGAGGGGAGCCTGGAGGTGGCCGGGCCCCCGTGGCTCCTCCTGTGGCTAACAGGCCTGGGACTCTCTTCTGGCGGACAGAATAGCAGGAGAATGGGGAGGCTGAGGCTGGCGGCCCTCCTTGCCCAGGCCGGTGTGCTGGTCGCGTCTTCCTGGCCCTCCCTGCAGCCCAGCCTGTCCTGGCGGTGGTGGACGCCGGGCGGTGTGCGAGCACGTCCTCACTCCCAGCCCCAAGAGCCACTGTCCGCAGCCTTGGGTGTGCTCCCAGCCCTGGCCTTGGCTCGCTCTCGGGTGGGCTTCGGGTGGGGTGGACGTTTGGTTGAGGCCCCTCGGGGGGAGGGGCGCTCCAACACAGATCTGCCCCACGTGGCCCCTGCCCATCTCCTGCCAGCTTCAGACACCACGAAAAAGTGTGCTGGCCTTTGGGAGCAGGCGCCAGGCAGAGGGCGCCTCGTCTCCTGATGTCGCCTTTGACCTTGGAACCATCCCAATCTTTTTGAGCATCATTTAGCGGATGGAAGTTCTTCGTGCGGTTGACGCTGGAAGCACGGTTCTGACGCTCAGGCTCATCAGAGGGCAGAGCCTGAGACCGGCCCACGTGTAGATTTGGGGTGTGTCCGCCCGAGGACCTGACCCTCCTCAACCCTCCCTCCAGCAGCTCTTTCTGGCGGCCCTCACTGTCGAGCGTGGGGGCACACTTAGCTAGTGAACCCTGGCGGGCCTCCTGCGCTCTCAGAGTCGATCAGAGCAATTGCCAAAGCTTGACAAGCTCTCTGGTGCAGGCGCTCACGGACAGGCGAGGAAGACCGTGTACTTCGTGCTGCAGGCTCCAGGGCTTCACACAAGGAGGTTTCCAGACCCTTTAGCTGTGGACCCTCCTCGAGTTCCCGGGGAATTCCTGCTGACCGCAACTATGGCGAGGTGCTTCTGAAATGAAAATGCGTCCTTCTTACCCTGTGTGCCTTTTAAACCCTCCTCCACCTGGCACCCCCGACCCAGTTGGTCCTCTTGTGCTGTGTGCCGCCTGTGTTGCTCTGCCGGCCCCCTCGTAACGGGCAGGCGTTCCCAGGACAGTGAGCGAAGGGAGCTGCAGAAGCTGTGTGTGTTTCACAGGGGCTTGGGAGTACGGCGTCAGGGTCTGTTGTTACAGCGGGAACTTAACGAGCCCTGTTTTCTGCGTCAAGATGGCGGTGTGGCGCGTGGGCCGCTGGCACCAGTGAAGACTCCGAGGGCTGCGGAGCGCTCATGGTCGAGGCAGGCGTCCTCAAGTCCATGGTCTCCCCGAGTGGGGTGACCTGTCCCTTTTACAGAGGACGAACCTGAGTCCCAGAGAGGTCCACACGGCTGTCCAGGTGTCTCTGGTTTCCTCCCGTGGCTGAAGTGGGGAGTGAAGGAGGAGGCCGCAGAGCTTCCGAGCGGTCAGCAGAGGACCGAGGCACTGGCACAAGCCCAGCCCGCAGGCTGCAGTTTCCACTGGCCTGAGGTGGGGGGGCATCAGGAAGTGGCCCCCGGACGGACCACAGATTCCTCTGGATGGGAGAAAGACACGCACTGTGGTTCCTGGTCGCCGTGGTTTGCCCATCTTGGACAATCCTGCCGGTCAGGACCCTCCCCTGACCCAGACTGTCGCCGGTGGACTGGGCAGCTCTGTAGAAACAGCAGGAAGACGACTTGTTCAGCTCTTAAAATCCAGGGTCTTCAAGATGTATTAAGTGGAAAACCTAGGTGCAAAATTGTGTGTATAATTCGTTACCCCCTGAAACAAAATGAGGGAGTACGAATCTTTGTTCATATTTGCTTGTAGTTGCATAAATAGACCTGGAGTGATTGATAAACTAGCAAAAGTCACAACCTCGAGTACGGGGTGGGGAGTGACTGCTGACGTGTCTGGGGCTTCCTTTCGGGGTGATGCAAGTGTTCTGGAATTAGGCAGTGGCGATGGTTGCCCAGCCGAGTGCACCAAACCCGATGAACTGTACCCCTTAACGAGGGGCGCTGTGGAAGCCAGTCACGTGGCGTGTAGCTCAGTCCTGCGGTTAAAGCATCTTCCTGAAGCAGGCATCTCGCTCGGCTCGGAGCCTCTTTGAGCCAAGTGTTTAACGCTAGCGGAGCTGCACTGGTCTTCGCCCCGTCTCTGGATTCGTGGACTGAGGGCCCGTGAGGCTGTGTCTCTCGCAGCGTCTTCGGGGTGAAGCAGGCGGAGGACCCAGGGCAGGGCTGGCCCCTGGGTGCTCTGTCGTAGGGTCCCGGGAACTGCCCCCTGGGATTCACGCTCAGGAGCTGTTGGTGAGAGAGGCAGCTGGAGCCGGCGGCCTTGGCTGTGGGCTCGCGGAACAGAGACCTCTCCCTGTCGTCGCCACTGCCCAGCGGCCTCTGCTGCGGAGGGGCAGCTGCCGTGGGTGGGACTCAGCTGACGGGGTGCTGTGAGGCTTGTAGTGCCGGGTGGCGCAGAGACCTGGCCGCTGAGGGCAGGGGTGGGGACCTGTGACCCTCCTCCAGCCTCCCGTGGAGCTTCCGTGACGCCCTGTGCTGTGCTGGCCTGGCCTGCAGCGTGGAGGGCTGGCCATGGGAACTGCTGGAGGAGGTCTGCTCTAAGTACAGGCTTTCCTGCCAGCAGTTATTTTCGGCTGTTTCAATTACAGTTGTCCCCTCTGGTAACCGCTGTAGCGTCCCGTAAATACAGGCCGAATCACAGCCCCCGGCTGTGGAGCCAGCGGGGGAGGGTGGACACGTGGATGGCCCTGCTCCTCCTGGAGGGGACGGCGACCCCGTGGGGCTTTTAAGTGGCCGCTCGGAGGAAGGGGAGCCAGTGAATGGCGCCCCTTCTCTCTGATTCGATCGTGCTATTCTTCCCACACCCTCTGCTCAGCACCTGAAATCACCTTGTGTTCAGGAACCCGCTGTGAGCTGGGGGCAGAGCCACCGACTCTGATGGGCGTCGGAGAGCTGGCTTTTCGGAAATGCCTGACCCAGTTCTGCCCCCGGCGATCCAACCCTGCTCCTAAGACAGGCTGTGAGAGGCCCAGTGTTTTCCTTGGAACTTGGGGGTTCATATTTCCTTGCTTTTTATCTGATCTCCTTTCTCCTACGTCATAACAAAGGTTAAGTATGAGAGGGCGGGGAACGGGGAGAGCTCTTCCTCGGGCCGACGTCCGCGAGGCAGAGGGACCGGGAAGGACTACCTGCCGGGGGCCCGAGCCGGGCTTAGCCGCCAGCGCGCCGCCCTGGGGCTGGTGAGGCCAGGCCGTTACTGCTGATGGTGTCTGGGCCACGGGTCAGCACAGCGGCCCCGCTTGGAGGTGAGGGTGGACTTGAGGGTGGAGCCTCAGAACGGCTGGCATCAGTGCCCCTCGATGCTAGGTTTCTGAAAGTGTTCTGCTTGGGAGAGACACCAGCTCTGTCCCCTGATGTCCAGAGACGTGGTGGGTCTCCAGGAGGGCCTGCTCACGGCCCACTTCTCAGTGGTTACTGAGTCTGGACCTTAATTACACTGCACTGCAGACTCGGGAGGGGCAGAAGTCCTGCAAAGTGAGTGGGACTGACTGAGTCCAAGCTGTCTCACTGCTGGTGCCGAGGTCTTTCCGTTAAGCTTCTTGTCTGAGATCAGCCCCCAGAACTTGGAGTTTCTTCAGTCTGGCTCCCTTAGGACCACCAGCGTGCTCTCCCTTCTGGGTCGGTCGTGCTCCTCGGACATGGCAGTGATGATAGTGAGTCCCCGTTCCTCACCCCACCAGCCACGTGGCCTCGGGCAAATCACTTCATCCCTCTTGTGCCTCAGTTTCCTCATCTGTGAAGCCTCAGTTTGGGAGGATTAAATCTTCAGAACTGTGCCTGACCCCTTAGGGCGTTTTGTGAGGGTTAGCTGTTACCACCCTCCCCTTTCCCATGGCACCTGGCTGAGGTGTGAGTGACGACGGGGTGTGTGTGACGGGGTGTGGGCCCAGGGGTCCCGGTCCTTGAGCATCGGGGGCGGGGCTGGGTGTCCTTCAGACCCACAGTAGCCCAGCCGCTGCCCAGCACCTCCCTGAGTGCAGGGCAGCAGTGAGCCTCCCCCTCGAGAAGCTGGTCGTTCGGCCCGAGGGGTACGTGGCTCTCACACCGCCCGTCTTCCGTGTCCTGCCCACGGGACACAGTTCCCTCCACTCTGGGGCACAAGTTAAGAGTGGTCAGGGCCGGTGTTGCACACCCAGGGCTCTCTAGGAAAGGGCCCATTGAGCAGAACGCACCCGTGTGTTGCCGGTTCCTCCCAGAAGCCAGGTTGGAGCCTGGGGCAGTCCTGCGTCCTGAGCTGTCAGCCAGCAACCCCACCATGGGACGCGTTCTAATTGGGCTTCAGGGGCATTAGAGTGACTCCTGTTGGATTCTTCCCCCATTACTTAAGCTGGTTCTGAAGACCAGAAAAGATGAAAAGCCACTGGGCACGAAACAGACTTTAGGGATGGAGGATAACATTTTACACGTTAACTTCTGAAACAGTTGGAAGACGAGCGGCCACAGAAGAAATGCTTATTAGCGCTTGATCACAGCCAGCAGTTGGCGTGTGCCTGCGTGTGCACGTGCCCGTGTGTGTGTGTCCTGTTGTGTCCCAAGGTCTTTGGTTGTGTGCCTGGAATGATTTTGCACCCCGGTGGTGTGACACTTAGGTACCTTTGGGCCCAAGTGTAGCTAGATAGGAAAGACAGTGAAAGTTAATTTACCTTCATTAAAATTAGTTTTAAAATCACTTATTCCTAACACACTGAACCTTGAATCACCTTCTGAGGATATAACTGGCCATTCAAAATGGATTTGTAAGTAGAGACTTTGCCACCTGTGTGCTCAAGGGAACTGATTACTGACGTCAGCAAAGCGAAGCAGCATTGACTAGACTTTTGTTCATCAAGATCAGTTGCTGGAAAAGACCCTGAAGAGGGCGGGACCTTCCAATTCAGTGACGACCTGATCTTCCGATAATACACCCGAAAGAACAGTCTCCTTGGGCCCCAAGCAAGACCTGGGAGGACGAGACGCCCTGGTTCAGACACACGCACCGTCTCACGTCAGATCCTGAGCTCGACCCGGACCCGCCGTGCACTTCCAGGCCGCCCAGCACAGGCAACGTGAGGAAGTAGCCCGACAGCAAGCCTGGCCCAGGTCCCCCGGGAGTGTCTCCCTGGCGTTTGCCTGTTTTCCCACCGCGCCGGCAGGTCAGTCGCTGTCTGATCGGCTCTGCTCAGTCTCAGCTTCCCAGAGGGCTGTGCCGAGGTGGGCAGCAGGGGTGCCAGCTCAGACCTGCCCCTGTGGGGGGGCAAGGCCGAGTGCAAGCTGCTTTCCAAGGCGCGAGGAGTGGGCTTGGGCTCTCGGGGCTGCCCAACGGGGCAGGACTTCACTGAAGCGGGGAATTCAGAGTGAAGGAGGCACTGGCCACTTGTTTGCCGATCATCGTCTGGCCCGTGTCAAGTCTAATTTTTGTCTTCAACAGAATGAGGATTATTTTACTTGTCAGTTGCTCATCTGATAAAGGTGGTGTTAGAGTTAATGAAGTAACGTTGGCAAATCACGGCAAGCTTCTGAGTGGCGAGGCTCTGTGTCCGCGTGAAGCGTCCCTGAAGCTGCAGTAGGGAGCAGGTTCCTTTCACCTGCCTCTCTTCCCGGGGACTGCAAACAAAGGCAGACGTTTGGGGCCACCCCTCAAATTGCTGCTCCTTCCTTCTGCAAAGCCTGCGGTCCTTACCGTTGCCTCCTCAGAGCCCTGCACAGAAGCCAGAAGGACCCAAAGCTCCAGGTTTGTAGCTCAAATGGAAGCAGTCCAGGTTAGTCAGGAGGAAAAAGAGCCTCAGCGGAAATGAACGGCCGCCATGTTCACGGGCGTTGCAGAGCCGTCCAGTTGTGGTGTGTGGAGCCTCCCCAGCGGTCTCCTGGCCCTGCCCTCGCAAGGCCCCGTCCTGGGACACGGGTGCAGGTGAGCCTGTTTGGAAGCGGAGAATGTGGACAAGCAAGGTGTGGACCCGATAAAATGCAAAACCAGTTAAAGGCAAAAACGTTCAGGTTTTAATTCGTTAGTGTTGATTATAGCCTAACTGGGGGAAGGAGAGTAGATTAAAAGTAGGGAGAAGATGAGAATGTCTCACAAATGTCTTCTTCTTAAAAGGCATTCTGAGGATGCAACAACTAGGAAGCGCTGGGCTGTATCTAGTATTTCCTTTTCTTCCCCCAGAGCTGGAAGGAACAATTTTATTTCTTTGTTTTAATAAAAACTTTACTGAGATGTAATTCCTGTATCATGTAATTCACCCATTTAAAGTGTGCAGTTCACTGGCTTTTAGGATGTTCACAGAATTGTGCGGCCACCACAGCGATTGTAGAACATTTCCATCACCCCAAAAAGAGCCCTGAGCCCAGAAAACGGCTTCTTCCCAGCCCCTGACAACCCCTGATCTGCTTTCTGTCCCCCCAGATTTGCCATCCTGGGCGTTCCGCATAAACGGGTCCCATCACGCGTGGTCTTTTGTGACTGGCTTCCTTCACTTGACATCGTGTTCTTGAGACACATCCGTGCTGTGTCCTGTGTCGGTACTTCGGTCCTTCCTTATGGCTGAATGATATTCCACGTATGGGTGCATCCATCCCTCAGTGGACGGACACTGGGGTCGTTTCCCCCGTTTGGCTGCTGTAAACATTCCTGTGCAAGTGTCTGTGTAGACGTATGTATTCAGTTCAGTTCGGTGCCTCCTCAAAAGGTTTAGCGTGGCATTACCACGGGACCCAGCGGTCCTACTTCTAATGATGGCTGTACTTCACGTTTTCCCACCTGAATGGATGCCTGTTCTTTCTTCTTCTTGCCTAATCGCCCGGCTAGAACCTCCAGGTGCTGCATTGAGTAAAGAGTAGACACTCTTGCGCCTGAGGTTAGAGACAAGCACCCAGCCTGTCACCTGAGTGTGAGGTTGTGGTGGCTTTTTCATGAATGCCCTTTATCAGGCTGAAGACCTAGTGTTTCCTTTTGTATCAGGGGCAAATGCATCTGGGAGTGGGTTCTTAATTTCATCTTCTTCATAAAAACGACCAAAGAGAATAGAGCTACTTGACTACTAACATATTTATAAGAAGAAAACCCATAAACACGAGAGTTAAAGCACTTTTATCAGCGTCAGCATTCACGGCACACACGTCGTCACAGTTACAGTTCAGTGTGTATCTGTACTTGTGGTTTCATTGTGTGCCACGGGCTCTCAGCTCAGCCTAGGAAAACTGAGCTGATTTCCTGAGTTAGGGCATTGAAACTTTATACCGCAGCTCCATTTAGAGGATTCATTTTGTTGTATTTTCCGTTCGCTTTTATTTAAACGTTGTGTGAAAGGTCGTTCGGGCTGGGTTTGATATGGAAAGGTCATTATGCCTGGCTTGGCTAAATGCAGATCTTTGTGGTCTTGGGAACGTGCTGTGCTCGAGCCTAGGAATGTCTGCAGAAACAAATGCGGGGTTTCTCCCAGCACAGAGCTGGAGGGGAGAGATGGCCCTGCCCTGCCGTTGCATCCTGCAAGTGGGCTCAGCTGGGGCCGCCCTCACCTCGGGAGCCTGCGCTGCCTCTCTGACCAGCGTGTGCCCTCGGGGCCGGTGAGGCTTGTCTGACTGCAAAGGAAGGAGAATGGTGCTGGGGATTTTGTCTTCTGGGTGGCTTTGTTTTCGTTTTTTAGAAGAACCCGTGGGAAGAGCGGCGTGCTTCTCCACTCTGCCTGTGAGTGGCTTTCCCCGAGCCCTTCGTGCTGTTTCACAGCATCGTCCCCCAGCCTGTGTCTCTCTGTCGTCCTCAGCTCCTGCTCCTTCCTCAGTTTCCCCACAGGTGCTCCTTCAGACGGAGCTCACGAGGGTGGGCTGGGTGCAACCCTTGAGCGCATCCTGCCACCTCCAGGGGAGGACGCCTGTGACCCCCCCCAGACCCCTGCCAACTGCCCCCCGGCCAGCCCGTCCGGGAGGTCCAGCCGCACGCGGCAGGGGCACGCGGCAGGAGGGCCTTGGGCTTCTGGGCGCGTGCCACCTTCAGCCGAGTGTGTAGCCCTGCCCCAGAGCTAAAGCGTACAGCTGTCTTCTTGGAAGTTTGTCCTGACCAAACAATAAGTGTGCGTTTTTAAAGAGTTAACACGAGCTTTGTAAGCGCTGAGAACGTGCTTTGTCTGAGGCACTGCTGATGTGGAATCGGCTGCAGGCTGCGCCTCCCAGGTGGTTTCCAGGGAATTGGAGAAAGTGTTGGATTAGCACCCTTTTTTTCCCGTGACAGCTATCTTTATGCAGCGTCCGTTTGTTCCCAGAACACATTGGCCAAAATCATTACCTTAAAGTGTGAAGTAATTTTTAGTGTGTATTTTCAAATATCGTTGGAAATAAATTCAGAGTTGAGGTGTCTAAAC
Source organism: Tursiops truncatus (assembly GCF_011762595.2). Taxonomy (NCBI): domain Eukaryota; kingdom Metazoa; phylum Chordata; class Mammalia; order Artiodactyla; family Delphinidae; genus Tursiops; species Tursiops truncatus. The sequence goes on along the minus strand of NC_047046.1, from coordinate 88,368,153 downwards.
GTGGAAGATTGATTCCTCAGCCATGAACGAAGACAAAGACGTTTAGAAAAGCTAATAGCTTTCTAAGTGCAGTTCCAGAGTTTGCACAGCCACTACTCTGCAAGTAGAAGGAGGGGAGAGGGGGAGACGAGCCACTGCAGACCCACCACAAAGCCGCCACCACCTTCAGGGACAAGGGCACGACCAGGGAGTCCGCCAAGCTGTGAGGACCAGTGACCACCCAGCCACCGGCAGGCCCCCGCCGCTGACTCCCCAGGGTGCCACCCATGGGCGAGCTGGAGCCATGGCTAGCTCAGCTTAGCGGGAGGGAGCCCAGGTCCCTTGCTCAGCCTCACAGCCACCCTAGCCTCTACCCACACTGCCTGCCCTTGACCTCAACACACACCCTCGCCAGCTTCTGCTGCTTACAGTAAAAGAAACACATAGAATTAGACACAGAACCTGTCCTTTGGCCACCTTCCCTTGCCTGGCGTACGTCTGCTCGTGGGGACGTCGGGCACAGAAGGGAAGGCGGGGCTGCCGTTTCTCCGAGGCCCTCAGCAGAGGCGGCCTGGGCGTTTCAGGAGAGGGACGCAGTGGCTCGAGGTCCAGGGCAGCTGTCAAGTTGCAGACACAGGAGGGCTGTAAGTGCTCTGGGTGCCCGCTTCCAGCCTCAGGTTCCCCCTGACGAGGGGCAGAGGGGGCGGAGCCAGGCGCCGGGCTTCCCACGGCCACGCGTGTGTGCTCCCGGGTCTGGTTAAATGCGGGTTCCGCCGGGCGGGGCCTGGTCTGATCTCTGGGGCAGCTCCACGGCCCAGCCCGCTCAGCAGACCCAGGGCCTGCTTCCCGCGTTCATTCCGCACGAGGAGGGTGCCGGACCAGGCCCCCGCCAGGAAGGGGGCGACTCCCGGCAGGCAAAAGGCCAGGCGCCCCTGTCTCAGCCTGCCACGGCCCCAGGCTGTGGTGAGCAGCTCTGACACTGGGTGGGGCACCGGGCTGGGAGGTCGCCCCTGTGTCCCCAGTCACGACCCAGCACAGCTGGGGCGCAGGTCCTCAGAGGGTGGCCCGGGCTCACAGGCACCCGAGCGCTGCCCCCGTGTGTCCCATGTGTGCCGCCAGGTGGAGAGCGGACTGGGCAGAGGACGGCCACGTGCTGGTCGCCCGTCTGTGCCAGCTCGTCCACCGCAGACGGCTTCCAGGTTTGCCCCCAAGCCCCCTTGGCCTCAGGTCCCGCCAGCAGGGTCACCTGCTGGCCCACAGTCTTCTCCATCACGTGGATACGGTGCCCCCGGTTCCCAGCGCTAACGGCAGCCCGGGGGCCCCTCCCACCTGCTGGAGACGTGCGCGTGGCGGGTGTTCTCCCCTGCGGCACTGCTGACACTTGGGCCAGATAACCCTGTGCTGCAGGGTGTCTGTGCTTTGCGGGCACGTGGTGGCGCTCCTGGCCCTCACCTGCACGGCGCCAGTAGCACCCGGCTGATGACAACCACAGGCGTCTCCACCGTCGCCACACGTCCCCTGGGGGTCGGGACCCTCGTGGCCGTTCCCTGCGTTGGGTGTCACTTTCTGTGCTGCGGTCATGAGGAAGGCGCTGTGCTCTCAGGCTGAGGGTCTGGCCTCCCCAGGAAAGGCTGGCCCTGGGGTCTGGGGCGTGTGGAGTGTGTACTGAAGTGCTAGGAGCTGGGCCAGGCCTGCTTCCTACAGAGATGGAGCGGCCCCATCACACTGGGCACCCCGTCACTGTGGTGTGACAGAGACAAGCAAGCTTAACGTGAGACGGTCCTGCTGGAAACTTCTGGGGGCAGCTGCCTGCCCGGCTACGGGCGGCTCCCAGCTGAGCTGCAGGTGAACGTGACCAGGCAGCTTGGAGGGAAGTGAGCTCTGGTCCCCACTCGGGGACTGGTCCGAGGAGAGCCTGGAGCCCATGTTTCCAAAGACGTGGGCACAGACATGGGCAGGGGTCCCTCCCCCTCGCAGGGCTGCCGGGGAGCCCGTGTGGGCCGAGCGTCCCAGCCCCCCAGGGTGAGAGCCGAGCGCTGCACCACGGGCCCTGCTGCGAACTCCCCCAGCAGGAGCTCAGGCCGGTAGGGCTGCCAGGACCGTACCTTCAGGCAAAGTGAGCTCCAAGCCCTGAATCCGGGGCTGCCAGACCAGGCCTTCCGGTCACTTACGCACGGGGCACCTCAGTCTCCTTTCTGCATCTCTCGGGAGGGCGCTGGACTTTGTTACCTCTGCCTCTGTCCGCAGCTCTGCCAGCCAGGCACACGCCTACTGCTGCCGCCGCCTTGTCACGCCTTCGCAGAGGCCCCCGCAGCCTGCCTTCTCCTTGTCTCTCGGAGCCTCGGGGCAGCTTCCTTGGCCCTCAGACCACAGGAGCATCTGTGTCAGCTGTGTTCCGAGCCAGCACGCAGGCCGTGGAGGCGCGTTCTGAAATTTGCGTAACCCAGGCCATTTGCTCTGATGAGACAGTGTCGGGCGCCAGGTATTCCGAACACTCAGGTAGCCCACGGCATTGGTGTTTGTCGCCGTGCTCACATACCCAATGAGAAAACGCGGCCTTGGGGCCGGAGTGGCTCCCAGGGTGCCATGGTTGGTGCAGTGCCTCAGGCGCAGAGGCAGGAGACCTCAGACGAGACCTGCCTGGGGAGCTGGGGATGGGGGAGCGGGGCATTCACTGGGGGCTCCCACCCCTGTCAGCCCTTTGGCAGTGACGTTGAGGCCCGTGGCCTGCGGTACTCCCCTGCGACGGCCAGGGAGCCGGGGGGCGTGCTGCTGCAGTTGGGGGCACGCGAGCCTGCTTGCAGAGGGGCGACGTCGTCTGGCCCCGGCCTCGACGTGCGTCTGAGGCTGCTTCACCGAGACACACCTGAGTGACTTCAGTTCCCGGGATTTCCGAGTGAAAATGTTCCCCTCTAGTTAAAACCATGACTGCAGTCCTCCTACCGGCCCCTCCCGCGGGGGCCGGGCCACGGCTCGAGGCCGGGAGGTTTGGCGAGACGTCCCCCCACGTGGGCTTGAGGCGGGGACGCCGGGTTCCGATTGGTGCTTTGTGATCAGCCCCGCCTCGTGGCTTCTGCAAAAATGTAAGGATTCGGGAGTTTGGCTGTGTCTCCGCTTGACTCGGCGTGTTCTTTATTAGCTGTCTGCCCAGGTTGGGTGCGTCCTCCCCCGCTCCTTCCCGAGGAGACATGGTCCCGTAGGTGGCAGGAAGGGACTGGGGCCGAGGAAGGGGAGAGAGGACACCTGATTCTCAGCATTTGCAGGCTTGGCTCGGGCAGAGACATTCAAGGAAACCATGCTGGATGCCCCCAAACGCTGATCCTTACCCCTTCTGCCTTAGATCCGCGTCCTCTCGAAGCAACGCAGGGCAGTCAGCCCCAGCCCCTCCCATGTACCCCTCCCGGGGCTGGGTCTCCACTCACCCAGATTTGTTGACGTTTGCTTCCTGCCCTGTGTTATGTACATAAAGACTGGTTTCCCACAAGGGCTGGATAAGCGGGTTGTGCTGAAGGTGACGCTCCGTCACACTCTGAGGGCCTCCACCCCGCTCCAGTGAGCGGGGCAGCCCTAGAGCAGAGATGACCCGGGAGTCTGGCGGGAGCCTGTGTGTGTGTGTTGGCCCGGGTGCGGGGTGGGGGGAGCTGGGAGCTGGCCAGCAGGACACGTTAGGAATTCTCCAGGAAGATCCCTGTGGGCTCTGGGCGTCTCTGCTCATCTCTGCATTGCAGAGAGAGCAGAAGGTTTGGGAGTTTTCCTGCCGTGAATGCAGCCAGGAGTGCGGTGCTGGGGCCTTGCAGTGGGGGCCCAGGGACCCTCACGGCAGCACCCGACTCTCCCGAAGACACTGAGTTTGCAGAGCCTCAGCCGGAGTGGGGGCTGGGCATGCGGGACCCTCCCCCCGCTGGCATGGGGTTTTTACTGAGGTTTTTATTGAGATGGTTGCAGTTTTCAGAAATAATACAGAGATCCCAGTGTACTTTGCCCAGTTCCCCCCCGTGGTGGTAGTTTACGAAACTGTCACAAGTGTCACACGTGACACACCCGCGCCTCGTTCAGGTTTGCCTAACTTTACTTGGCACCCAGTTGTGGGTGCTGGCATGATTTTTAAGAGCAAATCACAGCAGTGTCTGGTAAGACTGAACACACAAAGACGAGCCACTTCCCATCTGTGGCAGGACGTTCTGCCCCATCAGACGGCGATTGACGAGTGCTTCCTACCTCGTAGGGCTCGGTCACGGGCTACTCACATCAGCATTGTCTGTGGGCCATGCCTGACACCTGTCAGCCCTCACGGCCACGGCCTCCCAAGAGCGCTTTCCTCCCCCGTGGAGCTGTCCTGGGGCCTGCATCCCACAGCAAGCTGCAGAAGCAGCCCTCCGAAAGCAGGCAGGCGGCAGCTGTAAGGCCGAGTGTGCTTCACTCCTTCCCGTTCTCCCTGCCGACCCCTCACCCCCGTCACACAACCACCGCCCCTTACCCTGCTCCCCAGCCCGGGTTACCTGCTGTGCCCGCTCTCAGGCGAGGCCCGCGTGGGCGCTGAGATCCCAGAGCAGGTGCTGGGTTTTTTCTCTGGGGTTTGGGGGCATTTTTTCAGCTTTGAAGGAAGTGGGAAATACACATTATAAGTAGGATAACTGGTTCTGAAAAACACTTAACGTGTTCGAAGTTAAAACGTAACTTACAGGTATATCCATCAGTCTTTTCTCAGGGCATGAAGTTTTCTGGGTAGAGACACTAGGAAAGACTTTATTAAAAAGCAGGTATGCTCATGCAGCTCAATATTAAAAAACAAACCACCCAATCCAAAAATGGGCAGAAGACCTAAATAGACATTTCTCCAAAGAAGACATACAGCTGGCCAAGAAGCACATGAAAAGCTGCTCAACATCACTCATTATTAGAGAAATCAAAACTACAATGAGGTACCACCTCACACCAGATAGAATGGGCATCGTCAGAAAATCTGCAAACTACAAATGCTGGAGAGGGTGTGGAGAAAAGGGAACCCTCTCGCACTGTTGGTGGGAATGTAAATTGATACAGCCACTATGGAGAACAATATGGAGGTTCCTTAAAAAACTAAAATTAGAATTACCATAGGACCCAGCAATCCCACTACTGGGCATATACCCAGAGAAAACCATAATTCAAAAAGACACACGCACCCCAATGTGCATTGCAGCACTATTTACAATAGCCAGGTCATGGAAGCAACCTAAATGCCCATCGACAGGCAAATGGATAAAGAAGATGTGGTACCTGTATACAATGGAATATTACTCAGCCATAAAAAGGAACGAAATTGGGTCATTTGTAGAGACGTGGATGGACCTAGAGACAGTCATACAGAGTGAAGTAAGTCAGAAAGAGAAAAACAAATACCGTATATTAACGCATATATGTGGAACCTAGAAAATGGTACAGGTGAACCGGTTTGCAGGGCAGAAATAGAGACACCGATATAGAGAACAAACGTACGGACACCAAGTGGGGAAAGCAGGTTGGGGGTGGTGGTGATGGTGGGATGAATTAGGAGATTGGGATTGACATGTAGACACTAATATGTATAAAACAGGTAACTAATGAGAACCTGATGTATAAAAATATAAATACAATTCAAAATGGAGAAATAAATAAAAAGCAGGTGTCAGCTACTTTAAGAGTGGTCGGGTATCTGCTCTGATTTCTGTTTCTCACCTGTCCCTTTAAGCCGATATTCCCTCCTCTTCTACACACTTGCTTCTGTCGCCAATCCTTTCCAGGTAAAATGTGAACTCCACCCCCTCACCGCTTTCTCTGTTCATCATGACCGTAGCTCTTCTCTCCTCGTCCGCCTTCAAGGCTGGTCCTCATAAACCACAAACCTCTCCTCTCCTTGCAAAGCTCCTCCTCCAGGAAGCCTCTCAGGATTTACTGTCCTCTGACCGGAAAGACGTCACAGTGTCGCTGGCGCTGGTGGACCGTTGGGGTCATCGGATTTAGAGGCGCTGCCTGCGGCGGCGTCACAGCAGCAGGCCCGGCGTGGCTCATCGTGCACGTTGACCCAAAGCTCGCAGCCCCGCTTCCGGGAAGAGCCCACTCGGAGGCACAGTGACGGTCTTAGGGTCATCGTAGAGTGGTTCGAGCGTCCAGGTGGGCACGCGGAGGCCTCTCCCTGCAGTGTGCACCTGATAACTATGACAGAGAGAGACCTGTCCTACCTGGAGAGCGCCCAGGGTACGGTAAATGAAGGAGCCAGCTGTGAACCGGGCACCCAGCAACACGGACCGAGCTATGTCCCGAAGCCACACGCCGAAGCCCTCACCCCAACGCGAGGGTCTTCAGGAGGCGATTAAGGTTAAATGAGGTCATGGGAGGGGGCCTGTGTCCTTCTAAGAAGAGGAGAGGACACCAGAGCTCCCCCTCCACCACGAAGAGGCCCCATTAGAACCCACCACGCGGCGCCCCGAGGGCAGACTCCAGTCCCCAGGACTGTGCGAAGTAAATGTCTTCCGTTTAAACCACCCAGCTCGAGCTAGCGTAGGAAGTTCCCAGTTACTAAAGTGCTGTTTTATGTATTTTCTCTTTGTGGTATCATGATGGTTAATTTTGTGTCAACCTGATTGGCGTAAGGGATGCCCGGAAAGCGGATAAAACATTATTTCCAGGTGTGTCTGTCAGGGTGTTTGCAGGAGAGATGAGCATTTCCATCAGTGGACTGAGTAAAGCAGGTCACCCCCGGCCCCCTGCAGTCGGTTAGGGGCCCAAATGGGACCAAAGGTGAAGGAAGGGCAAATTCTCTCTCCTGGAGCTGGGGCATCTCCCTGTCTTTGCCCTCGGACATGGAGCTCCTGGGCCCCCAGCTCGCCTACGGCTGGGGGCTGCCTTGGCGCTGTAACCGCCGGAGCCGCTTCCCGTGAGAAGTCTCCTCCTACATCTGTGTCTGTATGTGTCCTGTCAGCTCCATGCCGCTGAGAACCCCAAGAGTACAGATACGTTTTAGTCGCGCTAAACAGCCTGGGAAAGTGTGCGCGAGACAGTTATTAGGAAGGAGGGCATCGGGGCATTTTCTTTCTGTTTTGTGTATTGAATCCGTGATCCAGTCTGGGCTGTTCTGCCCCCAGCGCGTGCCGAGCGCTTTCTCTGCACGCTGTTTAAATGAATGCGCCAGCAGGAGGTAGCGACTTTTCACGATGCCACCTTTACCCCTGCTGAGGGGCTCACACTCCTCCCGGCCACCGGCGCAGTGCCGCAGGCGAGCACCTGGGTCCCGTGCCTAGTGGCGTCTGCCTCTAGCCTCAGTTTCCCCATCTGTCAAAGGAAGGTACCCTGGGCCTCAGGAGCTGTGAGGACCGAGGAGGACGGGCTGGGAAGCTCTTAGTCGGCTCGGCCTCCAGGAAGGTTTGTTCCCAGCTGAGCCGGCCTCTCCGGGCCTCAGGAAAGCCGCCCGAGTGGCTCCCGTGTCTGTGGGCCTGAAGGGTGGGCTCTGAGCACCCACAGAGGGTTGGAGAGGACGGCTTCCACTTCCTGGCTGCAGGCGCCTTCGCGTTCTTCCTCTGGAGCCCTGGGGGAGGTCGAGCGTGGCTCAGCAACGGCAAACAGCTCTCAGGGCTGGCCGGGCTGAGCCTCAGCCGGGGCTTCTCCCGTGTCCTGACGACATAAAGCTTCACTTGTCACTGACCTCAGTGGTTCTGCCAGCAGCCTGGACCCTGAATCTCGGTGGAGAATTTCGAGTGCTGCCCAGAACTGGCCACACAGGACCCAGCACTCTTCACTGTGGGCTTTGAAAGCATCTCAGCAGACCCTTCGGGGAGTGGTCCAGACATCTCCCACCTCGGGCATGGCTTCCTTTGGCAGAGAAAGGTATTTCAGAGCTGACTTTATTTTTACTCTGAGGTGGCTTTCAAGACCCGATCCATTGTTTGCGGCAGCTTTTAACAGAAAACACCAAGTGTTGGTCTGAGTCTTGTTTTCCTGGTAAACTTGTTCAGGCTCCCGGTGTTCACCACCCTCACATGAGGCTGGGAAACGGGGAGCTGAGCGCCACACGTAGCCTCTCAAATTAGGACTTTCTACATTGTGTGGTTGGCTTGTTCATGTTTACCTCATGCTGGTTCTAGACAGCTTCTATTAACGCCTGGTATTTTGTGTTGGGCCTCTTCTCCGGGGAAGCCAGAAGAGAGCTCCTGAGACCAGACCCCACACACAGGGTGCTATTTATGCTTCTGTTTTTTAAAACCAGGGCCGCGGCTACTTTTGCTTGCTGCTCTGCTTAGAAATGCACAGGGACGTGACTGTGGGTCAGGCAATGGTTTCCTAAATATCGTATCAAAAGTACAAGCAACAGGGGCTTCCCTGGTGGTGCGGTGGTTGGGAGTCCGCCTGCCGATGCAGGGGACGGGGGTTCGTGCCCTGGTCCGGGAAGATCCCACGTGCCGCGGAGCGGCTGGGTCCGTGAGCCATGGCCGCTGAGACTGTGCATCCGGAGCCTGTGCTCCGCGGCAGGAGAGGCCACAGCAGTGAGAGGCCCGCGTACCACAAAAAAAAAAAAAAAAAAAAAAAAAAGCACAAGCAACAAAAGAAAAAATAGATAAATTGGACTTCATCAAAATTTAAAACTTTTGTGTGTCAATATCAAGAAAATGAAAAGATAACCCACAGAACAGAATATTTTAAAGTCTTGTATCTTATTAAGAGATTTGTGTCTAGAATATAAAGAACATTCTCATCAATGATAAAAAGACAAATTGAAACCTGAATGTGTCAGATTTGGCAAAGGCTCTGAAAAGACGTTTCTCCAGAGAAGATATTCAGATGGCCAATAAGCACGGGAAACGATGAAAGACAGATAAAAACAAATACGGAGAAACTAGAACTTTCGGGCACTGCTGATGGAAATAAAAAATAGTGCAGCCGCTGTGGAAAACCATTCGGCGAGTCCTCAAAAAGGTGAAAGTATAGTTAGCATACGACCCAGCGATTTCACTCCTAGCCACCTACGCAAGAGAAATGAACATATATGTCCACACAAAAACATACGTAGCCGCATTATTCACAATAGCCAAAAAGTGGAAACAACCCAAGTGTCCATCAAGGAGGCAAGGATTTTAAAATGTGGTCCATCCACACAGTGGTATATTTCTCAGCCATAGAAAGAAATGAAGCACTGATAACTGCTACAGTGTAGATGAACTTGAAAATATTATGCTCCGTGAAAGAAGTCAGACACAAAAAGCCACATACGGTATGATTCCACTTACAGGAAGTGTCCGGAATTGGCAAATCTATAGAGATAGAAGGCAGGTTAGTATTTGCTCGGGGTTGGAGGGAGGGAGCCATTTTGAAGGGCGGTGTTTCTTTCTGGGGTGATGAAAATGCTCCAGAATTAGGCAGTGGTGATGCTTCCACAACACTGTGAATTTACTAAAAACTTCTGGACTGTACAGGTTGTTTTTTTTTTTTTTCGGTATGCGGGCCTCTCACTGTTGTTTGGAAATATCTTAAAGGAAAAGTTTTTTTTTTTTTTTTTGCGGTACGCGGGCCTCTCACCGTTGTGGCCTCTCCCGTTGCGGAGCACAGGCTCCGGACGCGCAGGCTCAGCGGCCACGGCTCACGGGCCCAGCCGCTCCGCGGCACGTGGGATCCTCCCGGACCGGGGCACGAACCCGTGTCCCCTGCATCGGCAGGCGGACTCTCAGCCACTGCGCCACCAGGGGAGCCCCGGACTGTACATTTTTAAATGATCTAAATGGTGAATTTTATGTTACATGAATTTTATCTCAATTTTTTTAAAAAAACACCTTTCCTTGAGCCAGATGCACAGGGAGCAAACGTGGGCTGGTGAAGTGAACAGCTGGGCGGTGCCTGTTGCATGGACCACTTGGTGCTCGCTGCTGACACCACCCCCATGGACTGGGGCAGAGGTGGGAGCCTGGAAGCTCCTCTGTCTTAGAGGTTTTCTTGGGTGGGGTCGGGGGGCTGGGGGGCGGCGTGTGGAAACACCCACCTGGGATGACGATGCCCTCTAGCTGTGTCCATGGTCACGTGCTGGAGGCTCACAGAGGAGCAGGTGGGCGGCCTGAGTCTTTTCTGAGACAGTTCTAGTGGGGACGCTGACGCTGGTGACCTAGGAGTGGGGCTCCAGCTCTGGGGTTTCTGATTATTCTTTGCTTCCATTTTTCCTATAATGAATATGGATGATTTGGGTTAACTTTTTAATAGAATGAGATACTAGACGCCCAGAAGCAAAAGAAAACATAAACTCTCTTCCTTTCCTTGCCCTGGACTTGGGGTGGGGGGCCTTCCAGAAACAGCACCCTAAGTAAGTTAAGAATTCCATGCCCTAGTTACAGAAGACACTACCCAGGGGAAAACTAGTACAGTTGACCCTGTGTATCCACGGATTTAACATCCATGGCTTGAACCAGCCGAGGATCGAAGGGGATACAGATGCAGAACCCACGGATACGGAGGGCCGACCACACTGGGCCATTTTAAGGGGCTTGAACATCGCAGATTTTGGTGTCCACGGGGGGCCCTGGGAGCAGTGCCCCTCGGATACTGAGGAATGACTGTACTGTGTTTTGTTTTTTGGTTTTTTGTCAAAAGAAAGCTTGTTGTCAAGCACCCAGGCTCTCTGAAGCTCATGTGAGGAGAGTTTATTTTGAAAGAATGTGTTTTAAAGTGAGAGGGAAGGAGGGCTGGAGAACTGGCCGTGTTACTAGGGAGGTTTTCTCCCCGAGGGGTCCCTGGCTGCGTGCTCTTGCCTGTTTCCCTTCCTCCGTCTGTGGCGAGTCCGAGGTGCCCCTCTTCCCCCACCTTCCAGCTCTCAGTGGCACCGGAGTCCCTGCCTGTTTTCAGCGTTCTTAGGCTCTCTGTGCACACCTAGCAGACAGGTGTGCCTCAGCCCACCTGCTGGGAGCTCGTCCTTACCTGAGTACTGCATGGCATCCTTCTATACAGGACCCAGGGTCCTAGTCTACGTTGAGCTGGGCTGCAAATAAGTTAGTACTGCTAAGAACAAAGCACTGAAGATGTTTAGAGTTTACCAGAAAGGGTGGACCCACAGATATGATTCTAAGGAAACTGTGTCGGTCAGTCAGCTCTTGGGGGAGGCTTATAGCCCTCCCAGACCTGACCCAGGTGGGGACGGAGGTGCTGGGAGCTGCTCAGGGTCACCGGCCTGTCTCCCAGTGCCAGCGGCTCCCAGGCTGGGGTGCCCTGCCGACCACCGTCTGCAGCTCGGCCAAGCCACAGCCAGCCTCTGCGTGAGATGCACAGTAGAGCTCGTCCCGGTGAAGCTGGGGCAGGAGGGTGGGAGCTCTGCCGTGGACAGAGGCAAAAACCCAAGAAGAAACAAGCGCCTGGGAACAGAAGACAAGCACAGGAGACACCTCTATGCCGTTAAAAGAGATCGCGTCACCTGAGCACAGGGCCCAGAAGCCGACTCTAGTTCATGGACACACCCTGCCCTGGGGTGTCGGGGAGCTCACAGCCACCGAGAAGGCCCCACCCCAGGAGCCCTGTGAGTGATGCCCAGGCCCCGCCACTGGGTGCCCTCCCTCCAAGCCGCCTGACACTGGCCTGGGGGTCACCGCGGCCGGGGCCGTCTGTGGCGTCACAGCAAGGATCTGCCGCTCCTCGTCCCCTAGATGGGCCTCGGTGACCCAGACCTACCCGAATTTCTCTGCTGGGTGAGTAGCAGACGCTCAAGACACATGCGAGTGGCCGTGCCGAGCCCCCCAGAGCCTGCGTGCAGCCCCTGGAGGACAGGTCTGTGTCTGCTGTCGGCAGGGCTCCTAGGACCACGACTCCGAGAGGGGCCCCAAGCTGTCAGGAGGCGTCTTGCCCTGAAGCAGGGCCTCACAGCCTCTTCCGGAGAAGGACTGAAGCGCATGTTTACCTTTGGGGAGGGGCCCTAGCACCGCAGCTCCAGGGGGCCCTGATTGGCCTGAGCCCAGCCCAGCCCCGCCCAAGTCCTTGTTTCCAGAAGGGCACAGACTGACACACTGACGGGTGACTGGGCTAGAGTTTTCCGCTCCCAAGCCACGAATTCCTCGATCCCCGATCCTCGGAGCTGTTTACCGCCAGAGGCCCTTAAAGGGCTCACCGCCCTAGGCCTGATTCTGCATCCATTTCGAGTCATTTCTTAGAAATGCTCTTTAAACTTCCTTTGAAGCTGGAACCAGCCCCGACAGAAGCAACCGTGATGCCAGGACCGACGCTCAGAGCACGTTCAGCCGGTTCCTGAGCTCTGGGCCCCCGGGTGCCCTGTGGAGCCGTCCCAAACCCAGAGGACTGCACTCCTGGGGAAGATGGGGGACTAACCGGGATGGCGTCCTTTGAGGAAAACTCAGGGGGGTGGGGGGCATCCGGGAGTGGCCCAGCTGAGTCCCTCAGCCCAGCCAATCGGATGAGCCGGGAGTGGAGAGAGCTGGGTGCGTGGCGGGGGCTCCAGGGAGTTCCGCTCCGCGAGTTCATCTGGGAGCGCCGGGGGGAAATAGAGCAAGGAGACAGGTCCCAAGTCTTCACGACAGTTTGTGGGGAGGCAGAAAACTGCGGGGCTTCCGGCTTCCTTTGTAATATGTGGCATATTTTGTTCTTCAGCGTATGTGGCAGACTTTTAAAATGTTGACATTTCCAGTGTCTCTAGGAATAACATCTTGCTCTGACTTGGGTTTTGATCCAGTGGTGCGGTTCTTCCGGGATGTTTTCTGTATGTGTCTGCAGTGTTTGCTTAATTGTGGGAAGGGGAGCTGTTTGGCCTTAACCACCCTTGGACAAGCCAAGCCTGGAGGAGGTGTTTCCGTGCAGCCAGGCTGACGGCCGATTAAAGTCCCCCGTGTGAGCCTCCCGTCCCGTGTGGCACGTCACCGCAAGGGCCTCCAGCTCTCTGCGGCCTGTTCTCCGGCCTCCTCCCGCCTCCCCCCTCCCCTCCATCCCTCTCCCTCCTCTCACTTTTTGTTTCTAGAATCCTTTTACACAGAAGCCAGCAGCCGTCTGCTGGCCCCGCTTCCTGCACCGCGGGGCCCAGGATGCTCCTCTGGTGGCCACGCAGCCGACTCGCAGCGGCTCTTGTGATCCTGGTGGCAAATCGGGCTCATTGGGGAGCTGTTCCTTCTTCTCCTCGAGGTGCTTTAAAGTCGAGTAACTGTCCTGGGAGGGAAGGAGGCCTCCTCAGCTTGTGTCTCGAGAAGCTGAGTCAGCAGCAGCAGGATGGAGGACAGTGGGGACAGCTTATTGGACAGAAGGCAGGGCGCCTGCAGAGGCCTTCCCCTCCCCGCAGGCCTGGTCTGTCTGATCCTGGAGGAGGAGCGCCACTGAGCGCCCGATGGGGCACAGGGTTTCTGCCAGAGGTTTCTGCATCTGTCTGGTGCGTCCCCCCCTTGAGCAGTTACAGGAACGTAAGGGACCTGTGGGTGGAGCGTGGCCTGCAGGCTCGAGGCGTCCGGGCGCTGAGGTCCAGCACAGCCTGGCCGAGGCCGCGCCCCCGGCCTCCTGCCCTCGGCCCGCCCAGCTTGCCTTCTCTGGACACAGCCCGGCTCTGCGGAAAGTGTACCCCGAGCTGTTTCCTTGTACCACCTGCAGACACGCAAGACCATTCCTGGAACTGCAAATTAGAGCGGCATGGGTGGTGTTTTCTCACGTTTGTGCTTCCATTGTGATGCCCTGGTTGAGTGCATTCAGACTGGGTCCTGGTGATGCGCTGGCCAGCTGACCTGGCGACTCACGTCCGGGCATCTGCCTTAAGGAAATGGAGGAATGTACGGCCACCTCGTTGTTATTTGTAGGACTGCAAAGTGGTGTCAAACCAAATATCCAGTTGTGAGGGGTAGGTTAGACAGCTGCGGGCAAATCCATGTCCTGGTGTCTTATGTAGTCTTTAAAAGCAGAACAGTTACTGAACAGACTCCTAACGCACAGCATTAATGGGGAAAGCATCACACACAGGGAGGCAGCAGCCAAAGGGCACAGAGAGCATCCCAACACCGGCAGCCACGCGATTATGATGCCGCGTGTGAGCAGCCTGGGAAGTGTAGCAGTGAACAACAGGGACACCGCACGAGCCGCACACAGGGAGGCAGCAGCAGAAGGGCACAGAGAGCATCCCAACACCGGGGGCCACGCGATTATGATGCCGCGTGTGCACAGCCGGGAAGTGTAGCAGTGAGCATGTATTGCTTCTGAAATCAGATGAAAACGTGTTATTTAAAGCACAGCCAACACCCAGAAGAGCAGTGGTAGGGAAAACGGGTGTCCTTCCAGACAGGGATCACCCAGACTCGGCCTGGGGTGGGACCGCACGCCTGGCCTCTGCTGGCTGCCTCTGAGGGCCACGCAGCCGGCTCGCAGCAGCTCGCGCCTGGACCGGGCTGCAAGGGGCAGCCGTGGCAGTGGTGGTAGTTCACCGCCGCCCCCCATCCAGTCTCGGTCAGTGGGGCCCCTGGGCATGAACAAGGCATGACCGCTCGGCACCGTGATCCGGCAGGTTGCGGTTCGCCTCAAGCTGTGTCCAGGGTGCTGGGCAGTGTGGACTGAGGATGGGCTGGAGCTTCTCGGGGCCACCGTGGACTGACCTCGAGGGCCCACATGAGGCAGCAGGAGGACACACAGACCCAGGGAGGTGGAGCAGACCCGGGGGCGCCCTGTGCTTCCCAGAGGGGACGGGGTTCCGGGCGCCGAGTGCCAGCCCCCCACGCACAGGCCCCTTCTCCAGGTCAAGAGTGTTAGCAAGCGGCCTGCAAAGCCAGACCCAGGAGGGGGGAGGCTGGGTGGGAACTCTTTGTGGGAGAGGGGACGGAGAAGGTGTGTGTGCTGACTCCTGGACTCCCACCCAGCTTCCGTCTGTCTCTTGGGGGTCCCCTGCCCACCTGCCGGGCGTTACTTTAAAGGGAAAGCAGGCCTTTAACTGTGCCACTGCTTACAGCACAGTGACTTGCAGCCTCCTGGCACTGCCTAGGCTGCCGGCCTATCCCGCCCGTCACAGAGGGCTGCCCCGGACCCTCTCCCGGGCCTGTTTTCCTCCTGGCACAGTTGCTGGACGTTGCTGCCGGCTGCGTGTTCTCCTGACTCCGACGCTGGACTGGGGCTCTGTGACACAGAGGTTCCGTCTGTCTGTCCTGTGCTCACAGGTGCGGGCAGGTGGCGGGGAGTGAGGTACCATCCCCCGGGCTCTGGGGCAACCCGAGTTCTCCTCAACCTGCCAGGCTGAGCCCCCATCTGAGCTCTGTGTCTGGGGTGCTCGCCCGGCCAGCTGGCCAGGGCTGGCCCTCGAGTCGGGGCTGCGAGGGCCAAGGGGAGATGGTTCCAGGCAGTTCTAGCTGCTTTGATGGCTTTTCGACCACTAATACCTAGTTTACTTTGAAAGAAAACGGTCAGTGCTACTGAGGGAGTAGTTTGTTTTGTGTAAGAACCACAGACTGATTTCTAGCCTTTTATGCTTTAAGGCATTTTTAAAAATGGACAGACTTTATTTTCTAGAGCAGCTTTAGACTTATAGAAAAATGCAGCAGGAAGTACAGAGAATTCCCATCGCCCTCTCTCCCTGCTGACAGCGTCCCACATTAACGCGTTACACTTTTACAGCCGATGAGCAGTATTGATATGTTACTGTTAATTAAAGTCCGTAGTTTACATCAGGGCCCCCTCTTGGTGCTGTGGTGTTCAGTGAGTTTGCCTCGTGCACAGTGACCCGTGTCCATCACAACAGTATCATGCAGAGTATTTTCACTGTGCTGAAGATCTGTGCTCTGTTTCTCCCCCGCCCCCCTCGCCCACTCCATCCTGGGCAGCCACGGGTCTGTGTCTTCAGTGTCTCCACAGTTCTGTCTTTTTCCGAGTGTCATCTAGTGGGAATCACACAGTGCGCAGCCTTTTCGGATTGGTTTCTTTCACGTAGTTATAGACCTTTTTAAAGTTCCTTCTGCTCTTTTCATGGCTCGATAGGTCGTTTCGTTTTATTGCTGGATGATTCTCCATCGTCTGGCTTTACCACGGGTGACCTCCTCACAGTTCGGTTGCTTCCAAGTTTCGGCAATTACGAATAAAGCTGCTGTAAACATCACGGGTCAGTTTTTGTGAGGACATAAGTTTTCGTGCGCTTGCTGGATCATATAGTTAGATTATGTTTAACTTCGTTAGAAACCACTGAACTGTCGTCTTGCGATGGCTGCACCATTTTGCATTCCCACCAACGGCGCGTGAGCGTTCCTGTTGCTCCGCGTCCTCGTGGGCACTTGGTGTTGTCAGTGTTCTGGACTTTGGCTCTTCTGTTAGAATGGCCGAACTAATAGGGGTGTGGTGGTATCTCGTTGTTTTACCTTCTGTCTCCCTGATGATGTGACGTGGAGCATTTTTCAGTGCTGATTTGTCATTTGTGTATTGGGCGAGGTATCTGTTCACACTTTTTGCCCATTTTTTTAATTGGGTTGTTTGTTTTCTTATTGTTGAGTTTTGAGAGCTCTTTGTGTTTTTTAGAAACAAGTCCTTTATCAGATGTGTGTTTTGAAAATATTTTCTCCCAGTGTGCGGCTCCTCTTTTTTTTTTTTTCCATTCTCTGTGTCTTTCACAGAACAGTTTTTATTTCAGTAAGGTCCCATTTCTGCATTCTTCCTCTCCTGGATCATGTCTGGTGTCGTATTTAAAAACTTGCTGCCCGCCCAGAGTCACCTAGATTTTCTGCGCTGTCAGCTTCTAGGGGTTTTACAGTTTCACATTTACATTTAGGTCCGTGGCCCCTTTTGAGTTAGTTTTTTGAGGGTTGTGAGGTCTGGGTCTGAATTCACCTTCTGCGTGTGAACATCCAGCTGTTCCGTCTGTTGAACAGACTGTCCTTTCTCCGTTGAATCACCTTTGCCCCTTTGTCAGAAAAATCGGCTGAGTGTCTTTATGCGGGTCTGTTCTGAGCGCTCTATTCTGTTCAGTTGCTGTGTCTCTGTCCCTTCACCACAACCTTACGGTGAGTCTTAAAGTCGAGGGCGTCGGTCCTCCGACCCTGTTCTCCTCCTTCAGTATTTCACGGGCTATTCAGGGTCCTTTTGCTTTCTGTGTAAACTTTAAATCGGTTTGTTGACATCCACAGAGTAAAATGTTTACTTACACTAAGGGAGTAACTTGGTTTGACGTATGCACCCCATGAAGATTTAGCCTTTTACACTTCAGGACATTGTTTCCTGTTCTTCAGAATCAGAGGGTTTGGGGCTTTGGCAGGGGGAGCCGCTAATCTTTATGAACTCCGGGATTGTTTTTTAAGCATTTTTACTGGTCACCTGGATTTAAAAAATTCTCAGTGAATTTTTAAAACAAAATTTCAATTCAATGTCCAGTTTCTAGTGAATTGCCAAAAAACAATTTGCTTGAAAGGAAGTACTATTCGTCCACAAGTTCCCGTGTTTATAACATGGAAAATACCATGGACACCCTACGTGATTCTGCGTTTTCCAAATTTAAAAGTTTCAAGTTTAAAAATTTTAAAGTTCCTTTCATGTAACTTGGTCGATTTTCCAGAGTAGACCTGAGCCAGCGGAGCGGCCCACGACACGGCGCCTTCCCCAGCCGCGGGCGCCTTGCCGCTTCCCTCCCTCCGCCCGGCCCCCCTTCCTCCTACTGACCCTGCCCCGGGGGGCGCGCAGCCCTCCGCCTGGGCCCCCGTCAGCCCCTGCCCAGCCTCCCCTCAGCTGGCCTGCGCCCCCGCGTCTCCTGGACACGGCTCCCTCCTCGCGGGGGAGGGCCGGTCCCTAACCCAGCGCCCAGAGGCACTTCAGGTCACGGCTCTCCCTCGCCCTGCCCGTCTCCTCTCCGCCGCCTGACGAGTGCTCCCGACGGGGCCCGCGCCCACCTACCCGTGTCCTCGCATCCGCCAGGCCCTCGGGGCCTGAGCGCGCTCCACATGGGCAGAAGTGGAGCACGTGCAGGTGGCGGCCCTCCGGCGCCTGTTCGCTGGCAAACAGGCCGGTTTGCGGCCGGTCAGCCGGCCCTCGGACCCAGGACGGCCCCAAGGATCCCCCTCGCGCCACGAACGTGTGTCACGCGCGGCGCGCTGAGCGGCCTTGTCGCCCGTGAGGAAGGACTGCGGAGCGGTCGGCCTGCCCTCCCCCGGCTGGACCTGGGCCGAGGAGGGAGACGCGCTCGGGAAGCGGGCAGGCTTGTCTCCCCTCCTGCCGACGGCGTCTGGAAGCAGAGGTGGGGAAGGGAACATAGTTTCACGTGAGTGGAAAGGTGAAACGGGAGAGGGCGGTGGCCATGCGCCCAGAAAACGGGGGCCTCCCTTCATGCTTGACTGCGTGGAAAACAAGATCGAACACGTTGCGGGGTAAAGAAGCCGTGACCGTGCTGCTCTTGCGGAAAGGAATTCCAGGAACCAAAGCCGGGATCTTAGGAGTGGGACATTCTACACACCAAGTTTCGTTTTTGAGGTCCTGGTCCCCGTGCGACGGCTTCTGTGTGAAACGACCTGAGCCGCAGGGCTGCCCCGCCGGGGTCGGCACCAGGCGTCTGGCCGGAGCTTTGCCGCGCTGCTTAGGACGTGGGAGGACGGAGGGAAGCTGCCTGGGACCCGGGCGCGGGGCCGCTGGCCTCGGGACTCGCGGTGAAGCCTGGGCGCCCCGCCTCCTCGTGAGGGCGTCGGCTCTTTCCCCCTTGAGCCGCCTGCTCTGATGCCGCCGCTGCCGAGACTCGTTTGCCTTTCCGTTCAAACCGCTGTTTGCCGGCCTGGCGCCAGCCCCCTCGTCGTTCAGAAGCAGCCGTGAACCGCGTGCATCACCTGAGGCTCTCGGGCTGCGTCCCAGGCCAGGGACAGAACCTGCCTGGCACAAGTCCCAGCGTCAACCTGCCTGAAAAGCAGGTCCCCAGGACCCCGAACGCGCTCACCCGGGGTCGGGTCCGGACCACCTCACCTCTCGCTGCGAGTCCCCGCCAGCCACACCTGAGAAAGGAGGACAGGGGTCCCCGAGCCTGGAGGAGACGTCGACGGCTGGCTGCATGTGCCAGCCTGGCCAGGCCACGGGGCCCAGAGGGTGGGCATTTCGGAGCGTTTCCGGAAAAGGTGAGCATTCGAGTCAATAGACTGAGTGAAGTAGGCTGGGCTGCATTCAGTCCCCGGAGGCCTGGATGGAACAAAACGGTGGAGGAGGGAGAATTCTCCCTCTTTCTGCTGGGCTGGGGCATCGTCCTCTTTGCCCTTTGACATCAGTGCTCCTGGGTCACTGCTGGCTCACCTGGGCCTCCAGCTTGCAGACAGCAGATGGTGCGACTTCTCGGTCTCCATAATTGCCTGAGCCACTATAGTTTCAGGGATCTGAGACGCCTCCCTTCCAGAGAGGGGATCTGTGCTGGACAAAGCAAAGGACAGGGTCACTCCTACCCGATTCTCACCAGCATCCTCTCCCAGCCCCCGGGAATGTGGTGAAGGCTCCACTCAGGACCCGCCTCCCCCAGGCCTTTCTGGACCCCGTCCCACCCTCCAGGGGGCACTTCTCAGGGCCCCTGGACCCAGGCTTACTGCCCTGCCCCCAGGTCCCCGTGTCTTCGTGCTTCCGTGCGTGTTCATACGTGTTTCCCGGTAGACAGGGCACTCCCAGGATGGGAACCACACAACAGAATGTCCTCTGCTCCTTGACACCCACAGGGCCCATGAGGTCCCCAGATGTAGCTGCTCACTTTGGACAGGGTCTTCGCTGGAAGGACTGAGCACCCGGTATGGTGCCTTGGTCCCCTTTAGATTTGCTGACACTCCTTTGGAGGCACTGCTGAATAAACCAGGGCAGCTGGGCACACAGGGTAGGGTCAGCATGGAGTGTCAGCTCTCAGCCAGCATGATCAGGGTCAGATGCTGGGCCTTCCAGTGTCTGTGTTCAGAGGCTCCTCAAAGGAAGGAGGCCAAGTGGTAGAGAGGGGACCGGGTCAGCCTCCAGGCTCCAGCCCCACCGGCTAACCCCCTTCCCGCTTCCCCTGCCATCCCCAGAGGTGAGCAGGCCTCCTCGCCAGCAGATGGAGAAAGGCAAGAAGGTGCTGCAGCCGGGACCCGGTCTGGCTAACAGTGTGATCAGGACCCACGAGGCGGCCGCCCCCTCTGGCCGTGGGCCTGCAGCCCTCACCTCACACTCCTGGTTGCTTCTCCAAGGTCACCAAGAAGATGGGAACAGGCTTGTAAATCATCACATGTGGCTGCAAGAAGCAGGAATGGGCTGAAATAAGCAAGTTTCCTCCCACTTGTCTGATGATCTCTACTGAGGACATTTAGCAGAAAATGGAAAATCCTGTTTTGTTTGTAAATAATAAGCGGCCACTGAGCAGCTGTGTTTTCTCATCTGGCAGCTAATTAAACCTCACGGTGGAAGCGTGGTTCCAGGCCCTGCCCTGACCAGGGAGATTGTAATTAATTGCTTACGATAAACGTATTGAACTCTTTGGATTCTGAAGGAGGGGGTGGTGTGTGTAGCTGTGTGCCTTCAGTTTGATAACACCGAGATTCAGTTTCAAACATTCATCTGGTTCAGCGTGAGAATCTTATCATTTGAAACAGACTGACAACCTTAATGTTGAAAAACTAGTGTATAACAATAACATGTTCACGGGAAGGTGTCAAAACAAAAACTGTGTCCAAAATGTCAGGGTCATTAAGGAAGTAACCGTACCCGGCTGATACGCTTCCCGGATGGAATTGCCAGCGGTTTGAACAAAAAACCTGTGGCGTATTATTTGGAAGTAAGGGCTGCTTTTTCTTCCAGGCACTTTCTGACTTATGGTTAGGCAAATATGAGAAATACTTAACAACAAATGGGAAAATCTCCCATTTCCTGAACTACGTTTTCATCAGTGACTGAGCACGCCAGCTACGGCTTCCAGCCCTGAACACACTAATAGTTCACCCATGCCGAGAGGGTGCAGCTCTGAGGCCTTCCTGCCAGCGCTCCGCCCTTCTCAAAAAATATCTAATTCCAGAACATTCCACCAAGCTGAGGAGTCCTCCTCATGCCTGCAGGCTGGGGAGGCAGGTCAGATCAGCAGGGGCGTCCGTCCGCACACAGGTGGCCCAGGCTGTGTTGCCTCCTTGGGTTATCCAGGGCACGGGGCCAGGACTGCTGCGGAAAGACCTCGCAGTCGCGCTCCTGGGCTTGTTTCGTTTGGGGTGGGCGCCCCTGGGTGGAGGGGCACAGCGGTGACGCTTGGGCGGCGTGTGGCCTAGTGCCCCCCTGGCCGTACAGCCTCAGGTAGCGAGGCTGTGTTGTGTGGGCAGCATTGCAGGCGGGCCTGCCTTCATTTCAGAAGGAAAAATACAAGCGGAAGCGTCACAGCATTTGTTTCCACGTCCAGATGGTGACAGGGGTAGCTTTTTCACTCAGGAAGTAAGTAGCAATGATAAATGATGGTTTCTGGCAACTTCCTAGAGGTTAGTCATTCAACACCATTAAAAACATTTATCAGCGTGAAGTTGGCTGGGATTTTTATATTGTTGTCTGTGGGCCAGCGAGGCCCCCTCATACCTGTCCTCTCTGTTAGGGTCTGGGGAGGCCCAGGACCAGTGGTTCTGTGCTCTGACGCTGAACAACACTCACACACGACACTAGTGGGGACAGTACGGACCCTTCAGAAAACACTCGGACAGGAGAGTGGAAAGCTGGAGCCCTCTAGACCAGAAGGGAACACGTCATGGAGGGGATGCCCTTGGAGTCTGAAGGGTTTGGGTTCCAGAGGAGGGGGGACGTGCGGTTGCTGTAGTTTGGACTTGGCATGACGGTGGGGTGAACGTGTCAAGAGCATGTAAGGCAGGTAGGGAGGAGAGCTGTGGAGGACCCGCTCAGGCAGCTGAGCGCGGGGGGGCGGGGGGGTGCGGCGCGATGGTGCGTGAGCCCCAGCAGGCCTGGAGCGCACATGGGGACGCGGTCCAGGGCAAGGGCCCAGGACCACAGGGTGACAGCGCCCCCATCAGACTGTGACGGACTCGGCTCCTGGCGTCATGGATTTTCTCTGTTGTTTTCAGGCTTGTTGAGTCACTTCTTCTCTTTATCCCTTCCTTCCTTCCTTCCGGTGTGGGCCCTGACTGCTGACCAGAGGCTGCTCCCCTTGTCTGACGTGTTCTGGGTGCCTCTCCCGTCCCTGCACCCCGCACTCCTCTCCCCCCAGGCCATCCCAGCCGCCCCGTCTCATGTGCTTGGACGGCTGCGCTTCCTTTCCACTCCAGCCAGTGCCGGGTTTTCTCCTTAGAGACGGCCATTTACCTTGGATTATCTCCCCAGCGTTTGGAGACCCTCCCGTGGCCTCCCCAGTGCTGATCTCTGCTTTGATCGCACACTCGGTGTGACTCCAGGTGTGAAGAGTTTGTTGAGGTCGGGGCGCGGCCGTCCCGGCACGGAGCTCTTGGGCGCTTGGAAGAGTGGGTGTCCCCCCCGTGGGCTGTCCCCAGAGGCTGTCCTGCTGGGTCCTGTGCTGGGTCAGGAGGGTTGAGGACGAGTCTCCAGCTGTGACGGGACTTGTCGGTTTCTCCTGCAGCTCTTCTAGGGCGTTTTGCTCGGTTTTCGTTCTGTTGGTTTGCTCCGCCCCGCTGCGGCCCCGCTGGGGCACTTGGGGCTTCCCGGGTGGACCGTCTTGCGTGTGGCCCGTCTGTCCCTCTGCCCGAGGTATACGTTACCTATCAGCGCAGCTTCTGCTTTCCTCTGGTTTATGTCTGAGTGGCTCCTCCGTCCTTTTAACCCGCCTACATTAGGACATTGGATTGGACTTGCAGCTGACCCTGGGCGGGTCCTGTTCTGACGCCCCCGCCCAGGGTGGACATCCAGCCTCCGGGCTCGGCCTTCACCGACCTGCGGGGGCTTCTCCGGCCTGGGGGCTGGGGGGGCTCCTCCCTCCGCCTTTGCTGTCGGATGCGGGTAAAGCGGCGTTTTTCGCTGTTGGACTTGGACTGGGAAGAGATTCCTAAAAGTGCTGTCTCTTCAGGCTGCCCCTTCGTGGTGCTTCGGGTGGAAAGAGCGGTTTTGCTAGGCTTCGGGGTCTGTGCACACTGGCGTCTCAGGCTGCGGCCTTGGAAACAGAAAACCCAGGCACTGGACAGCAAGTGGTCCCTGGGGCCACGGTCCTGGGGCCGCCTTCCGCTCACCACCCTCGGGGTCGTCCTGCGGTTTGTGTGACGTCGGTGAACCCGGAGTAGGGTGGGCAGGTGGGCATTCCCCCCCTCCCTCGGGAGGCAGAAGCCCACCCCGTCTCGTGCGGGGGCCTCGTCCACCTGTGTATGTGGGGAGCCCTGCTGTCCTCTGTCCCCCGAGTCCTGGGTGGACGCACAGGGACGCAGCCCTTGGGCCTCCGTCCGGTGACCGCGCCTGGAGTGCCCACTGCCCTGGGGCCACCCAGCCTGGGGACGCGGGGAAGGGAGCCTGGGGGAATGGGGGGGCTGGAAGGCCAGCGGCTCTGATGGAATCACAGCGCAGGTCCTGAGTCCGGGGAGAGGATGCTCTGGGCGGATGCTCTGGGCTGTGGAGGACCGGATGCTGCCGCTCAGAGCATCCGCCCGCCCCCTCACCCCACCCCAAATCCTTCACACTTGGAATTGCCCAGGATGTTCATGAGGGATATTGGTCTGTAGTTTTCTTTCCTCTTAGTGTGTTTGTCTGGCTTTGTCAGGGTTATGCAGTCCTCATAGAATGAGGTGGAAGGGTTCCCTCCTCTTGAATTTTGGGAGAAGTTTGAGAAGGATTGGGTATTAGTTCTTCGTTAAATGTTTAGTAGAATTCACCAGTGAACACATCAAGTCCAGGGCTTTTCCTTGTGGGAAGAAATTGGACTACTGGTATAATCTCCTTACTAGTTATAGGACTATTCAGATTTTCCATCTCTTCATAATTTAGTCTGGGTAGGTTTGGTGTTTCTAGGAATTTGTCCATTTCATCTAGGTTTTCCAATTTGTTGGTGTGCAGTTGTAATACTCTCTTAAAATCCTTTTTTTTTTTCCCTGTAGAAATGGTTGTAATGCCCCACAGTCGTTTCTGATTTTAATAATTTGAATCTTCTTTTTTCCTAGTTCACCTAGCTAAGGGTTTGTCAATTTCGTTAAGCTTTTTGAAGAACAAATTTTTTGTTGTATTGATTTTTCTCTATTGTTTTTCTGTTCTCTATTTCATTTATCTCTGCTCCAATCTTTATTATTTCCTTCCTTCTGCTAGCTTTGGGTTTATTTTGTCCTTATTCTTCTAGTTCCTAGTTGTAAAATTAGGTTGTAGATTTGAGATCTCTTGGTTTTTAATGCAAGCATATAACTATAAATTTTCCCCTTAGCACTGCCTTTGCTGTGACCCTTAAGTTTTGGTATGTTGTGTTTTCATTTTTATTCATCTCTAAGTATTTTCTAATTTCCCATGTAATTTCTTCTTTGATCCATTTCTTGTTTAAAACTGTGCTGTTTAGGTACACATTTTTGTGAATTTTTCAGTTTTCTTTATGTTACTGATTTCTAACTTCATCCTCTTGTTATCAGAGAAGATAATTTCTGTGATATCTGTCTTATTCAATCTACTGAGAAGTAATTTGTGGCCTAGTATATGGTCTACCCTGGAAAAAGTCCCGTGTGTACTTGAATAGACTCTCTATGCTGTTGGGTGGAGTGCTCTGTGTGTGTCTGTTAGATCTCATTGGTTTATTGTGTTATGTCCTCTAGTTCCTTACTTCTGTCCAGTCATTGTATCCACTTTTAGGAGTGGGGTACTGAAGTCCAACTACTCCTAAGAACTGTCTCTTTCTCCCTTGAATTCTGTCAGCTTTTGCTTCATGTATATGTAAATATATTTTTTACATGGTTGATTTACAAAATTATATTAGTTTCAGGTATACAACATAGTGATTCAAAATTTTTATAGGTTGTACTCCATTTAAAGTTATTATAAAATACCGGATATTTTCCCTGTGTTTTACAATATATCCTTGTAGTTTATTTCATGCATAGTCATTTGCGCCTCTTAATCCCCTCTCCCATCTTGCCCCTCTTCCTCCTCACTGGTAACGACTATTTTGTTCTCTACTCTGTAAGTCTGTTTCTGTTTTGTTATATACATTAGTTTGTTTCATTCTTTAGATTCCACATAAAGTGAGAACATACAGTATTTGTCTTTCTCTGTCTGACTTATTTCACTAAGCATAATATTCTCTACATCCATTCATGTGGTTGCAAATGGCAAATTTTCATTCTTTTTGTGGCTGAGTAATATTCCATTGAATATATATACCACATCTTGTTTATCCATTCATCTGTTGATGGACACTTAGGTTGCTTCCATATTGTGACTATTGTAAATAATGCTGCAATGAACATTGGGATGCACGTATCTTTTCAAGTTAATATTTTTGTTTTCTTCGGATATATGCCTGGGAGTTGAATTGCTGGATCACATGGTAGTTCTATTTTTAGTTTATTGAGGAAAATCCATAGTGTTTTGCTCAGTGGCTGCACCAATATACATTCCCACCAACAGTGAACACTGGTTCCCTTTTCTCCACATCCTCACCAACATTTGTTACTTGCGATTTTTTTGATGATAGCCATTCTGACAAGTGTGAGGTGCTCTCTTATCGTGGTTTTGATTTGCATTTCTCTGATGATAAGTGATGTTGAGCATCTATTCACGTGCCTGTTGGCCATCGGTATGTCTTCTTTGGAAAAGTGCCTATGCAGGTCTGATGCCCATTTTTTAAAAGGTTGTTTGTTTTTTATTGAGTTGTGTGAGCTGTTTATATATTTTGGATATTAACCCCTTATCAATCATATCATTTGCAAATATTTTCTCCTGTTCAGTCGGCTCGCTTTTTATTTTGTCAATGGTTTTCTTTGCGGTGCAAAACCCTTGTAGTTTAATGGTGTCCCATTTCTTTGTTTTTGCTTTTCTTTCCTTTGCCTTAGGGGACAGATCCAAAAAATTATTGCTACAATTTATGTCAAGGAGTGTTCTACCTATGTTTTCTTCCAAGATTTTTATGGTTTCTGGTCTTACATCTGGGTCTTTAATCCATTTTGAGTTTATTTTTTTATATAGTGTGAGAAAATGTTCTACTTTCGTTCTTTTACACGTGTAGCTGTCCAGGTTTCCCAGCACTGCTTACTGAAGAGACTGTCTTTTCCCCATTGTGTATTCTTGCCTCCTTTGTTATAGATAAATTGACCATAAGCATATGGGTTTATTTCTGAGCTTTTTATTCTGTTTCACTGCTCTATGTGTCTGTTTTTGTGCCCCTACCACACTGTTTTGATGACTGTAGGTTATAATAGTCTGAAGTCAGGAGCCTGATTCCTCCAGCTCTGTTCTTCCTCAAGATTGTTTTGGCTGTTCAGGGTCTTTTGTGTTTATATATACACACACACACACACACACACACACACACACACACACACACAAATACACATACATACATATGTATTTGGCTGCACCAGGTCTTAGTTGCGGCACATGGGATCTTTAGTTGCAGCACGTGGGATCTTCAGTCGTGGCAGGCAGGATCTTAGTTGCAGCATGCATGTGGGATCTAGTTCCCTGACCAGGGATCAAACCCAGGCCCCCTGCATTGGGAGTGCAGAGTCTTGCCCACTGGACCACCGGGGAAGTCCCTCCATATATAGTTGTAAATTATTTGTTCTAGTTCTGTGAAAAGTCTCATGGGTATTTTGGTAGGGACTGCATTAAATCCGCAGATTGCCTTGAGCAGTGTGGTCATTTTAATAATACTGATCTAATCCAGAGCACAGTACATCTTTCCTTCTCTTTGTGTCATCTTCAGTTTCTTTCATTAGTGTCTTCTAATTTTCTAAGCACGGGTCTTTTACCTCCTTAGTTAGATCTATTCCTATGTATTCTTTTTTCATATGCTTATAAATGGGACTGTTTGCTTAACTTCTCTTTCCGATAGTTCATTGTTAGTGTACAGACCTGCAACAGACTTCTGTCTATTAACTGTATCCTACACCTTCACTGAATTAGTTGATGAGCTCTAGTAGTCTTTTGGTGGCATCTGTAGGATTTTCTATGTATAGTATCATGTCATCTGTAAGTAGTGACAGTTTTATTTCTTCTCCAATTTGGATTCCTTTTCTTCCTTTTTCTGGTCTGATTGATGTGGGCAGGACATCCAGTACTGTGCTGAATATAAGCGGTGAGAATTGGCGATGGTGTCTTGCACCTAATCTTAGTGAAAATGCTTTGAGCTTTTCACCGTTGAGTAAGATGTTAGCGGTGGGCTTATCCTATATGACCTTGCTTATGTTGAGGTAGGTTCTCTTTACACCCACTGTAGAGAGTTTTTATCATAAATGGCTGTTGAATTTTGTCAAAAGCTTTTTCTGCATCTATTGAGACGATCATATGATTTTTATTCTTCAATTTGTGAAAGTGGTATATCACACTGATTGATTTGTGGGTGTTGAACCATCCTATGTACCCCATTTAATCATGGTGTAGGATCCTTTTAATACATTGTTGGATTTGGTTTGCTAATAATTTGTTGAGAATTTTTGTGTCTATGTTCATCAGTGATATTGGCC
Source organism: Tursiops truncatus (assembly GCF_011762595.2). Lineage (NCBI taxonomy): Eukaryota > Metazoa > Chordata > Mammalia > Artiodactyla > Delphinidae > Tursiops > Tursiops truncatus. Next base: position 88,340,683 of record NC_047046.1, on the reverse strand, counting down.
TATAAATTTCTTTTTTGTTTGATAGCTCTGTCTGGTTTTGATTTTGGTATCAGGGTGATGCTGCCCTTATAGGACAAATTTGAAAGTGTTCCTTCCTCTGCAATTTTTTGGAACAGTTTGAGAATGATAGGTGTTAACTCTTCTCTAAAGGTTTGGTAGAATTCACCTGTGAAGCCATCTGGTCCTGGACTTTTGTTTGAATTAGTAATCAAAAAACCTCCAACAATTCCATTACTGGTAATTGGTCTGTTCATATTTTCTGTTTCTTCCTGGTTCAGTCTTTGCAGATTGTACACTTCTAGGAATTTGTCCATTTATTCTTGGCTGTCCATTTTCTTTGCATACAGCTGTTCATAGTAATCTCTTTATGATCCTTTGTTTTTCTCTGGTGTCAGTTGTAACTTTTTCATTTCTGATATCATTGATTTGGGTCCTCTCTTTTTCCTGATGAGTCTTGCTGAAGGTTTTACCAATTTTGTTTATCTTTTCAGAGAAGCAGCTCCTAGTTTGATTGATCTTTTCTATTTTTTTAAGTCTCTATTTCGCTTATTTCTTCTGATCTTTATTATTTCTTCTACTAACTTTGGGTCTTGTTTGTTCTTTTTCTAGTTCCTTTAGATGTACGGTTAGGCTGTTTGTTTGAGATTTTTCTTGTTTCCTGAGGTAGGCTTGTATCACTGTAAACTTCCCTCTTAGACCTGTGTGCCATGTCCCATAGATTTTGGGTCATTGTGTTTCGTTTCCATTTATCTCCAGATATGTTTAATTTCTTCTTGGATTTTTTGCAGTGACCCATTGGTTGTTTAGTGTTGTTTAGCCTCCACGTGGTTTTGTTTTTTGCACTTTTTTTCTTGTAGTTGATTTTCTCGTCTCACAGCATCGTGGTTGGAAAAGATGCTTGATATGATTTCTTAAACTTACCGAGACTTCTTTGTGGCCCAGCATGTGATCTACCCTGAAGAATGTTCCACGTGCACTTGAAAAGAATGTATATTCTGATGCTTTTGGATGGAATATATATATAAAAGTCCATCTGGTCTAATGTGTCATTTAAGACCAGTTTCCTTATTGATTTTGTCTGGATGATCTGTTTGTTGATGGTAGTGGGATGTTCAAGTCCCTCACTATTATTGTGCTACTGTCAATTTCTCCCTTTATATCTGTTAATATTTGCTTTATGTATTGAGGTGCTGCTCTGTTGGGTACATATATATCTACAGTTGTTATATCTTTTCCTTGGGTGATCCCTTGATCAATATGTAAAGTCCTTTGTTACTTGTTACAGTCTTCGTTTTAAAGTCTGTTTTGTCTGATGTAAGTATTGTTACCCTGGCTTTATTTTCATTTCCATTTGCATGGAATAACTTTTGTCCATCCCCTGACTTTCAATCTGTGTGTCTCTTTAGATCTGAAGTGAGTCTCTTGTAGGCAGCATATACATGGCTCTTGTTTTTGTATCCATATACAGCCATTCTGTATCTTCTGATTGGAGCATTTAGTCCATTTACATTGAGAGTAATTATTGATAGGTACATACTTATTGCCATTTTAGTTGTTTGTTTTGTAGTCCTTTTTTGATACTTTCTTCTTTTGTTCTCGTCTTGTGATTTGATGACTATCTTTAGTGTTATGTTTAGAAACTTCTCTCTTTTGTGTGTATCTATTATAGATTTTTGGTTTGTTGTTACCATGAGGGATGGTAAGTTGCTGATCTCGTAATTTCAAACACATGTAAACAACCCTGCATTTTTACTCCCCTCCCCTCACAATTAACTGTTTTGATATTATATTTTACATTTTGTTTTGTTTTTGTAGCCCTTAACTACTTATTGCAGATATAGGTGATTTACTACTTTTGTCTTGTAACCTTCTTACTACCTTTGTACATGGTAGGTTTGCTACCTTTACTGTATACTTGCTTTTACTGATGAGCTTTTTCCTTTCATAGTTTCCATGTTTCCAGTTGTGGCCTTTTCTTCTTTGCTTGAAGAAGTCCCTTGAACATTTTTTTTTTTTTTTTTTTTTTTTTTTTGCGGTACGCAGGCCTCTCACTGTTGTGGCCTCTCCCGTTGCGGAGCACAGGCTCCAGACACGCAGGCCCAGCGGCCATGACTCACGGGCCCAGCTGCTCCGTGGCATGTGGGATCTTCCCGGACCGGGGCACGAACCCACGCCCCCCTGCATCAGCAGGCGGACTCTTGACCACTGCGCCACCAAGGAGGCCCCCCCCTTTAACATTTCTTGTAAGGCTGGTTTCATGGTGCTGAACTCTTTTAGCTTTTGCTTAGCTGTAAACCTTTTGACCTCTCCATCAGATCTGAACGAGAGCCTTGCCAAACAGAGTATTCTTGGTTGTAGGTTTTTGCCTTTCATCACCTTAAATATATGGTGCCACTCCCTTCTGGTTTGCAGAGTTTCTGCTGAAAACTCAGTTGTTAGCCTTACTGGAGTTCCCTTGTATGTAACTTGTTGCTTTTCCCTTGCTGCAGTTAATATTCTCTCTTTATCTTAATTTCTGCCATTTTAATTACAATGTATCTTGGTGTGGTCCTATTTGCATTGATCCTGCTTAGGACTCTCTACCTCCTGGACCTGGACGTCTGTTTCCTTTCCTAGGTTACGGAAGTTTTCAGCTAGTATGTCTTCAAATATGTTCTCTGCCCCTTTCTCTCTCTCTCCTCTTTCTGGGAACCCCTATAATGAGAAAGCTAGTATACTTGATGTTGTCCCAGAGGTCTCTTAAACTGTCCTCATTTCTTTTCATTCATTTTTCTGTTCAGCTTCAGTGGTTTCCACTACTCTATCTTCCAGCTAGCTGATCCATTCTTCTGCATCATTTAATCTGCTATTGATTCCTTCTAGTGTATTTTTCATTTTAGATATCGTATTCTTTGTCTCTGGTCCTTCTGTTTTTTTTACTCTTTGTTAAAAACTTCTAACTTTTTACTCTGCTCATCCATTCTTATATCAAGTTCTTTGATTATCTTTATGATCATTACCTTGATCTATTTATTGGGTAGATTGCTTATCTCCACTTCTCTTAGTTCTTCGGGGTTTTTTCATTTGGAACATGTTCCTCTGTTGCCTCATTTTACCTGTTTTGCTGTTTTTATTTCTGCGTGTCTCATACGTTGGTTGCATTTCCTGATCTTAGAGAAGTAGTCTTTTTTAGGAGATGTCCTATGTTCCCTGCGGCACACTGCCCTCTAGTCACCAGAGCTGTTTGCTCTAGGGCTATATGAGGGCTGCGCTGGTCCTTCTGTTGTGGCAGGATGACTATTGTGGGCAGTCTGGTAGGTGCAGCTGGCCCCGTCTGGTTGTTTGCCAGGCCCTGCCTTGTGCGGAGGCTGCTGGCCTCTGGTTGGCAGGACAAGGTCACAAGGTGGCTGGCTGCAGAACCCAGGGTGGTCCCAGATCTGGTGCTCACCGTTGGGCAGAGCCGGGTTCTGGCACAGATGGCTGCGGAACCGGGGTTCCTGGATCTAGTGTTGGCCTGTTGGTGGGTGGGTCCTGCTCCTGACATGGCTGGCTGTGGGTTCTACAGTATCCCAAGGCTGGTGCTGGCCCACTGTATCCCTGGGCAGCTAGCTGAGGATTCTAAGGTTATCTCAGAGCTGGTCTGGCTTTCTGGTGGGTGATTCTGGGGACTGGGGGGTCCATGGGCTAGTTCCAGCTCACTGCTTGGTGAAGCCAGGTCCCGAGGCCTCTGGCTGAAGGGTCCTTGGGGTCCTACAGCTGGTGTCGTCCCACTGGTGGGCGGGGCTGAGTCCTGGGGTGTCCTGATACTGTTGCCAGCCTGCTGACATGTCGCCTGACACCTGAAAAGGCAAGCGGCAGGGATCCTCGGGCCAGCGACCACCCACTGGTGGGTGAAGCTTGGTCCTGGAGTCTCTGGCTGCAGTGGTCCTGGGGCTGGTGTCTGCCTGCTTCTGGTCAGGGCTGGGGGCCCAGGGGGTTCTGGGGCTGGTACTTACCCACTGGTAGGCAGAGCTGGGTCCTGCAGTCTCTGGCTGTGGATCTAGTCTCTAGTCTCTGGCTAGATCCAAGACCCCCTCTGGCAAGGCCGTGGGGGTCTTGCATCTAGTTCCAGGGTGTGGTGCCAGGGCCTAGGCTCTCTGGTGGGCGGGGCTGTCGGCAGGAGTGGCTGGGGGCTGGGGGGGGTCTTAAGGCAGCCTGCCTGCTGGTGGGGGTGGGGCTGTGTCCCTGCCTGGCTAGTCGCTTATCCTGAGGCCTCCCAGTACTGGTGCCTGCAGGCTGCTGGGCGGGGCAGGGCTGGGTCCTGAAGCTGATAAGCTATAGGGAGAATTCAAAAACAGCACTTTCCATCACGGGTGTCCATGTGGTAGGATGAGTTCCCCAAGGTGGCTGCCACCAGCGTCTGTGTCCCCAGGGTGAGCTGCAGATGCCTCCTGCCACTCCAGGGGGCGCTCTGAGATCAGCAGGTGGGTGTGACCCAGCCTCCTTTCAAATTACTGCTCCTGTCCTGTGTCCTGGAGCATGTAAGATTATACTGAGTCTAGTATTTTTTTTTGATACATCTTTATTGGAGTATAATTGCGTCACAGTGGTGTGGACATTCTGTTGTACACCAAAGCAAATCAGCCATATGCATACACATGTCCCCATATCCCCTCCCTCTGGAGCCTCCCTCCCACCCTCCCTACCCCACCCCTCTAGGTGGTCACAAAGCACCGAGCTGATTTCCCTGTGCTATGCGGCTGCTTCCCACTAGCTATCTACCTTACGTTTGGTAGTGTATAGATGTCCATGCCACTCTCTCACTTCCTCCCAGCTTACCCTTCCCCCTCCCCGTGTCCTCAAGTCCATTTTCTACGTCTACATCCTTATTCCTGCCCTGCAGCTAGGTTCATCAGTACCATTTTTTTCTTTTTCTTTTAGATTCCATATATATGCGTTACCATACGGTATTTGTTTTTCTCTTTCTGACTTACTTCACTCTGTATGACAGACTCTGAGTCCATCCACCTCACTACAAATAACTCAGTTTCGTTGCTTTTTATGGCTGAGTAACATTCCATTGTATATATGTGCCACATCTTCTTCGTCCATTCATCTGTCGATGGACACTTAGGTTGCTTCCATGTCCTGGCTATTGTAAACAGTACTTCAATGAACATTGTGGTACATGACCCTTTTGAATTATGGTTTTCTCAGGGTATATGCCCAGTAGTGGGATTGCTGGGTCATATGGTAGTTCTATTCTTAGTTTTCTAAGGAACCTCCATACTGTTCTCTATAGTGGCTGTATCAATTTACATTCCCACCAACAGTGCAGGAGGGTTCCCTTTTCTCCACACCCTCTCCAGCATTTGTTGTTTGAAGACTTTTTGATGATGGTCATTCTGACTGGTGTGAGGTGATACCTCATAGCGGTTTTGATTTGCATTCCTCTAATGATTAGTAATGTTGAGCACCCTTTCATGTGTTTGTTGGCAATCTGTATATCTTCCTTGGAGAAATGTTTATTTAGGTCTTCTGCCTGTTTTTGGATTGGGTTGTTTGTTTTTTTGATATTGAGCTGCATGAGCTGCTTGTATATTTTAGAGATTAATCCTTTGTCAGTTGCTTCATTTGCAAATATTTTCTCCCATTCTGAGGGTTGTCTTTTCGTCTTGTTTAATGTTTCCCTTGCTGTGCAAAAGCTTTTAAGTTTCATTAAGTCCCATTTGTTTGTTTTTATTTCCGTTACTCTAGGAGGTGGGTCAAAAAAAATCTTGCTGTGGTTTATGTCAAAGAGTGTTTTTCCTATGTTCTCCTGTAAGAGTTTTATAGTGTCTGGTCTGACATTTAAGTCTTTAATCCATTTGGAGTTTATTTTTGTGTATGGTGTTAGTGAGTGTTCTAATTTCATTCTTTTACATGTAGCTGTCCAGCTTTCCCAGCACCACTTATTGAAGAGGCGGTCTTTTCTCCATTGTGTATTCTTGCCTCCTTTATCAAAGATAAGGTGACCATATGTGCATGGGTTTATCTCTGGGCTTTCTATACTGTTCCATTGATCTATAGTTCTGTTTTTGTGCCAGTACCATACTGTCTTGATTACGGTAGCTTTGTGGCATAGCTTGAAGTCGGGGAGCCTGATTGCTCCAACTCCATTTTTCTTTCTCAAGATTGCTTTGGCTGTTTGGGGTCTTTTGTGTTTCCATACAAACTGTAAAATTTTTTGTTCTAATTCAATGGTGAAGAATGCCATTGGTAGTTTGATAGTGATTGAACTGAATCTGTAGATTGCTTTGGGTTGTACAGTCGTTTTCACAATATTGATTCTTCCAATCCAAGAACATGGTATATTTCTCCATCTGTTTATGTCATCTTTGATTTCTTTCATCGGTGTTTTATAGTCTTCTGAGTACAAGTCTTCTACCTCCTTAGGCAGGTTTATTCCTAAGTATTTTATTCTTTTTGTTGCAATAGTAGATGGGATTGTTTCCTTAATTTCTCTTTCTGATTTTTCGTTGTTGGTGTATAGGTATGCCAGAGATTTCTGTGCGTTAATTTTGTATCCTGCAACCTTACCAAATTCACTGATTGATTAATTCTAGTAGTTTTCTGGTGGCATCTTTAGGATTTTCTATGTATAGTATCATGGCATCTGCAAACAGTGAGAGTTTTACTTCTTCTTTTCCAATTTGCATTCCTTTTATTTTTCTTCTCTGATTGCCATGGAATAAGAGTAGCAAGAGTGGACATCCTTATTCCTGATCTTAGTGGAAATGCTTTCAGTTTTTCACCATTGAGTATGATGCTTGAATGGGTTTGTCATATATGGCCTTTATTATGTTGAGGTAGGTTCCCTCCATGCCCGTTTTCTGGAGAGTTTTTAATCATAAATCGGTGTTGAATTTTGTTGAAAGCTTTTTCTGCATCTATTTCAATGATCATATGGTGCATCTCATTGATCGACTTGCGTATATTGAAGAATCCTTGCATCCCTGGGATAAATCCCACTTGATCGTGGTGTATGATCCTTTTAATGTGCTGTTGGATTCTGTTTGCTAGTATTTGGTTGAGGATTTTTGCATCTATGTTCATCAGTGATATTGGTCTATAATTTTTTTGTGGTATCTTTTTCTGGTTTTGGTATCAGGGTGATGGTGGTTTCGTAGAATGAATTTGGGAGTGTTTTTCCCTCTGCAATTTTTTGGAAGAGTTTGAGAAGGATTGGTGTTAGCTCTTCTCTAAATATTTGAGAGAATTTGCCTGTGAAGCTGTCTGGTCCTGGACTTTTGTTTGTTGGAAGATTTTTAATTACGGTTTCAATTTCATTACTTGTGATAGGTCTGTTTATATTTTCTAATTCTTCCTTGTTCAGTCTTGGAATATTGTACCTTTCTAAGAATTTGTCCATTTCTTCCAGGTTGTCCATTTTATTGGCATATAGTTGTTTGTAGTACTCTCTTATTATCCTTTGTATTTCTGCAGTGTCAGTTGTGATTTCTCCTTTTTCATTTCTAATTTTATTGATTTGCATCCTCTCCCTTTTTTCTTGATGAGTCTGGCTAAGGGTTTATCAATTTTGTTCATCTTCTCAAAGAACCAGCTTTTAGTTTTATTGATCTTTGTTATTGTTTTCTTCATTTCTATTTCATTTATTTCTGCTCTGATCTTTATGATTACTTTGCTTCTACTGATTTTGGGTTATCTTTGTTCTTCTTTCTCTAGTTGTTCTAAGTGTAGGGTTAGATTGTTTATTTGAGATTTTTCTTGTTTGTTGAGGTGAGACTGAATTGCTGTAAACTTCCCTCTTAGAACTGCTTTTGCTGTGTCCCATAGGTTTTGGGTCGTCATGTTTTCGTTGTCATTTGTTTCTATGTATTTTTTAATTTCTTCTTTGATTTCTTCAATCATCTCTTGGTTATTTAGTAGCTCACTGATTAGCCTCCACGTACTTGTGTTTATTTACAGTTTTTTTTCCCTGTATGTGATTTTCAATCTCATAGCATTGTGGTCAGAAAAGATGCTTGATATGACTTCAATTTTCTTAAATTTTCTGAGGCTTGATTTGTGACCCAAGATGGGATCTGTCCTGGAGAATGTTCCGTGTGCACTTGAAAAGAAAGTGTATTCTGCCACTTTTGGGTGGAATGTTCTATAAATAATCAGTTAAGTCCATCTCATCTATTGTGTCATTTAAAGCTTGTGTTTCCTTATCTATTTCATTTTGGATGATCTGTCCATTGGTGTAAGTGGGGTGTTAAAGTCCCCTACTATTATTGTGTTACTGTCGATTTCTCCTTTCATGGTTGTTAGCATTTGCCTTATGTATTGAGGTGCTCCTATGTTGGATGCATAAACATTTATAATTGTTATATCTTCTTGGATTGATCCTTTGATCATTATGTAGCGTCCCTCCTTATCTCTTAGAACAGTTTTTATTTTAAAGTCTATTTTATCTGATACGAGTATTGCTACTCAACTTCTTTTGATTTCCATTTGTATGGAATATCTTTTTTCCATCCCTTCACTTTCAGTCTGTATATGTCCGCAGGTCTGAAATGGGTGTCTTGTATACAGCATATATATGGGTCTTGTTTTTGTAGCCATTCAGCCAGTCTGTGTCTTTTGGTTGGGGCATTTAATCCATTTACATTCAAGGTTATTATCGATAGGTATGTTCCTATTACCATTCTTTTAATTGTTTTGGGTTTGTTTTTGTGGGTATTTTTCTTCTCTTGTGTTTCCCACCTAGAGAAGTTTCTTTAGCATTTGTTGTAAAGCTGGTTTGGTGGTGCTGAATCCTCTTCGCTTTTGCTTGTTTGAAAAGTTTTTGATTTCTCCATCTAATCTGAATGAGATCCTCGCTGGGTAGAGTAATCTTGGTTGTAGGTTTTACTCCTTCATCACTTTAAGTATATCCTGCCACTCCCTTCTGGCCTGCAGAGTTTCTGCTAAAAAATCAGCTGATAACCTTATGGGGATTCCTTTGTATGTTATTTTTTGTTTTTCCCTTGCTGCTTTTAATATTTTTTCTTTGAATTTAATTTTTGTTAGTTTGATTAGTATGTGTCTTGGTGTGTTTTTCCTAGGGTTTATCCTGTATGGGAGACTCTGTGCTTTCTGGACTTGGGTGATTATTTCCTTTCCCATGTTAGGGAAGTTTTCAACTATAATCTCTTCACATATTTTCTCAGACCCTTTCTTTTTCTCTTCTTCTGGGACCCCTGTAATTCAAATGTTGGTGTGTTTAATGTTGTCCCAGGGGTCTCTGAGACTGTCCTCAATTCTTCTCATTCTTTTTTCTTTATTCTGCTCCTCGGCAGTTATTTCCACCATTTTATCTTCCAGGTCACTTATTTGTTCTTCTGCCTCAGTTATTCTGTTATTGATTCCTTCTAGTGTATTCTTCATTTCAGTTATAGTGTTGCTCATCTCTGTTTGCTCTTTAGTTCTTCTAGATCTTTGTTAAACATTTCTTGTATTTTCTCAATCTGTGCCTCCATTCTATTTCCGAGATTCCGGATCATCTTTATTATCATTACTCTGAATTCTTTTTCAGGTAGACTGCCTATTTCCTCTTCATTTATTTGGTCTTGTAGGTTTTTACCTTGCTCCTTCATCTGGAAATATTTTTTTGCTGTCCCATGTTTTTTGTTGTTGTTGTTGTTTTTATGAGTGGGATTGTGTTCCTTTCTTACTGGTTGTTTGGCCTGAGGCTTCCAACACTGGAGTTTGTAGGCTGTTGGGTAGAGCTGGGTCTTGGTGCTGAGATGAGGAACTCTGAGACCTCACTCCGATGAATATTCCCTGGGGTCTGAGGTTCTCTGTTAGTCCAGTGGTTCAGACTTGGAGCTCCCACTGCAGGAGCTTCGGCCCGACCCCCAGCTCAAGAACCAAGAGCCTGCAAGCCATGTGGGGTGGCAGAACAAAAAAAGAGGACGATAACAAAGCCCAAAATAGAATTAGACTAGGAACCTAACAGATGTGTTAGAAATCATATGAGTAAAAATATCGATGGATCAACAACCAGAGGGTACAGCAGTACCACAATAGTAAAAAAAAAAGAGGAGGAAAGAAGGGGGGAAAAGGCCCCGGCTGTGGAGGGCGGGGCCTAAGCAAGAGCGAGGTTTGGGTGGTGGGCGGGGCCTATGCTTAGGACCCACAGGGCTGGAAAAGGCCCTGGGGGCTGTGCAGGGTGGGGCTTAGGCTCAACGGAACAGAAGGGGCCAAGGCGTGCCCCTCACTCCTGGTCTCAGAGGGCGGGGGACTTCACCTTGGAGCACAGCAAGCTTCCCGGGCTTGAGTGGGCAGGGCAAACACCCTCCCCTCCTCTCCTGCTCCTCCCACAGGGCCCCTCCCACCTGCCTCTCCTGTTCTCCTCTCGGCCTCCTTCCTATGCCTCCAGGACGAATGCTGCCGGTGGGGGGGTTGTCCTGGAGGGCGGGGATCAGCCTGGGAGCCCAGCAGGCTCCCCAGGCCTGAGTGGGTGGGCACTTGCCCTCCACTCCTCTCCTGCTCCTCTCACAGGGCCCCTCCCCCTGCCTCTCCTGATCTCCCCAGCCTCAGGGGCCCCATCCTGTCTGGCTTCCACTTCTCCTCCCCCCCCAGGCCCCCACATCCTACCGGTTTACTTGAGGATTCCTCCCGTCTCCTTGGGCATCAGGGTCCCCCATCAGTGGCAGGCAGGAGCCCTAGTTGTGGGGAGATGCTAACTTGGCATCTTCTCATGCCACCATCTTGACTCTGCCCCCTATATTGTGTCTTTATTAAGTTTGATTATTTTGTAATCTTGTGTCTCTTTGACTTCATCTTACATAGAGATTGTTGAGCTTGGATGTTTGCATTTGCACACTTCCTCAAGTCTGGGAGTTTTCAGCCATTATTTCTTCCCATATTCCCTCCACCCCTTTCTCTTCTCCTTTTCAGACTCTCACAAGGCATATATCAGTTTGCTTAATGGTGTCCCAGTGATTGTTTACACTCTGTTCTCTTTTCTTTAACCTTTTGTTTTTGTTGTTCCTCAGATATGATCATTTCTACTGTCCTGTCTTCAAGTTCACTGATTCCTTCTTCTGCCTGCTCAAATCTGCCTTTGAGTCCCCTGTTCAATAATTTCCATTATTGTACTTTTCATCTCCAAAATTCCTATTTAGTTTCCTTTTAGGTTTTCTGTCTGTTGATGTTTCCATTTTGTTCATACATTGTTTTCTTGACTTTACCCACATCTCTTTTTTTTTTTTTTTTAGTTTTTTGATCATGTCTTAGGCCATTGTTTTAAAGTCTTTGTCTAGTAAATCTGCCGTCAGGTTGTTTCAGGGACAGTTTCTATTACTGTTTTCCTTTGGGGCACACTCTCGTTTCTTTGTATGTCTTGTGACTTTTTTTGTTGTTGTTGAACACTGGAGATTAAGCTAATAACATGGTAGCTCTGGAAATCAGATTCTACCCCTTCCCCAGGGTTTGCTGGGTTTTTGTTACTGTTTTGGGGTGTTTTTTTTTTAATTGTTGGAGGCTCTTTGCTGAGTATCAACATTAAGGTGTGAACTTAAGGTTTTCTAAGGTCCTTTCTGAGTCTTTCCTTGAGCATGCACAGTCACTTCTAACTTTCCCCATATATGCAGTTGTTTTTACTGTCCTAGACTTTAAGGTCTGGCTCCCAAAATGAAAAAAGGTGAAAAATGAAGGGAGAGAAAGGGTGCCAGTCCATTAACTCTCCTGGACGTTCCTTCAGGTAGAAGGAGAGGGGCTTGCAACAATGCAGGGAGGCACAATAGCCACCTACCTCTGTCTACACCTTTGTGATCAGAAGTAGCAGTCCGTAATCAGGGCACAGATGCCTGATGTTTGGAGAGCAGGGTCCTTTTTGCCCACCCTGGCCCACATACTCTCCAGGAACAGTGCACAGCTGCCTCCCAGGGTGCTGGGGGGTGGGCTAGGCAGCTGCTACTGTGCTGAGAGTTGAAACTGAGCAAAATTGACTGCAATTACCATCCAGTTCTTCCCCTGGAAGTTGAGCCTTCAACAGACTCTCAAGTTCCAAATTAGTTACATCAGACAGATTCTGCCCCTGCAGTTGTGGTCCAGGTTGGAAGACGTTCCTGGTGCTTCCCGCTCCACTGTCATTGCAGAATCCAGTCAGGCACTTTTAAACCTTTCATCTATTGTTAATTCTCTTAACCTTTCAACCATTCTGTTGGTTGCCCGGAGAGCTAATGTTAAGGAGGTGATTGTGCTTGAACTCGGCATCAAACCTTTGCCTGGTGAATACTGTTGGGCCAGCTCGCCTGAGGCCAGGATTGCTGTGGGCTCAGCAAAACAACCCATAAAGTTACTGCATTGTGTTTGCATGTCATCCAGGAGGTTGGGACTTTCCCCAAAACTGAAGTGTGACAAAATGAATCGATCATTCAGCTCCTGGGCCTGTGTGGGAGACTTGTGTTTCAGTCAGTTCTCTATACGGTTTGATTTGCCCATTGCCTCAGACTTCCCTGGGGTCACAGCACAAGTCAGAGAAGTGGTGGGAAGGGAGCTGCAGGAGGCCAGGCCTTACCTGGACGGCCAGCCTCAGGCTCTGGGTGTTCGATGCTGTTCGACTTGTGCTTCCCCATTGCCCGCGGGTCTCTCCTCTGACTGACTCCTCTGTGCTCTTCCAGAAGAGGCCGAGCGCTGCAGCTTCGGGGTGGGTTCACTGTCCAGGCGGCGGCGCCCCCTGGCCCTGCGGGAGGACGGCCCTCGCCGGCGCACACACCTGCACATTGGCCTGCCCCATGACTTCCGCCCCGTGTCCTCCATCATCGACGTGGACATCCTCCCCGAGACACACCGCCGTGTGAGGCTGTACCGGCATGGCTGCCAGAAGCCACTGGGCTTCTACATCCGCGACGGCACGAGCGTGCGCGTGGCCCCACAGGGGCTGGAGAAGGTGCCCGGCATCTTCATTTCCCGTATGGTGCCTGGCGGCCTGGCCGAGAGCACTGGGCTGCTGGCCGTGGACGATGAGGTCTTGGAGGTGAACGGGATTGAGGTGGCCGGGAAGACACTGGACCAGGTCACGGACATGATGATCGCCAACAGCCACAACCTCATCGTCACGGTCAAGCCGGCCAACCAGAGGAACAACGTGGTGCGTGGCAGCCGTGCGTTGGGCAGCTCCGGCCGCTCCTCGGACAGCACGGCCAGCCGCCACAGCCTGCCTACAGCCCACGTCCTGCAGAACTTGCCCCCTGACGAGATGGAGAGCGACGAAGAGGCCGACGTGGTCCTCGAGGGCGTCCTGGAGCCCCGGCTGGTACCCAGGCCGCCACCAGGCAGCCTCGCTCGGGTCAACGGCGCTGGCCTGGCGCCCGGCCTGCACAGCCCTGGGCGGGAGGGCAGTGTCCAGAGGCTGCTCAGCTCCCTCCGGTCTGACCCCCGCCACAGCCTGGCCCTGCCCCCCGGAGGGGTGGAAGAGCACGGGCCGGCAGTCACCCTGTAGGGCCAGGCGTCAGACAGGTCAGTTTCCCGAGGGGAAATACTTCTTCAAGTTTTATTCCAGTCTTAAAATAAGAAAAAATTGTATGCTGCACGCCTCCTTTGTGTTGTTTTTACTTATCCCTCCCTTTTCTCCCACCACCCTGCTCTTTATTCCAACTTACGGAGAGAAAAGCGTCTTGTACTTTGTAGACTTTCTCCACAGAACATGAAACACCTGCACCGTCTGCACGAGGCTGGGTGGGGGCCTAGCACCTTTGTCAGGTGGTAGAAAGAACCCGACCAAGTGCAGAAAATACTTCGTTTTTAAATTTTAAAAATATACTTTTTAAAATGAAGCTTTAAAATTACTTTTTTAAAATAGTCGAATGCAGGTTTTCACTGTGCTTCCTGCCGACTTGCACTGATTCTGCTGACGGGCCAGAGGCTATGAAGATGGGACGTGGCAGGAAGGTAGAGGCTGGTTTTCAAGAGCAAATGCACCCACACCTGGAATAATAAGCATGGCGGTAGAGGATGAATTTCAGAACGTTGCACTGTTTGCAGTCCTGTCTCACATAGCGTGAAGTGGTCGTGGTGGCCGCAGCGGTGGACTCGCCCCGACAGGCAGTTTTGTGAGGCCGTCAGAGGTGCCCTGTTTAGCCTTTGAGGTGAATTCAATTTTGGGAAGAGAGTGGAAGGCACAGCTCACCAGTACCGTCTGTGATCAAAAGCCAGCATTTACTCTGAGGTAAAAACCAGTCTTTTCCTGTGGATTGTGACTCTGAGGGCAGTTTCTGAAGTGTTTCCAACACTTCACACAGGCCTTTGAAAGGTCAGTCATTTGGATGTATGGGTTCTGTTATCTTTGATTTTAAATAACAAGTCACATGGAATGTAAAGATTTCTAACACAGATTAAATTCATTGTCACTTCCTTTGGTATTCTAGCAATATTCACATATTTAGTAATTTTAAAGGTTTATTCATGTTTCAGCCAATCAAACTTTATATGACCTGTATTTTCTACTTGAATCCAGTGTCGAGGAGAAAATGTTACACTTGTACTTTGAAAACTAAACTTTCACCCAAAGAAGTTTTCATGTAAATACAGGTAAACGTATTTTTGTAGGTTGCCTTTTGGGAAACTATGTGGCTGTTTCTCCTGTGGTCAGGCACCCCCTGCTGGTAGTGGCAGAACTGACTTTATGGATGGCAGGTTGATAACAGGTGGAAAACAGTGTATCTCAATGTGTTCATTTCTCCTGAATTCATTCAGTGAAAAGCAAATTATTTTTCTTTTGGAAACTATTTATTGGGCATAAATGGCTTTTATTGAGTAGTTGTGGTCTCCTGCACCTTTGTTTTTGTTATTTGTATGCCAGGATCACTGTCTGTTTTGGTCCTAAGTACAGGGAAGACCAAAGATGCTCCCCTTTGAGGTCTAGGACCCCCAACTTTATGGCTCCAATGAACTGTATGAGCGTTTCTGGGCACCAGGAGTCAGAAGTGTTTTTTACTATGACAAGCATTGTAGAACCAAAACTCTCATGCTAACTAACTTACTATCACAAAGGAAATGTTCTTTTATTAAGTTATTGCTGGTTATTGAATATCTTGTCAAATAACTAGGTGTGTTTTTAAGTAAATGTGAATACTTTTTTAAAGGAAAAAAAGGCTTACGCTGAGATTTGTGTGCGATTGTCCATTATTTTAGGAGTTATGAATTGTCTTGAGCAGCTGCTTGAGTGTATTTTTCTATCCAGGTCTATATTTCTGCGATTTTCTTTTTTAAAAAAAAAAAGGACAAAAAAAACTATGTTGTATACACATTAAAGTTTTCTTTTATATCAAAGAATAAAACTTTTTCTTTGCTGCTTTCAGCTGTGTTCTAAATACTGGAGAGAATGTCGGTTAACGATCAGCAGAGAGAAACTCAGCCTCAGGATGAAATACCTAATATTTACCAAGTGCCTCTTGTGTGCCTTATTTTTTTTTTTTTTTTCACGTAATCCTCACACTTCCTCCACAGGCAAGTAGTAGTAGCCCCATTTTACAGATGGGAAAAATGGGCTCAAACTCAAGCAGGTAGTAAGGCATTTCAGGTAACCAAATTATACTCGTATTTGATTGATAGGAGATAGATGTGTTGTAGGTCCAGAACCTTCTTTTGACGTCCTTTTGAAAAAGCTTTTCTGAATACTTACTATACAGCTTTTTCAAAATATACCCTGGTTTGCAAAACCTCCATTAACACTTTATCATCACGAACATTACTAAATGTATAATACATCAAGATCTCATTCAGTAAATTACAAATGTCAAGGCGACAGCAGCAAACACCAATGACTCCTGGAAGAAGGAGGCGCACTATCTCAGCTTTACCAGTGTGCACCACCTCGCTGAATCCCCTCACTGACGCTGAGCTGCAGGCAGCCCTTTTCCATTTAGAGTTGGGGGGACTCGAGCATTGGGACAGTCACCCCCGCAGCCTGTGAGGTGGAGCTGAGGCAGGCAGGTACTGAAGCTGGATACATGCTCTGAGTTAGCTCCTGTGATGGAGTCGGAGATGCAGGGGCAGATACCTGGCTAACCTGCCAGGGAGCGCAGGTCACTTGACCTCGTAGTAATGCACGTTGCCAGCCCCAGAGCCTGTGACATCTCAGGAGGGCCAACCTTTCAGCTGATTGATAGGGAGACCCTGTCCACGAATCAGTGAGGTTATATAGTATCTCACAGTTTTACACAAAGTAGCCAGAGACAGGGAGCGGGGTCTTGTTGCAAGTCGCAAAGATACCTGGATAATGCTGGTACTGAGACCCTAATATCAGGTAGCCTGCAAAAAGTATTTCCTGATGGGCAGAAATACTGTTCTGTGGTTTACTTTTTATTCCAGCTACATCTGTTCCTCCTGTCTGCCTCTGACATCAGTCTGCTAAGTATTTCGTATCCCAAACACATCCCAAGTCAACATACAAATTCTTTTACCCTCTTACGTTTCCTCACTTATTTTGTTTTCTTCTTTACCTTCACAAAAAGATAACTTTCAGGGATTGAGAACATTGCGTTACTGAACAACATTTCCAAGGAGTGGCATCAACTGTTCCTATGTTACTAAAAAGCAAACAGAATGATTCACCATTGGTGTCCCCAGCCCAGGAAACCAGTGCCATTTTCCACGCTCCCTCCCGAGGGAGCTTTGACAGGAAACACATTTCTTAACCTGAACCCTCTTGACCCCCAAGCCAGCGTGCCGGGGGAAGAGCTCTTTGCACACAAGTTTTACTTCTAGTAGGGACCCCAGTGATCTGTTGAGCGAGACTACAGGTGTTTCACGGCAAACTGAGTCGTCTGCCTGATTGCTCCAGGACCAAGTTACTTTTTTTTTTTTGCGGTACGCAGGCCTCTCACTGCTGTGGCTTCTCCCGCTGCGGAGCACAGGCTCCGGACACGCAGGCTCAGCGGCCATGGCTCACGGGCCCAGACGCTCCGCGGCACGCGGGATCCTCCCGGACCGGGGCACGAACCCGTGTCCCCTGCATCGGCAGGCGGACTCTCAACCACTGCGCCACCAGGGAAGCCCCCCGAGTTACATTTTTCATATGAACCCCACCCGAAGCCCAGAGCACAGGTGAGAAGCAGCTTCCATAGACCAGCTTCCAGGGACTCAGGGAAGCACTGCAAACCCTACTCAATATCCTCAGGTTGCTGTTTTGGTTTTATGTGTTTTGTCTCCTAAACCAGCATAAGCTCTTTGTTCAGAGGTTGTTATATTCTCTTAGTTTTTTTATTTAGTGAGTGGGAGCATACAAATGTTTCCATGGACCTTGTACTTTAGAAACAGATAATAAAAAATGAGTATAAGATGTAATATTTTGTTTGCCAGTAACTGCTATGAATAAAAACAAAACCAGAAGGAGGATATTGTAAATTTTTACCATTACTTTATAAAACGAAGAAGTAAAGGTAGACTGATATTTCCGGGATCACATGGTAATTTGCAGAGCCATAATTCACACCCATATTTTTTGACATCCAGTACTTTTCCCGCCCCATCTATCTGCTTCCAGAAATGCAACATTCGGGGCTTCCCTGGTGATGCAGTGGTTGAGAATCCACCTGCCAATTCAGGGGACATGGGTTCGAGCCTTGGTCTGGGAAGATCCCACATGCCGCGGAGTAACTAAGCCCGTGTGCCACAACTACTGAGCCTGTGCTCTAGAGCCCACAAGCCACGACTCCTGAGCCTGTGTGCCACAACTACTGAAGCCCACGCACCTACAGCCCGTGCTCCGCAACAAGAGAAGCCACCACAGTGAGAAGCCCGTGCACCACAACCAAGAGTCGCCCCCGCTCAACGCAACTAGAAAAAGCCCGAGCACAGCAACGAAGACCCAATGCAGCCAAAAAATAAATAAATAAATTTATAAAAAAAAGAAATGCAACATTCATCCACACAGTTCCCACTAAGGAAAAACACCAGTCTCCTCCTTGAATTATTCTGGACTGAGCCATAAACCTCCAGTCCATCTAACAATAGTGGTTCCAGGATTTGTCATCCAGCATAAATGACATCAAGAATATACACTGGGCTTCCCTGGTGGCGCAGTGGTTGAGAGTCTGCCTGCCGATGCAGGGGACACGGGTTCGTGCCTTGGCCCGGGAAGATCCCACATGCCACAGAGCGGCTGGGCTCGTGAGCCATGGCCACTGAGCCTGCGCGTCTGCAGGCTGTGCTCCGCAGCGGGAGAGGCCACAACAGTGAGAGGCCTGCGTAACGCAAAAAAAAAAAAAAAAAAAAAAGAATATACACTGAAGGGCTGCTCATACCAGGATCACTCAGGTAGAAAATATCAAAGGGAAACTTCCCTGTTCTGGGCCACTGACCCTAAACATCCTTTCTCTTCCTTTCTTCAGAATCATGATTTCTGTGTTTAAAAGCACCTTAGAGAACTGAATGCTGGTAGAATGGTAGCCTATTTGGGAGACCCAGCCATGCTCAGCAGCAGCCAGCTTACCCTAACCACAGCCCGTTTTCCTCTGGCTCACTCACCCCAGCTCCTCCTCATGCCCCAGGGTCAGGGGTCAGGGGTCAGGCTCCCCGGCATGGGACAGGTGTGTTTATTAGTGAGAACTTTCTTAGACAGGAACAAAGTGCACTCCCTGGACTCCTGTACGTTGTTCCTAATTTGTGTGCTCATATTCTCTTTGCTCCCTCAGGGGCTGCATGGTTTCCACTCCCACCATCCCGGCCCCTTGTCAGTATCCCAGGTTGAACTCGGGTTCAAAACGCAGAAAAGGCTACGTTCGTGGTCAGGATGTTTAGTGCTGACGAAACATCATCCCACTGCGGCCACAGCTCGGGGCTGGGATCAGTCTGACCTTGCGGGTGAACCACGCAGAGCCCGATTTTCCCAGCCCCGCCCTTGTGCAACGTGAAAGTTCTCAGACTATAAATCCAGGTTCAGGTACAAATTAAGATCAAAGAACACATATGCATTAAATAAACACAGTAAATGAGAACGCATATGTGGGGTCGGCAGTACCTTACTGCTCCTGACTTAGGACACTCACCCGCCAGGACTGGCGACACCTCACTAGACGTGAGAAAAGGCCAGCTCTGTCCACACGGGTAGATAGTGGAGCTCCAGGCCACGTGACGCTCCAAATCCAGCACTAGCCAGGGCAGTGGGCGTGGACCCTGGATGTGGAGCCCATCTTCACCACGATGGGAGGAATGGCCACCCAGACAAAACTGGGGCTTTGGCAGCGAAGAGGGACGTATCACACCGGCTGCCTGGCAGCAGTGCCACAATCTGAGGTGAGTTGACAACACCTTAAGTTGCTAGTGGCTCACCTTCCGCTCTTCGGATGCAGGCCCGCCCTCCCATGCTCTGTGGTGCCGAGGGAGAAGTGTGCCAGCCACAGCGCCGGACCCCAAGACACCGGCCTCCAAGCGGTCTCTGGCAGGTGGGAGGAAGGGCAGCCTCTCCGGCATTCCCGTCCTCGTCACCTGGCTTCCTGCCTCTATAGCCAAACTGGTCATCACCCCTGTTCTATTCCACCAGCCCCGGCTGGCGGTGGGTTGGGGGGCAGCTGTAATCAGTTCCCCACGTGAAATCTCCTCTGTCTGAAATGCCTGGCAGAGTGAAGACACTTTGGCAGGGAACCTGGAGGTCCCTGTGGACCCTCAGGCTGGCGGTGGGGTGGGGTGACGGAAACAGTGCCTCCCGGGGCTGCTGGCAACGAGTTAGACCCCCGTGGATGACGCCGTGCTGGGAGCGCGGAAATGGTGCTGCTGGGACTGCACTGCCAGCGCCGCTCCACTGAGAAACACTGTGACCCCGGGACAAGCCTCCGCCTGCCCACTGCAGCTGCTCCGTCCGTACAGACGCTTCATCCCCACTCCCCTTAGCAGCTTCACAGCCGACAGCGGCACCCCTCGCGGCCCTCACGACGCCTCCCTCAGTGCCCGGCTGAGCGAGGCCAGTCGCCGGCTGTGCAAGGCCAACCGAGACTAAGTCGAGGCTTCCGGCTCAACGTCCATATTCCTGCCCCTGCACAGACCTGGTGCTATCGGAAGCCTCTGCTGCACCTGTTTCCACTCGGGCTCTTTGGGTGTTCAGGCGGGAGCCCTGAAACGCCACAAGTATCTGAGCCCATTCAGAAGTGCACATCAGACACCTTCAAATACTGAACCTAGATTTCTACCCACAGAGCCATTTCCTTCCGCCTTGTCGTCAAGTGTACCAACCCAAACTATCCACAAGGTGCTTCACAAAGTGTGACTCTCAAAAATATAACCCCTGAAGAAAGATGGCCCCGTAGGCGTCTAGACAGTTCAGCACTGAAGTAACAAAGCGTAGACACACGAAAAGCACAAAGGCCCTGAGACACTGGGTTATTTACAGTGTTTATATTACAAAAAGTGTGGAAGCTTTATACATCAATCGTGGCTTAGATTTCTGATTATTTCTCTAGGATAGATTCCTAGATGAAATCACTGAATCAAAGGGTATGAACATTTTTGAAGTTCTCTTTCTCTTTGGAAACAATCTCACGGAAAAGTTGCAAGCACAGCAGGAAAAAGAAAGCTGAAACGCTGCCAAACAGATGCCCCAAACTGCAGCCATCGGGACCCAGAGTGGGGTGACTCAGGAAGACCCTGAACTCCCCTCCTCCAGACACACGTCTACAGCTGCTGGTGCGACCATCTCCTCTGAAAAAGACCTTCAACTCGCCGAGCAGCTACCTCACGTTGACAAACGAGACAAGAGCCACGTGGAAGCGGGTAGGAGAGGCTGACACAGTCTCCCCATAAACCCACCCCTGGCACAGCTGCCCACCACAAGGAGGGAATCACAAACCTGGAGCTTCTCCCTGAGGAGCCAGAGGTTGCACCCCACAAAGGGCGCCCCGGCGAGAGACGGGCCCCCAAAACATCTGGCTTGCAGCCCACCCAGCCCCGCATCCGCGAGACCCAGCAGGCTTCAGGAGGCCCAGAGGCGCCCTGACACGCAGGCTCACTCAGCCCAGGGCCCAGACTTGACGGCAGAGGCTCACTGGCTGATCTCAGAGCCTCGGCCCGAGGAGCCAGGCCTGGTGGGACACTCTCCAGGGACAGGGCGCTGGCGCTGCCACTGTGCTCCCTCTTGCTAAAGCTGGGGGTGGCCTGTTGGTTAACTGAGACCTTTCTCCTTCTGTCTCTGTGGAGCCATCCTGGCTCTCTCTCTGCCTCGTGAGGGCCGGCAAGCCCCATCATTTTTCCTGTCTCCTGGGAGGGTGCATGTCTTCACCGCTCTCTCTGCCACGCCCACAGCACCAGCACCTCTGGGAGGGGAGCTCTTACACACACCAGTGCCCCGGTTCTTACGTCAGGTGCCTGGTTTTTGAGGCTTCGGCCCAGGGGATGCCCCTTGATCACCTGGCTCTGAACACCGAGGGCTTGCGTTTCTGGGTCCCCTGGGACTGTAACATTGGAGAGAGTTCTTGGCAGGCTACAACCCAGGGCGCTGCACAGATAACAGACCAAAACATTCGCCCGTCTTTGTGAGATAGAGGCCTATTTGCTGTCCAGGGGCTTTGGCCTGAGGGGCAGGCCTCTGAAATGGCAGGCTTGCAGGGGCCCAAGAGGTGCTCCAGGGAATGGAGGCTGGTGGATGCAATCTTCCTGCCCACCCCCTGCCTTGCTGCACCTCACTGGTATCTCCCAGAGAGGAGTTTATACCCTCTGGCGCCCTGATTTTTGCAGCTGCTGCCAGGCGACACCTCCACGTCACCCGGCTCCAGTTGCCAGTGGGCCTTACACGGACAGGTCCCACAGCACCATAACCAGTGGAGGCGGAGTCTCAGACAGCTACCACCCTCAGGGCACAACAAGAGGCAGCAGGCCCAGGAGCTCAGTCTTCCTGTGAAAGAGGCCCTACTGGCTCACCAGCAAGGCAGAAGCCTGAGGAGCAGGCTGACACACAACATCTAAGGGCTGAGCGCAAACCTTTCCAGAGACCTCGAGAGCTGGGTGTTTGCATCCTCGCTCCAGCACGTCCAGAGCCCACGGCTCGGGGGGAGCTCCTACACACCGCTGGTGTCCCACTGTTGCTGCCCCGGGATGCCCGTGAACACCCGGCTCTGGCGGCCAGTGGGCTTGTGCTCCTGGGCCCACAGGACTGTGACGGTCAGAGACAGCTCTTGGCAGGGTCCCACCCCAGGACACCGCACAGACACCACACCGGAACACACCCCGACTCTCTCCGTGAAAGAGGCCTACTTCCTGTCCCGGAGCTTCGGCCTGAGGGTCAGGCTCCAGGTGTGGCTCAGCCCGAGGCCCTGGAACAGAGGTGCTCTCAGGGAACGCGGGCTGGGACACCATCCTATGCGCCCCCTCTGCCTCACACTCCCGCTCAGTGGTATCTTCCAGAAAGGAGCTTATAAACTCGTCTAGAGCGCCAGTTTTTGCAACTATTGCCCAGGGGACACCTCAGATCGCCCGTCTGGTGGCCAGCAAGGCCTCCACAGCAGTCCCACAGGACTACATATTTCTATACTGTAAAAGCTACTGCCACAGATACACAACAAGGTCCTACTGTAGAGCACAGGGAACTATATTCAAAATCCCATGTCAAACCATAATGGAAAAGAACTGAAAAACAATATATATATGTATAACTGAGTCACTTTGCTGTACAGCAGAAATTAAACACAACATTGTAAATTAACTATACCTCAATACAATTTTTTAAAAAAGCTTTTTCCAGAGGACATCAAGATGGAAGAGGAAGAGGACACGGGGCTCACCTACCCCCACAAACACATCAAAATATATCTACATGTGGAGCAATTCTCACTGGAAACTGGCAGAAGGATTCCTCTATAACCAAGGCTGTAAGACAGAGCCCTACAGGGCTGAGTAGGAAGGGGGGAGAAGCGATCAGGTCGGGACCTGCGCCCCTGGGAGGGGTCACAAAGGAGGGGGATGACACTGACTCAGGAGACCCTCCCTGGGGAGTGAGCAGTTGGAACCACCTCTGGGCACCCCGGCCCTGGGGTCCAACACGAGGAGGCCAAGTCCCCTTAGCTGGTTTGAAAACCAGTGGAACCAGCAGTGGGGATGTGACAAACCCAGACTCTACTTGTGAAGAGTGGGCACATGCCTGCTCACTCCCGGGCCAAGTGGAGGAAGCAGACAGAAACTGCCCGGGCTCTGGTCAGTCTCCACACCAACCCGGGCCATGGCCCGGCCCACACTGAGCACCCCCTGTGGCCCCTCTCGCTCTGTGGTGCAGCCCGCACCGCACTCAGGAGGGTGAAGGCCGCTGCAGCTGAGGAGAGTGCTTGGTTGAGGAGCCAGAGCTGACTCAACCCAGCACGGCACCTGAACAGGGCGAGGATGGCTATTACTGGCATTCATAGCAGGTCAGGATCGGCTGCAACTGTGACTGGTGCCCGTGCTGCTCAGGCACCCCCCAGCAAGCCCTGGGCGCCCGCTCCAGTGCACTCCCCTCTGGAGCAAAGGTGCTGACGCTCGGAGGGAGGGCACACACCTACAGGGAACGAACCAGCTCAGACTGACCCTCAGGGTCTGAGAACCCAGCTCACACCTGACTCTGCCACCTCCACATCCAGCCCCACCTCCTACCAAGGTGGTAGGTGCCAGCACACCCTGGGGGAAGATGTGACTCATGCTCACGTCAGATCCAGCTCTCCCAGCAAAGCAGCTGGCACACGCAGACTGTGTCGGGACATCCCCACACAAGGCCACCCCTCCAAGACTGGGATCGGTAACTGCTTCATCTAGTTTCACAGAGACAGAGAAAGAAAAGCAAAATGAGAAGGAATTTGTTTCAAATGAAAGAACACAAAAACCCTTGTGAGAACAACTAATGTAACACAGATAAACAATTTACCAGATGAAGAGTTCACAGCATTGGGAATAAGAATACTGACTGAAAAAAAAGAGATGAACACATGACAGATTTAACAAGGAACTAGAAAATATTAAAAGAACCCCTCAGAACTGAAGAATACAATAACTGAAATGAAAAATACACAAGAGGAATTAACAGCAGACTAGGTGATACAGAAGAATACTAAGTGATCTGGAAGATAGAGTAATGGAAATCACTCATTCAGAACAGCTAAAAGAGAAACATAAAAAAGGAAACAGTTTAAGGAACCTTTGGGACAACATCAAGCATACCAACATTTGAATTATAGGGGTCCCAGAAGGAGAAGAGAGAAAAAGGAGTCAAAATGTATTTGATGAAATTATGGCTGAAAACTTCCCAAACTGCAGAAGGAAAGAGATATTCAGGTACAGGAAGAACAGTCCCAAACAAGATGAACCCAAAGACACCCACACAAAGACATGTCATAATGAAAACAGCAGAAGTTAAAGAGAGAATTCTAATGGCAGCAAGAGAAAAACCAAGAGTCACATACAAGGGAACTCCCAAAAGGCTAGCAGCTGATTTTTCTGCAGAAACTTTGCAGGCCAGAATGGAAGGGCATGATATAAAGTGCTGAAAGGGAAAAATCTACAAACTAGGATACTCTACCCAGCAAAATAACCAGTCAGAATTGAGGGAGAGATCAAGAATTTCTCAGATAAGCAAAAACAAAAAGAGTTCATCAATACTAAACTGACCCTAAAAGAAATGCTAAAGCGGAAAACAAAAGGCTACAAGAACAAAGAATCCATAGGAAAGGAAAAATCCCACTAGTAAAGTCAAATGTATATTAAAGGCTGTGATTGACCACTTCAGTAAGCTAGTACAAAAATTAAAAAGCAAAAAATTGTAAAATGAACTATAATAAACAGTTAAGGGATAAACATGAAGATGTAAAATATGACATCAAAAACTCGTAACATGTGAAAGTAAGAAAAATGTAGCTCTTTTAGAAGAATCTTTTAGATCTTTTTGAACTTAAATGACTACAAGTTTAAAACAGGTAAAAAAAAAAAAACAGGTAGCTATAGTTATAGGTCGAAATATATGAACCCCATGGTAACCACAAATCAAAAACCTACAATAGATACAGAAAAACTAGAGAGAAAGGAACACTAAAGCAAATCATCAAACCACAAGAGAAGAAACTAAAGGAAGACAGAGAAGAACTACAAAAACAATCAGCAAACAAGTAACAAAATGGCAATAAGTACATTCCTATCAGTAATCACTTTAAATGTCAATGGACTGAACGCACCAATCAAAAGTCATAGGTTGGCTAGGGACTTCCTGGCAGTCCAGTGGTTAAGACTCCACGCTTCCATTGCAGGGGGCATAGGTTTGATCCCTGGTCTGGGAACTAAGATACCACATGCCACACAGCACAGCCAAAAAAACAAAGACCCATATGTATGCTGCTTACAAAAGACTCATTTCAGAGCTAAAGACACACACAGACTGAAAGTAAGGGATAGAAAAAGATACTGCATGCAAATGGAAATGTCAAGAAAGCTGGGGTAACAATACTCATATCAGGCAAAACAGACTTTAAAACAATGTCTATACAAAAGACAAAGAAGGGCATTTTATAATGATAAAGGAATCAACACAAGAAGAGGCTATAGGGACTTCCCTGGTGGCACAGTGGTTAAGAATCCGCCTGCCAATGCAGGGGACATGGGTTCGAGCCCTGGTCTGGGAAGATCCCACATGCCGCGGAGCAACTAAGCCTGTGCACCACAACTACTGAGCCTGCGCTCTAGAGCCTGCGAGCCACAACTACTGAGCCCGACTGCCACAACTACTGAAGCCCGCGCGCCTAGAGCCTGTGCTCCACAACAAGAGAAACCACTGCAATGAGAAGCCCGCACATCACAACGAAGAGTAGCCCACGCTCGCCGCAACTAGAGAAAGCCTGTACGCAGCAACGAAGACCCAACGCAGCCAAAAATAAAATAAATAAATTTATAAAAAAAGAAGAGGATATAACATTTGTTAACATAAATGCACCTAATATAGGAGCTTCTAGATATATAAAGCAAATACTGAAATACATAAAAGGAGAAACTGACAATAATAAAATAATAATAGTGTACTTTAACACCCCACTTACATCAATGAATATTTCATCCAAACAGAGAATCAATAAGGAAACAGTGGTTATATGACACAATAGACCAGTTGAACTTAATAGATATCTACAGGACATTCCATCCAAAAACAGAAAAATACACATTGTTTTCAAGTGCATATGGAACGTTTTTGAGGACAGATCACATGCTAGGCCACAAAAAAGCCTCACAAATTTAAAAGGATAGAAATTATATCAACATTTTTTTTTGGACCACAACAGTATAAAACTAGAAATCAATCACAGGACAAAAAATAGGAAAAGCACAAACATGTGGAGATTAAACAACATGCTACTAAAAAAACATTGGGTCAATGAAGAAATCAAAGAGGAATTCAGAAAATACCTCAAGACAAATGGAAATAAAAACACAACTTTCCAAAATCTATGGGATGCAGCAAAAGGGCAGTTCTAAAAGGGAAGTTTAAAGTGATACAGAAACAAACAAAAATCTCAAATAAACAACCTAACCTACCAGTGAAAGGAATTAGAAAAAGAAGAACAAACAAAGACCAAAGTCAGCAGAAGGAAGGAAATAATAAAGATCAGAGAGGAAACAAATAAAAATAGAGGCTAAAAAAAGAAACAAACAAAAGAAGAGAAATAACAACCAATAACACAGAGATACAAAAATTCATAAAAGAACACTAAGAATACTTACATGCCAACAAGTAAGACAACTTAGAAGAAATGGATACATTTCTAGAAATATACAATCTTCCAAGACTGAATCGGGAAGAAATAGACAATCTGTGAAACACTAATAGTGAAATTGAGTTTGTAGTAAAAAAAAAAAAAAAAAGAAAAGAAAAAAACCTGCCAACAAACAAAAGTCAGGACCAGACAGTGGCACAGAGGAATTCTACCAAACATATAAACAAGAGCTAATACACATCCTTCTCAAACTATTCCAAAAAACTGAAGACAGAACACTCCCAAATTCATTCTGCAAGGCCACCATCACCCTGACACTAGAACCAGACAAAGACAATACAAAAAAAGAAAATTACAGGCCAGTATCTTTGATGAATATAGATGCAAAAATTCCCAACAAAGTATTAGCAAACTGAATACAACAATATATAAAACGATCATATACCATGATCAAGTGGGATTTATTCCAGGGACCTAAGAATGGTTCAACATCCACAAATCAATCAATGAGATGCACCACATTAATAAAAGGAAGGATCAACATCACATGATCATCTCAATACACACAGAAAAAGCATTTGACAAAGTGCAACATGCATTCATGATCTCTCATCAAAGTTGCAGCAGATAGAATATATCTCAACATAATAAAGGCCATTACAACAAACCCACAGCTAACATCACACTCAATGATGAAAAGCTAAGAGCTTTTCCTCTAAAATCAGGAAGAAGACAAGGATGCCCACTCTCACCCCTGATATTTAACATAGTACTGGAAGCCCTAGCCACAGCAATCTGACCAAAAAAAAGAAATAAAAGGTAACCAAATTGGAAGGGAAGAAGTAAAACTGTCAGTATTTTCAGAAGATATGATACTATCCATAGGAAACCCTAAAGTCTCCACCACTAAATGATTTCAGTGAAGTTACAGGTTACAAGATTAATATACAGAAGTCTGTTGCTTTTCTATACATTAATGATGAACTATCAGAAAGAGAAAGCCAAGAAAAATCCCATTTAAAATTGCATCAAAAAGAATAAAATACCTAGGAATAAACTTAACCAAGGAGGTGAAAGACCTATACTCTGAAAACTATAAAACACTGATGAAGAAAACTGAAGATGATACAATGATACAAAGAAATGGAAAGATACCCTGTGCTCTTGGATTGGAACAATTAATATTGTTAAAATGGCCATCCTACTGGGACTTCCCTGGTGGTCCAGTGGTAAAGAATCCGCCTTACAATGCAGGGGACACGGGTTCGATCCCTGGTCAGGGAACTACGATGCCACATGCTGCAGGGCAACTAAGCCCGCGCACCACAACTACTGAGCTCATGCGCCTCTACTAGAAAGCCTGTGTGCCGCAAACTACAGAGCCCACGCGCTCTGGAGCCTGCGCGCCACAACTAGAGAAGAGAAAACCCACACGCCACAACTAGAGAGAAGCCCGCGCACCGCAACGAAAAGCTCACGTGCTGCAACAAAAGATCTCACATGCCTCAACGAAGGTCCTGCATGCTGCGACTAAGACACAACGCAGCCAAAAATAAATAAAATAAATTTTAAAAAATTTTTTAAAAAGCTGAAACAGCTATAAAAATAAATAAATGGCCCTACTACCCAAAGCAATCTACAGATTTAATGCAATCCCTATCAAAATACCCATGACATTTTTCACATAACTACAACAAATAATCCTAAAATTTACACAGAAACACAAAAGACCCCAAATAACAAAAAAATCTTGAGAAAGAAGAACAGAGCTGGCAGTATCATGCTCCCTGGCTTCAGACTATACTACAAAGCTACAGTAATCAAAATGGAGTGATAGGGCTTCCCTGGTGGAACAGTGGTTGCGAGTCCGCCTGCCGATGCAGGGGACACAGGTTCGTGCCCCGGTCCGGGAAGATCCCACATGCTGCGGAGCGGCTGGGCCCGTGAGCCATGGCCGCTGAGCCTGCGCATCCAGAGCCTGTGCTCCGCAACGGGAGAGGCCATAACACTAAGAGTCCCACGTACCACAAAAAAAAAAAAAAAAAATAGTATGGTACTGGCACAAAAACAGACACATTGATCAATAGAACAGAATAGAGAGCCCAGAAATAAAACCACTTACTATGGTCAATTAATCTATGACAAAGGAGGCAATAATATACAATGGAAAAAAGACAGTCTCCTCAATAAGTGGTGCTGGGAAAGTTGGACAGCTACATGTAAAACAATGAGATTAGAATATTTCCTCATATCATATACAAAAATAAACTCACATGAATTAAAGACCTAAATATAAGACCTGAAACCATACAACTCCTAGAAGAGAATATATGCAGAACATCCTTTGACATAAATCATAACAGTATTTTTTGGACCTGTCTCCTAAGGCAAAAGAAAGCTTTTGCTTGCTTTTAAGAAGCTTTTAAGAAGCTCCTAAAAGCTTCTGCACAGCAAATGAAACCACTGACAAAACAAAAAGACAACCTAGTGAATGGGAGAAAATATTTGTAAATGATATGACTGACAAGAGGTTAGTATCCAAAATATATAAACACATCATACACCTCAATATCAATAAAAACAAACATCTCAATCAAAAAATGGGCAGAAGACCTGAATAGGTATTTTTCCAAAGAAGACATACAGATGGCTAACAGGCACATGAAAAAATGCTATCACTAATTATTAGAGAAATGCAAACCAAAACAACAACAAGTGAGATATCACCTCACACCTGTCAGAATGGCTATCATCAAAAAGTCTACAAATAACAAATGTTGGCAAGGATGTGGAGAAAGGGGAACTCATACTGGTGAGAATTTAAACTGGTGCAGCCACTGTGGAAAATAGTACAGAGCTTCCTCAAAAACCTAAAAATAGAACTATCATATGACCTGGCAATTCCACTCCTGGGTATTATCCAGAAAAAAATCAAAGCACTAATTTGAAAAGATACATGCACCCCAACATTCAGAGCAGCATTATTTACAATTGCCAGGATATGGGAGCAACCTAAGTGTCCATCAAGAGACAAATGGATAAACGATACACACACGGAATATTACTCAGCCATAAGCAAAAAATGAAACACTGCCATTTGCAGCAATGTGGATGGACCTAGAGAATATTATGTTAGTGAAATAAATCAGACGGAGAAAGACACATACTGTATGATGTCATTTATTTGTGGAATCTAAACAATAAAACTAATGAATGTATATATCAAAACAGAAACAGGTTCACAGATATAGAAAACAAACTAGTGGTTACCACTGGGGAGAGGGAAGTGGGGAGGAGCATGTTAGGGGGATGGGATTAAGTTATAGAAACTATTGAATACTATGTGTAAAATAGATAAGCAACAAGGATATATTGTACAGGGAATTATAATCATGATTTTGTAATAATTTTTAATGGAGTATAATCTATAAAAATATGTATTCACTATGCTGTACACCTGAAACTAATGTAATATTGTAAATCTACTACACTTCCAAAAAAAGCAGCAAGAGAAAAACAACTTATTACATACAAGAGACCCCCATAACACTATCAGCAGTATTTTCAGCAGAAACTTTGCAGTCCAGTAAGGAGTAGCACAATATATTCAAAGTGCTGAAAGAAAAAAATTTCTAACCGAGAATACTCTACCTGGCAAAGTTATCAATCAGAATTGAAAGAGAGAGAGAGTTTTCCAGACAAGCAAAAGCTAATGCAGTTCATCAGCACTAAACCGGCCTTACAAGAAATGTTAAAAGGATGACTTTAAGCTCTAATTATTAAGAAGAAAACATATGAAAGTGTAATTCTCACTGATAAAGGTAAAGGTATTGCATTAATCACTTACAAAGCTAATATGAATGTTAAAAGACAAAAGTAGTAAAAGTAACGATAACTACAATAATATTAAGGGATATACAAGATGAAAGGTGTAAAATGTGACCCCCAACAACATAAAATGTTGGGGGGCAATTAAAATGTAGAGCTTTAGAATGTGTTCAAAGTTAGGTTGTTATCTACTTAAAGTAGACTGTCGTAAATACAGATTGTTAGATGTGAGCCTCAGGGTGACCACAAAACAAAAACCTATAGCAGACACACAAAAGATAATGAGAAAGGACTCTAAGAACAGCACTAAAGAAAGTAATCAAACCACAAGGGAGAGAGCAAGAGACGAAGAAACAGAGGAACTACAGAACAGCCAGAAACCAGTTAACAAAATGGGAATAAGTACATACCTACCAATAATAACTTTAAATTTAAATGGATTAAACTTTCCAACCAAAAGACAGAGTGGCTGATGGATTAAAAAAACAGACCCATCTATATGCTGTCTCCATTACACACAGACTGAAAGTGAAGGGATGGAAAAAGATGTTCCATGCAAATGGAAACCAAAAGAAAGCTGTGGCTGCTATCCTTATATCGGACAAAAGAGACTTTAAAGCAAAGTCTGCAATAAGAGACAAAAAGGGCATTACATAGTGATAAAGGGCTCAATCCACAACAGGATATAACATTTGTAAATATTTATGCAGCCAACATAGGAGCTCCTAAGTATATAAAGAAAATATTGACAGGCCTAGCGTAATTATATACATATAATTTTCATTAATACATATTTACATAAATACACACACATACATACACACAATGGAATACTACTCAGCCATAAAAAAGAATAAACTCTTGCCATTTGCGACAACATGGATGGACCTTGAAGGCATCGCGCTAAGTGAAGTAAGTCAGAGAAAGACAAATACAGTGATCTCACTTATGTGTGGGTCGATTGGATTTAATCACCTTTCCCAACTGGTAGCACTGTTCGATGATACACTCCTTGTATTTTTAAAGAACTAAATAAACACACTTTAATTTTAGAAAACTTGTAAAATACAGAAAAACATACAGAAGGGAGTCACATCTCGTCCTGCACCAGGTGCAGCAAGGGCTTCGCAGCCCATCTCCCCGGACACGTAGAGGTCACAGCTGAGCCTCACGGGAGCCCAGACATGCTGAGCGTTAACTGAAAGCAAATGAGCATGGCATCTTGGCACCCATGTTCACAGCAGCTTTGTTCACAGTAGGTAAACCGTGGAAGTAACCCCAGTGTCCATCAAAGGATGAACAGATAAACAAAAAATGGAAATACATATGACCAAATATTATTCAGCCTTTAAGAGGAAGGACACTCTGACACACACTACAACATGGATGAAACTGGAGGAATTATGCTGAGTGAAATGAGCCAGTCACAAAAGGACAAATCCTGAATGATTCCATTTAAAGGAGATCACTAGAGTTGGCAAAATCATACATAGAGACAGAAAGTAGAACGCTGGGTTCCAGGGGCTGGGGGAGGGGAAATATGGGAGTTAGTGTTGAATAGAGACAGCGTTTCAATTTGGGAAGATAAAAATGTTCCCTGGATGGATGGTGGTGACGGTTCCACAACAATGTGAATGTATTTAAATGCCACCAAACTGCACTTAAGAATGGTTAAGATGGTAAATTTTATATTACGTGTATTCTAACAATTTTTTAAATTGGGGGAAAAAAGGAAACGAGTACAAATTTCTGGTCATAAGCAGTCTAGAAATAACGCTTTGGATTCTTAGCTGATTTGTTCATCCAGGCTGCTTCCCTCTCTCTTCAGGTGCCTGTGTACAAACATCCTTTTGCACACACACACTGCCCTGTTGACCTGTGGTCTGATAACCAAGAATATGTGGAGCAATGAACCATTTTGGGGTCCGTGTATGAACGGGCCTTAAAGGTCACATGACACGTTCCCAGATTACATTAATTTCTCGACAATGCATCTAAGGATCATGCTGGTCTTAGTTTGAGGAACAAAAGGAGTAGCTGCTTTAAGCGTGGTTTGGAGTGTTCCAGGCAGAAAGGTGAGGGCAGTAAGGTCTGGGGACAAGGAATAACTTGAATGTGATGCTTCCTAACTGAATGCAGAATTCAGTACCCAAAGGAAAAGCACGGAATGAACCCCAGACCCTTGCAGCAAAGACAGGACTCATGTGCCACTCAGACTCTACAGGTTTTAAAGAACGAAGCTTTTTCCACTGTCCTTGCACAAGCCCAGCTGGCACAGCGATGAGTGAGATACCATCACCCACCTTGGAAGGGCAGCCAGTGTCAGAAGAAGGTGCTCCAGCCGCCCTGGAGGTGTTCGTCCTCGCCCCTGGGCTGTGCCTCTGCTGAAGGGGTGGAGCTAGTGTCCTAGGGTTTTGGTGGAGCCGGAGACTTTAATTTTCTCTGAACCTGAAATGAGGTAAGGCCGAGGTGTCAGAGCAGGCAGGCTCCAGGGCCATGGAATCACTCACGTCCTCTCAGACAACACTTATCCTGACCTCTTCAAACAGCAGAACGCTTTCTTCAAGTAAGTTCTGGGCTGTCCAGAGCAGAATCCGTCCTCGCTGAAGCCCACGGGAAGGTCTGCTGACGTCAGGGCCGGGGGTGGAGATACCGCCGTCACGTGCACTGCTG
Organism: Tursiops truncatus; assembly: GCF_011762595.2. Lineage (NCBI taxonomy): Eukaryota > Metazoa > Chordata > Mammalia > Artiodactyla > Delphinidae > Tursiops > Tursiops truncatus. Next base: position 88,307,546 of record NC_047046.1, on the reverse strand, counting down.
TTAGCAGCTTGCGATTCGCTTGGGCTTTAGGGCTGTCCAGCTTTGAAAGTGTTTCTTTCTCACGCTCCTTAACCTTTGTAGGGTGTTCGGCCCTTCCCAGGTTGAAAAACACTGCTGGAGAATCTGAAAGTCAAACATAAGTTGCGTCAGTTTGCCGCTTCCTTCGATTTGTGGGAATCACATCAGTTTAAAGCAGCCGGCCTGTGGGATTCCTGTTACAAGGACCCCACTTTCAGGTGCTGCTTCAAGTGCTTGCAGGTGTTGCCGGCCTCTTCTCCCTCCCCTCCACCAGTGAGCAACCTCGGCTGCACTTGGGTTGGTTGAGCAGCTTCCCCATTTCTCTCTCACTGAGGTCATCTGTTATCCCACGTTAAAACATTATTTTTTAAAGACTTATCTTCATGGAGAGGTAGTGTATGCTAGAAAATAAGTCAGTAACTCCAACTTAGATCTGGCTCTGCCAACCACTGTATCATATGGCCTAAGAAAAGTCATTTACCTCTCTGGGCCGGTTTGCTCATCAGCAAGAAGCAAAGCCTAACTTATCTCTTCCACAGGATTGTCAGACTCAGGTGAGCAAACTGCAGGTACTAAGCAAATGCAAAATACATACTCTCAGAAACATTTTCTACTGAAACATCCAAAAAAAACCACACCTATTTCTTATTGCAACTCTCAAAACTTGCCTTTAAAGAAAGCCTCATTTACCGTCAAACAACGTATAAGGCACAAGGAGTATGAACCTTTGTTAAGGAAGCAGCTCAGGAAGGCACGTTTCTTAGTGGACAGGGCACAGGTGCTGGATTCGGGCTCAGGTCACACCTGAGGCAAGTCTGCTCCCTCTGGCATCGCCACTGAAGTAGCTGGGAATGACGAATGGATGAGTGAGGTACCTCGTGGCTACAAGTGCCCGTCTACAACCACACTGGTCGCCATCTTCAGTGGCTGCATTGCATACTTAGCATGCCACCGTTGCACGTGATCAAGAGGTTTTGAATATGTATCCTTTAAAATTAATACAAGTCAGAAAGCACCTCAGCCCCTGCTCATTTGTAAAATTCCTGTCAGGTTTTACAAATGGCGATAATGGAAACAAGAAGTTAATCAAATTGAATTAATAGTTACTTCTATTAAGCAACGCTATCAACTTAAAAACATAAGCATTCCATGTAAAAATAGTTTTGCAATTCAAATTACCAAGTTAATAACCAACACTATTCTTTGCACAGTCGTTAAAAACTTAAAAATAAATTTTATTCATAAATCAAATGCACAAATTCAGTTAATCCTAAACTAATGTTTCTTTATTACAGAACGAAGATTCAGACAGGAGTCTTGGAGACTTCTAAGGACAGTTGATGAGTTTGCGGGTATGTTGGATTATATCTCAGACATTGCTGTGATTTAAACACTAAGATACAGTGATTAAATTACCAAGATATTTGGATTTTTAACTACTCTATCCAAATATTCAGATGCCAACCGAATTTGCAACAGAAAAAAAAAGCTCTTTGATCTATTTACCATCTTTTCATTTCAGGTTATGATTTTGTAACTAACACCTGGCAAGGAATCAATGTTAGGATTTAAATCTCTAGGGCAGCTCACGCTTCAGTCTGTGGCAATTTAACGCCAACTCACAGGTGGGCTCAGGTGAAAATATGAGAACGAATCAGGGGGAAGGGGCTGAAGCAATGTAAACACAGACCCAAGTCACACACGCTTGTACAAACTCCCAGAGCCTCCAGTGACGAGGGACTGAACCACTGAACTCAAAAGGTCCAACATGAAAGGCTGATTTTGACAAATTTTGGAAACCTATAGTACGTTATACAGTAATGAAGACCACATTTATCCAAAATCATGTCATCAGAGTAACTTGTTCTAGCCTCACCCTTTTCTTTTAGATTTTAGGTTTGTAGGGACTCTGCACGTCTTGTACGTGAAAGTGCACCTCCCACTTCCCTAAAGCCCCTGAAGTGAGGCAGACACACTTGATGTGTGTAACATATTCTGACAGCTTCAGATGAACTCAACAGTCAAAGCACTTCACCTTGTTTTACTGCGACTCAAGTTGCCCTTTGCATTTTTATTAGCATCTTTCTACTACTGGACATATCATCTCAATCGATATAAACTATGATAGGCAGACAGATATATATAGCACATACCCAGGAAAACCTGGTCCAAAGGTACTTTACTGCTTTAGGAAGAAAAGTCTGCAATATTATCCCGATAGTGAAATACTTATAAAATAATGTTGCTGATAATCTTAGACTATGCACACAAATAGTGTCTTAGCAGTGAGAAACCACTACTGGAAGAATATAACATTACCAAATGTAGGTAGCAGCTTAATTTTTTTAATAAATGAATATTAAATTTTAAATCAAAGAAAATTAATCATTCTGGCACTGTCTTCCTTCACATTGCTCATCCTCATGGGCAAAAGGTCCTGACCATGCGGGGTGCATGGAGAAATGTAATGAAAGACAATCTCTTAGACTTTTATGCTAGTCTGCATAGTTTGAGTTACAACCAAATGACCTAGATTGAGGTGGACTTTATATCAGAAGGCAAATATAACATTACCAAATGTAGGTAGCAGCTTAATTTTTTTAATAAATGAATATTAAATTTTAAATCAAAGAAAATTAATCATTCTGGCACTGTCTTCCTTCACATTGCTTATCCTCATGGGCAAAAGGTCCTGACCATGCGGGGTGCATGGAGAAATGTAATGAAAGACAATCTCTTAGACTTTTATGCTAGTCTACATAGTTTGAGTTACAACCAAATGACCCAGATTGAGGTGGACTTTATATCAGAAGGCAAAAGACTCTTATGGTTACCCTCAAGAATATACTGTGTTCTGAACTCTTTGAATCCGTCTAGTCTTTTTTTTAATTGAAGTATAGTTGATTTACAACACTGTGTTAGTTTTAGGCATACAGCACAGTGACTAGGCTCTTTTGCAGATTATATTCATTATAGGTTATTACAAGATATTGGGTGTCTAGTGTTTTTCTTGTAGACACTTTGGCAACCCTGTAGGGCAGGAATGCATTGATGCCAAACTAATAATCTATTCTTACACAAGTCATTGCAAGGAAGCAGTTAATTACTAATTAACTGTCCAGGAATTGGCAAAGACCCATTCTCTATTTCTAGTGCATTGAAAATAAAACATATGATTATACTGAGGCCATATCTTATGAAACACAGAAGGAATCACCTCTCCCCACCTGCCATTTTGTGAATGGAAAAACAGGCAAAGTACAGCCAGAACCGGCGTAGCTTCTCAGATGGCAGAGTAAGGTTAAGTAGTTCACACCCTGAACTTCTTAAGTGTTGAGAAATTAGATTGAGGATATCATTTAATTACACTGCAACCCTCAGACATTACGGGTATTTTGATCCTGGAAATAAGATATGTTTCATTTGGACAACAGTGTACAATTCTGGGAATTCCCCGGCAGTACAGTGGCTTTCACTGCGGAGGGCGCAGGTTCAATCCCTGGACGGGGAACTAAGATCCCACAAGCCGCGCGGCACAGCCAAAAAAAAAAAGTGTGCAGTTCTAAACATATATTTAAAGATTCATTTCTAAGTGGGACTCAGATAAGAACCTGTAATCACAGTAATGTCAATCTACTTTCATTACTGAATAGATCTCATAATGAATTTACCAAGATTTTCCATTTTCGTTTTTAAAATTCTGAGTTGATTCCATGTTGTAACAATACATCTACTTTCAGTATCCCAGCTTCACCTTTAGTCATCAAATCATCTAACACAGAATGTTATGTAGAGGCCAAAAAATTGGCAATGCCAATAGCTAGGATATGGTTAGAAAATTCTACGTACTGGGTGTTGATATATGTGTATCCTGCTTACTTCTAAATTAGTGGCTTATTGGACCAAGATGGTCATTACCACCACCTGTGAAGAAAATCAAGGTCAGCAGTGAAATATAAGGCAACAAGGAAACAGGGCACCAAGAACTACTGTGATAACAATGTGAGTTCTGGTGCAAGGCTATTGATCTTCTGATTAGTTATGAGAAGGGCACTCACCTTAGAGCTGAACGTAGTGAAAAGGCCTCTGCTAACATGCCTGGAGTCATGTGACTGGAGTGGGGAGGAGCCACTGGCCCGGCTAAACTTAGGCTTCCCCAGTGAGCTTCAGAAATTCCTGCATCAGCTGCCCTCCTTCTTTTGTGTAAGTTGTCTTATTGATGTACGTAGCCACTCCAGTTAGTTATTTGAAAGCACATATAAAATCTAGACAAAATTAAATTTTAAAAATAACCAAAAATTACCTTCCCTGCAAAACGCATAATTTCTTTAAAATGATCTCATGACTTTCCCAGTGTTAAGAATTCTTAAGTCATCTTCCACAAGACAACAGCAAACTGAGGATAAATCTCCTGTCCTTTTCAGGACCAAAGGTGCTTTCCTTGTAATGAGAAGACCTTGAATCTAAGTCTGCATGGAAACTCCTTCTAGAATCTGTGAGATGTAGTCCAAGTTTGATATCATATTAACTTGTGTGTGTGTTTGTGCGTGTGTATGTGTGTCAGTATCACTATTTCATAGTCAATGTAGGATTTTCCGGATCTTCAGTCTAACAATTCTGAAAGCTGCTCCACAGAGGACTGGGGAGGCAGAATGAGTCAACTTATCTATAAACTCTAGCAAAACTGTTGTTTTTACGGATTTTACAACTCAACTAACGCTCAAGATAGATCTATATAGAAACATTGTTTTAAGAAAAACTACCGAATCATTATTCGTTGCTATTATTCAATTTTCTCCAGATTATGTTTAGGCAAATGGTAAATTAATATATTAAACTTTCCATATCGTGGACTGTAAACTGTAAGCAACTAATTTCTGAAAAAATATATTCATTTATGACAACTAATTCTGAATTTGCATTTGATAGTATGACCACATGATCTGTCTTAGTTTGTTCATAGCAAACATACCTATATAGCTGGTTTGATTTATAATTTAAATATTGATAAAATTCTAAATTTTAATTGTTAAAGTTTTCCTTCTGAAAAGGAATTTATGTCATTTTTTGTTTGTTTAAAAGTAAACGAACACTGCTCATGATTTTATGAGTCGGATAAAGAAAAGTGGTTTGGGAAGCACCTCCTTTAAGGGGCTGTGGAAAACGTGTTAGCTACTGTTTAGCAGCGTTACATACATTTTCCCTCTCAAAACGTGAGCTAGGGGACTTCCCTGGCAGTCCAGTAGTTAAGACTGCCTTCCAATGCAAGGGTTTGAGCCCTGGTCAGGGAGCTAAGATGCCACATGCCTCCTGACCAAAAAACCAAAACATAATACAGAAGCAATGTTGTAACAAATTCAATAAGGACTTAGAACAAAAAAAGTGAGCTAGGCCATCTGAGTGAATGGCGTTAGTGTTTGTTTTCCAGCTGCCAATATGGTGGCCTTAAGAGGTCCCTGTCAGATACAACAGATTTGGATCTGGATTTTAATCTACTTTACAAGGTAACCCTCCCAGATATCTGATTTTTAACTTTTATATTTTAAAAACTAAGTAGTAATTAGGATAGGTTATCAAAAACTAGAAAAATTCTAAAGCTGAGATTTAATAACTGCATAACAGAAAAAATAGATTCCAGAAGTATAAATCAGCAGATGTGCTACAAGGTGAAGCTTTATGTTAAGGAATGCATGTTTAGATATTTACTCTCAGCACCTATGAAAAAGGAATTGGTTTGAGAACATTAAAATTATAACTATCAGTAAGAGAATGAAATTAAGTTTAAGTTTTTAAGACTAAAAGTGGGACTTCCCTAGTGGTCCAGTGGCTAACTCTGCGCTCCCAATGCAGGAGGGCCGAGTTCAATCCCTGGTCAGGGAACTAGATCCCTCATGCTGCAACTGAGTTCGCATGCCGCAACTGAAGATCCCAAATGCCTCTACAAAGATCCCGCATGCCACAACTAAGATCTGGCCCAGCCAAATAGATAAATAAATAAATAAATATTAAAAAACTAAAGAGAAGTTTTCTGGCAGTACCTCATAGTTGGAATTTTTATTCCTTAGTTGATAGTTCAGCAGGGACTCTATTTAGTAACATGGGGAGACATTATAAGATATCTAAATAGCAAATCTGTGTGTACTTCTTTTATTGTTGTTCTAACCAGGACTTCCCTCCTCTCACTTTTCATTCACAACACATCATGTCATTGAGTTCATTACGCAAAGCATTTAGAACAATACCTGGCACACAGAGGGCACTGTTACTGTTGGTGCTGTAACCATCTAGGATCAGGATGCCCTGTATATCTCGACACCCTAAAGGGCTACGTGTGCGTCTAGAGAGAGCAGACAGAGATTTATTACAGACAGTACTGCATCAGTTAAGGGACATTCACCGTGGGGGGTGAACTGACCTCTGAGTAGGGTGACCAACTTATCCCCACCTGCCTGGATGCTCCCAGTTTGGGTACTGAAAGTTCAGAGAAATCCCTCAGTCCTGAGTAAACTGGTACAGCTGGTAACTCTACCTTGGATCCCATTTCTTCATCTTTAAAATGCAGGTAAAATAAACCCTACATCATAAGAGTATTGTGAGGCTTAAATGGGGAAATACGTGAACATAGGAATGTATCATACCAGCTAAGAGCATGGCGCTCGGCCCTCAGGTATCGCCCTAGCTCTTTTCACCTAACTAGCTCCCTGCCTTGGCCAACTTACTTAAGCTCTCCATGCCTCGGTTTCCTTTTAGGCAAAACGAGATACTACCGTTTACCTTGTAGGATGGTTGAGAGTTAAAATGCATGTCAGCTGTGCACAGCTGAGTAAGCACTAAATAGATCCTTATCATTGTCGTTAAAATACTCAGCCCATTTCCTAGCAATAGTAAACTGTGGATAAATGTTTATTATCTACTAGGAAGGTCTGTTTAAAAACAATGTAAAAACTAGGTTAGTTTTGGGGCTGTTTTTTCTTTTCTTAATTGGTCGGGGTTGTTGCTTTCTTTAGTGAACTCTTAGAAAGTTGCACATAATCATCATACGTGAAGAGCTGTTGGAAAAGGGTAACAGGAGGTGGGCGACTGCCCTCCCTGGCCACACACCCCTGGGAACTCGGGGGCAGAAGAGCAACTGTCTACTGCAGGCCTGGCCCAGCTGCTGCCCAACTACAGCACAGCGTAGGATTTCCAGAGGTCTTATTTCAATACTGAATGAAGAACCAGAACCACATGGCTTCTGCAAGGGAGACTGAACCGGCCTGAGCTTGAGGGAGAGGATGATGTGTCCACAACACCAGGGAGGCCAACTGACAAGTCTCATATGAGCAACAGCCCTTTCCTGAGAACCACCCAGACCAGGAATTCCTGGGAGAGCTCCTTGGCCCGGGAATGCCAGTCCAGTGCGGTGGTGCAGAAGCCCAGTTTCTGTGGTTACCTGGTGGTACGTGGATGAGGGTCTTCTGGCCCCTGTGGGCTTTTCAGGACCGGCCTGGCCTCTTCACTGATTGGCTATGTTTTGTTTGATCTCATTGATGAGGGTGAAGGGGGAAGAGTGGGCGGACACCACCTATACCATGTAGTCTTCAAGCTACTGTGGTACCAACACTGCCCTTGTACCCAGCACTGTCCTCGACACGGCCACCTCTGCTGTCTGCCTGCCCTCATGCCAGCCCTGTGGCCCACATCACAGAAACTGAAGGCAGGTACTCCTGCCGTTGTGTCGGACTCCGAGGCCTACTGTCCTCGAGAGCTGTAGGGTCCACACTCAGCCCTTCCTACTTCATTCGCCTGCAGCTTTCTAGAGAAAACATTCATGGGCCTTAGGACAAGGTGAAATCAAAGCCAACTTGCTCCTCAGCTGAGGTGCTAAGGCAAAATCCGACAGACTGAGATTTGCTAGCAGTTTCACTCTGGAAGCAGCATGCTGAGGGATGCGTGGGAGAGCAGTGATCAAAAGAAGAAATAACCAAAGGTGTGGGTGGTGAAGGTGCTTATCCTGTTATTTGGTGGATGAAAAGCTTTCTGGAGCACTCCTGAATTACTGTCTCTCATTTATTAGTCACTGTAACAAATGAAGTGATGTGGTTCCTACTTATTAAAAAATAACACATCCCAAACAAGGATGTGTTAACAGAATTCAGAAGCTAAAATAGTATCCTACATTCTAATTTGTCTTTCACTGAATAGACTTCAAATATGTAATCTGGGGGGGAGAGGGTAGGAGAAGGGAGGCTTTACTACGTGCAGCAAGGAGAACACGGAGGATCTTTCCTAAGCAGTGTCTCCAAATATGAAATATTTTTAGAGTTCATGCTACATAGATTACAAAATTTTTTAAAGTATACAATTATTCGTAACCGTGGTAATAAAAAGGATTGTCTCCTTTCCTTCTTAATTTCTAATCTTTTAATGGAGTAGTTTAAAAAACCTCCACCACTATTAATCTATAGTTTAGTTTTTCATTTTCAAATTATACATAGGGACTTCCCTGGCAGTCCAGTGGTTAGGACTCCACGCTTCCACTGCAGGGGGCACAGGTTCGATCCCTGGTCAGGGAACTAAGATCCCACATGCCGCACAGCAGAGGCAAAAACAGTACTAAATTTACTCATTTTTTACATTTGCAAGAACTCCCATGTACTTTTTGAAGCTCAGCTTATATCAAATTTTGATCCATAAGCCTAAAACGTTATTTAATAACCAGTAACTAGCGTAGTATAAAAAGACTCCACATCGAAAGCTGAAATACAATTAGAAATCAGAATTCCTTCATCACAGTGGTTCTCCTCAGGGGCTGATGCTGCCCCACAGGGACACCTGGCAGGGACACATCTGCCAGCCCGGGGGGCCCGGGGGGTGGGTGGAGGTGCCACTGACTTGGAGGGTAGAGACCAGGGATGCTGCCCCGATCCTGCAGTGGACAGGACAGTCACCCGAGCAAAGAATGATCAGGCCCCAATGCCAACAGAACCCCTAACGTGCACAACTGAAGGGAGGGTCAAACCATGCACACGGCAAGCTGCGCCGTTCAGCAGAGCACAACCTGGAGAATGGCCGACTCCCAGCCGCTGCCAGACACGGCAAGGATCTCTAGCCACATCTATTTGGTGACCCTGTAATTAGCCCTTTTGGGTTGTGCTTATTTTCACAATGACAAGTAATGTTTTTTAGAAAATAAATATGGTATCTACTTCTACGTTTAGATTGTTCCTGAGTCACCGTGATGTTTTAACAGTTAAAAGAATTAAACAGTTCTACTTGCAGTGGTGTAACAAGTTTTAATTCAAAATAGACACTCTGAAAACAATAGGTAAAAAAAAAATAAACTTGAACAAGCTCTTTGAATTTACAACAGAGCACACCAACAATCACACACCAGTTTCACGACTGCCTCAAAAACGCACATTACAGCAATGACATGCAGCTATATTTCAAAAATCCATACGGTAACATTATCTTATTTCCCAGAGACTGTCTTATCTTCTGAGTATGTTGCACAGGTGCCTCTGCTGTGTATCACCAGCACTACGACTTAAGGTCTAAACTGGATGGTCTCCATTACTGCTTCTGGTGCTTTAAGTTATTTTATATTGTGTGAAAAAACCGAGGCTTAGCTGTCCAAAGGAGAGTAATACACTTGAGCTCCTTAGCAATACCCCATCCCATTAACCTGGACAACTAGGCCATGGGAAAGCCCATTTCCCCCAAATGAATACATTTACCTCTAGGAAACTGTCAGAGATTTAATACACCAACCGGGAGACTAGCTCCGGTCTACTCATTTCACCTTGTCCCCTGAAAACCTGTGTTTATATTTCAGTTAGTAGCCACACCCAGGGGTCAACATTTCATTCCTGAGTAACACGGTCCTTCCCTTTCACTGGTTTATGAACAGTTAGGTTAGGAGGAGAGCTTGTGTGTGTGTTTTCAGTGTTTGTTCTAAAGGCACTAAAGATTTATTGTCATATCTTTGAATGGAGAAAAGACTTATCAGCGTATCAAAAAGAGGGGAAAAGTCTACACTGAGAAGTATTTTTGTACCTACAGAATTACTTTATTTGTAAAATAACTCTTGACTTATGAGCTTTAATACCAGACTTCAGGTTCAGTATATTTTTAACAAATGAAAACATTTGGTTTTCTGAGTTACAATCAAAAACAGCTGTTAGGACAAACCTGAAAAAACGTAAATCGAAAGTATAATCTAATAAGCAAATACCTTACAAGAAGAAATCAGCATAAGTTAATGCAGTGCATCCTTAAGGAACCAGACATGTCACAGGGGCTTCTACTCACTTCTCTAAACATTTACTGTATCATCTGCTGCTACTTGTGAAGCTGAGGGAGAGCAGTTTTAATTCGCAGTTAATCAAGTATTCTGAAACAAGCTGAAATTTCCTTAAATGAAAAACAAACATATATAGATTTCAGTTTTTATCATACGATACTGACACTACTGGGAAAACAAGGCATGCATGAAATATCAAAAGATTTAATTTACATGACAGAGGAAAAAATGAAAAACAACTGTTACAAAATCAAGCTGCAGGAAACAATAAATTTGAAAGAACTATTCAGTTCTTTATATAAAAGTCTTTCTGAGCACCTGAAATAAATCTAAAGAGCAGCATAAAGACCACTGAAATTGATTAGTTCAACATACAGTGAAGAAAATAACATTTTTAAAAATCTCAATTGAAAAAGACTACTAAGTATCTAGTACTTTAGATTTCCTAATTTTTTTTACAAGTTTTGTGGTTCATAGTCAAAGTTCAATCTGTGTTTAACATTTTTAAGTTCAGACATATCAAAGCCTAAAAGTACAGAAGGCTTGTGATTTTTTATTGCTTTCATGCAAATATACCTTCTTTTTCCAAAAAATGAAGCCACGTCAATTTTCCACACCCATAAGAGTGAGGATAACAGTTCTATTTCCTTTTTACTGGGATATGGTCTCTTGTGGAAATAATCTCTAAGAAACTGCTTTTTTTCTTCGTAAGAACGGTCTTCATATCTTTTAGGATTTAACGCTAAAACCTGGAGAGCGTCGTCGTGAACAAGGGGCGCCTCCGTCCTGCTTTCGCTCCTCTGTCTTTTAGAAGGCACGGCGCTCGTCGCCTTCTCCGGGGATGGCTCTCTGTCAGCGCTCGTGGGGACAGGCCGCTCCTCGCCCTCCCTCTGCTCCTCAGCCCCAAACTGGCCGTCAGGCATCTTTCTCTTTACAGAAAAACTGGAGTCGTGTATCACCTCACCATTGACTAAAAGCAGTTCACTGTTCTCAATAAAATTAGGCTGGACCTGCAGGCCTGAGCTGCTGTCCTTTGGAGCACTCCGACAGCGCAGCAGGTGTATGGCAATGGCTGCCAGAGTCATGTTGCCCGTGTAAACCCCACAGCAGTGGATGCACTTGAAAGCCGGGGATTTCAAAATCGTGTGCACCGTTGGCATGATGTGGTGCCGCTCCTTCAGATGCAGCTCGTACGCCTCAGCCGTCACGAAGGTGCCGAAGCAAAAAGGGCAGGTCAGCGCCTGGTTGCCAGGCCTCCCGGGCGCACCCTCGGTCTGTGGCCTCACTTTGATGTACACGGGCACCAGTGACTTGGAGTGTATCCCAGCCAGCACGGCCAAGTAGACCTCCCGCTCACCCAGCTCCTCCCTGGGCAAGATGGTGATGAAGTCGAGGTGGGGAAACAGCAGGCTGCCATTGGCATCGACATCCAGCTGAAATCCTTTGTCGCTATAGTCCACGGGCAGTCTCCTCTTCCCTAGGTGCATAGCCCTACTATGCTCTGAGAGGCCTTTAATATCGTGGAAAGTGCACGGGCAGAACAAGCACCCCAGGCCGTGCACCAGCAAGTGGCGGATAAGCTCCTCCTCTGAGACTAAGCACTTACAGGACAAACACCGAACTGTTTTCTCTCTCATCCACTTTAGAAACGGTGCACATGCCGCCAGCTTTTCCGGCTCCAGTGTTTCAGCGGATTTGGTTTCGCTGTGCTTATGTGCCACTTCCATGTGGACCTGGTAGACATTGGAAGGGAAGAGCTCGTTGCAAACTGGACAGGTTTTCCACTGCTTTGCCTGTTTGAGCACCTGATTTGCCTCTGCCACAGACGAAGAAGGCTGAACGAACATATTCTGAGCGGCATTTACCACCACTGGTGGGGAGGGCAGGCTGGCCATGGAGCTGGCCATCTGTGCAGCCGTGCCCGACTGCAGGAGCTGGATGGGCATCTGGGGGGGGGCGACAGTGGCGACACTTCCAGGGGGCACAGGCAAAGTGACAGATACTGGGGCAAGTGTGTATGTGGGAATCCCGTTCACTTGTTTCCCTGTGGGTATCAGCTGTCTGAGAATAGAGCCTGATGTTAGGAAAGCGGTGTTTGGCGAAGCCCCGGGTCTGATGGGCTGATGAGCAGGCAGGATGTTGGTACTCACAGACTGATTAAGCTGCAGGACCCCCGGCCTCACTGGCTGGCCCACAGGAAGGACCCCTGACACGACAGGCTGACTGAGCTGAAGAACACCAGAGTTAATACCCTGGTTCACAGGGAGAACACCTGACGAGACCGTCTGGTTGGGAGGAAGGAGCCCAGGTGGGACTACCTGGCCTGCAGGGAGAACCCTCAGTGGGACCGTCTGGCCAGGAGGGAGGACCCGCGGCGGGACTGTCAGCCCAGTGGGGAGCACCCCCGATGGCGCTGTCTGGCCAATGGGGAGAACCCCTGACTGAACCACCTGGCCAGCAGGGAGAACCCCAGAAGTTGCTGTCTGTCCTGAAGGGATAACCCCAGCAGGGGTCATCTGTCCCGCAGGAAGGACCCCTGACGGGACTGTCCGACTCACAGAAATCACCCCTGGCGAGACCGCCTGAAGAACTCCAGGGGTGACAGAGGGATTGACAGGAAGGACACCGGACGCAACAGGTCTATTTACCGAGAGAACTCCAGGCCCAACTGGTCTGCTTATGGGCCCAACAGGCTGGCTGAGCGGCAAAACCCCCGGGCGGATGGTCTGCTTTATGGGGAGGACGCCGGTTCCGACCGACTTATTTACAGGTCCCACTGGCTGACTCAAGGGCAACGCAGGAGGGTTTGCTGCCTGATTAAGTGGAACTCCATGAGAGAGAAAGACAGGCTGAGGTGTTGAGGGCGGCAGAGTGAGGTTGCTCTGGCCCACTGGCAGAGGACTGGAGACCAGAGTCACATGAGACTGGGCAACGGCAGGCGGGGAGTGGGTGAGGCTTCCAGAAGCGCCCGAGGCCCCAGTCACCGGGGGGGGCGCACCCTGAACTGGCTGTACCACAGTTTGGCTCTGACTGTTCTGTGGCAAGGCCAGGTGGAAGCAAGGAGATGTGGCTGGGATGCCCGGAGCACTGCTGTTGGGTGGTACAGCCACACGTGCAGCTGGTTTTGGAGCAATATGCATTTGCTTCAAAAGTCCAGTCTTCTTAATATGTTCTGAGATCACAGACCTAAGCTTATTCTCCAAATCCCTGTGTATATCCGACGTCAAGATGTGGTACATTAAAGCATCCTGGCTGCTGGCGTTGGCGCTGCACTTTTTACAGTAATACCTGTCGGATGGGGGCATCTTCTCTGTAGAACGGGGGTCGTCAGCTCTTGGTTGCTCACCCATCTCCTCAGTTCTCAGGCCAAAGTAGGAATTAATTAAGTAGTGAAAATGGGCTACCAGCACATGCTTCTTCATGCTGTAGTACAGAGTGTTTGAAAAGTTACATTTTAAACATGTAAAACTTATCACATCACTCCTAGATGATTTAGTTTCACCTAAAATATTCACAGTGTAGTTCTGGACTTTCCGAGCAGGTGCATGAAACATTCTGAAGTGCCTCCCCACAACTCTGGGTTGAGAGGAAAACACACAGTTTGGACAAGGGATCACCAGCTCTTGGTCAATTTCATCTTCATGGTAACGATGTAAATGATTTTTGAATGAAGTAAGCACTTTTGTGGAGTATTTACAGAGGCTACAACAGTATGGTTTTGTTCGATATCTCTGTTAAAAGAAAAGAAAGTCAAGCATAGTTTAATAAAACTATCAGATGCTACACCTTCTACAGTTGACAAGTATATGATTCTTTTTCTTCTAACTGGCTAGATCTAGTGCTGTGTTGTAAGGGGAAAGTACCCACAGATAACGTGTAAATAACACTAGAGACCCTAATTCAAATTTTCACATGTCACAAAACAGTATTCTTTCCTTCTCAAACATTTAAAAATGTAACAACTATTCTCAGCATGTAGGCCATACAAACACAGTTTGGCCCCAAAATCACAGTTAGCTGAACCCTGTTTCCAAGCCAGCCATTAAACCACAAATCTCATTACTTAGTCCTATACTTTGAATTGATGTAGTCCTAACTGCATTAATTAAAATAAACTCAATTTTCTGCACGAAAAAGTTATTGTCTCCCCTTCTCATCCCACTTCTCTTAGTTCCAATGCTGTTTTTACTCCAAATTCTAAAACTTCTGGAATTTATCTAATATAACCAAACTTGCAAATTGTTAACCCCATCATCACTGTCTTCCATTTCCCAGATTCCTGGAGAAGGCAGGAGACACACAGACAGCGCATGGCACAAGCAAGTAGCCAATAAACCATGCGACAAGCACTGAAGAAAGAGGGACTGTGCCTAACTCACTGTGAATAATCCTGAGGTAAGTTCAGGCCACAGACTGTAACTCTGACAGTACGGTATTTCTTTGTAAGGCAAATACGGGAAATTCAACAAGCTTGGGGCACAAGAACAGACATTTGTACAGCAGCTGGCCAACTGAGAAGCACAGTCAGTTCTAGCATCCAGGAAACCTTGCTGGTCTGACAACCTGGAGCAGTATGACAGCATCCGGACCCCAGAGCTGGTGCCCCAGGAAACACGGGCCCTAGTTTCACAAAGGAGGGAGGTTAAGGTGCGGACAGGTTAAACACTGGGGCAGAGGCCTTCCCGTTCTGCAACCCTTTTTCCAGCTACTGCAGTGGCCACAGGCCACCCCGCTCCTTCCCAGATCTGTGCTCTCGTGACCGCTCTCTCTCATACACACATACACATACTCCCCTCCTGTGGGTTTTGTCACCTTCTCTCCTAGTCATGCAGTTTTCCTCTTGGGTCACTGGTCAGAGAAATCACCCAAACTCATTCAACAACATGTTACTACTGCCTTCCCAGCAATTAGAAATCCCGGGTTCTGGCACTTCAAGGAGGATCTATAATAAACCTAGGGCAACAGCCAACCACAGATCACAAAGTAAAAAAACATTTTTCACTAACTCTGACACACTCTTCCCCCCATATTTTAATATCTCTGAAATCTGAAAACACCTTACAACTGACAGTTCAATGCTGCAACACAGCTTAAGTGTGAATGAAGTATTACTTTAGTTTCATTAGTGGTTCATTTTAAAATGGTGCATCTTATACTCCACAAAATGCTGTACTGAAAAACCAGATACTTAATGAAAATTACACCCAATTAAAGAGTCAATAGCACTTACTAACAACTTGTTACTATCTGTTAGTATTGAACAGATCTTTGGGCTAAGAAAAGATTTCTTAAATATGACACCATAAGTATGATCCATAATAGAAAACAATGATAAACAGGACTTCATCAAAGTAAGAAATCTGCTCTTTGAAAGACACTGTTTAAAAGATAAAAAGACAAACCACAGGCTAGGAGACAATATTTGCAAACCACATATCTAATAAAGGACTTGTGTCCAGAATCATTTTTGTGGACATGTTGAAGTCTCAGTAAGAAAACATATAACCCAATTTTTAGAAAACTGGCAAAACATTTTAAGCATCAAATACTTTAAAGTAAAGAGGGTATCCAGATGCCAAACACACAAAAAGATGCTCAACATCATTAGTCACTAGGGAAATGCAAACTAACACCAGAGCAGATACCACTACAAACCTATTAAAATGGAAAATAAATAGTAAGTCCATAAGCACAAAATCCCTGACAAAATGTTCAGAGAAAAACTTGTATGAGAAAGTTCTAGGACAGTGACCAATCAGAAACAATTTGAGCGTGAGACCTTGGTTCACTGTAACAGAGTTAGAAAAAATAACCAAGGAGAGAAGCAGAAAAGAAGGGGAGTCAGGTGTTCTGGGTGCTGGTGGAAATCCTGTCCCTGTGATAGTCCCTGTCTCTCTGTCAGCCTAAGGCCTCGTCCTCAGGTCCCACAACAGCTGGGCTCCATCACCTGATATAACCTGAGCGTCTCAGTCCCAAACCCAAAAGTCCAACACATCTCACTTCTGTGCAGCATGAGCCACATAATCCAGCAGGGTCACACTTTTCTGCTATGGTGCCCGGAACTGTCTCTGTTCACATATCCTATTACCCAGAGACAAATTAAAGCAAGAAGCTACCTACGGCACAGAGAGGGGTAAGGTACTAAAACGAGCAGACAACACAGCCTCCACCATGCCAGGCAACAGTGGTTTATTGGTTTTTTTTCTCAATATGGTACCTACTTAACAAATTCAATCTCCACTCTTTCATATGGTTATTTAACTTTTTATGCTAGGCCCTATTCACCCGAACAAAAACATAAACTCCCTGAGGAAAAGAACCCTAACTTTCACCTCTTTGTATCAAGCACTCAAAGTTTTACCTAGTTTGTAACAGGAATTCAAAATATGTTTATTGATGAAAAGCATAAATTATAAATTATGTTGCATGTTATGTTACAGAATCTTTTAAGAATTCGGATGAGAAAAATCAGGGAGGCCCAAGAAAATATTCACAAAGCCAAGGTCTTCAAAACAAGGCATATTTGAATAGCTATGAGCTGTTCTGAGCAGAATAACCAAATCAAAGCAGTTTCAAGGAACCCTGTATCTGTGGGTAGAGAGGGGAGTTTCGGGTTAAGGAGGATAAGAGACACAAAACAGGGCAGAAAGCAGGACTCAGGAGGACAAGGTGACAACGGAAATTTTTTAAAGTAAAATTCTGACGGAGAAATGACTCACTGGCTACAGGAATTTGTTGTTAAAGCCAGAATTCCCAAGGTCAACACGGTCTGGCCAAATGGGGTGGGGGAGCGGTGAGGGGAGGCAGTGACATCATATCTGGGACGCACGATCTGGCCAAATGGGGGTGGGGAGCGGTGAGGGGAGGCAGTGACGTCATATCTGGGACGTGCTGGTTTGACGCTGATGAAGGTGCTATAGGTCCAGTGGCTGGGGGGCAGGAAGGGTGTTCCAGAAGAAAACACTTTAAGAAGGAGAATTCAGCGGTATGTCACATATTTTAGCTCGAATCTGCCTAAGTGTGAGGCTTCAAATTATTATAAACTGTGTTCCTCGATTCAAACTCCATATTCTTATTTTAATTTTTGAAACCAGGATGTACCTTCATTACATATAAAGTCATGACATTTCTTTTTACTGAGAATAGTTATATAAATCAGAAGCCCTTCTTACATCAGACATATAATAATCAAGGACAAATAATAGTTTCACTACATCACTTTACCAACTTGATAGGCGGAAAACTCTCAAAGCATCAATAATCCTATATCACAAAACGTTTAACTTTGTTTTTCTTTCTACTTCCCTGAATATTTACACTACACCTCCTCCTCCTCCCATTCATTCATCTGCAACCCCAAAACATATGATGTTCCTCAGAACTAAATTGACACTTACCCCCAAGTTCTTAGGAAACATGAAAATCAAAAATGAAAATACATACCACTTTCTTTCCAGAAGGTTCCCAGAGAGAAATATCTCCCCATGATGTGTTATAAAAGTACTTCTCTCCTGGATCAAAGCCTTTAAGGTCCTTTTAAAAAGGGAGAAAAAGAGAGATTATTACATAATTTCAGAAGATAAAGAAATATTTAATTAGAACCTGATGGGATTACTTGGCACCTAAGAAATCTACTTGGGAAGAGTGAAATGAAAATGCAGCCCAGGGCAAGTTGTGACAGAGTTCCCATCAAGTTGGAGACCTGGGGAAAATGTTGAAATAATCCAAGTTAATATTACAGTTTTTGTACCTCAGCAGCGGCCTTTTAATTTATACCAAGTACTTACTGAGTTTACACTTGAATAATAAATGAATATGTCTTCCGAGTTTTTACAGTGTCTTAAATTCAATGCACATTTTTTTCTTCCTTTCCCATCCTTTCTTGATTGTAGTTCATTAAACCATCCTATTACAGAGCTGATTTCCTTCCTGGCCGTACTTCTTAGGGTGCTGGATTTTTTTCCATGTATTTAGTCTTCCGTAAATTCAAAAATATATATAAATATATATATATATTTTTTAAAGTTACAGTTTTATAAGAAATAAACAGATGAGATTTCCACAAGTAAGTTTTGAAAGACAGAAACTGCATGAGCAGACACTGTCTTCCATCAGCGCGAGCACCACGGAGAAGAGTGTCAGGGTGGGGAGTGACGTAGGGGCTCAAGTGTGTGGCTAACAACACCACAGGGACGGCAAGACGGAAAGGGACGTGACTCTGAGACACTAAAGCCAGATGCAGCAGGGTTCAGACTGAATTCCGCTTCAAAGAGACAGAGTGTGAAAAATATCTGGGGGCAACTGGAGAAATCTGAATGTGGACTGGGTATTAGATAGGATGAACATTTGATGACACAGAAAGATGAAGGTAACTGAAAAAGCATGCAATAAAAAGAGTGACCGCTATGAGCTCACTGTGGCAAATACTACACGCATTTATACGTTTACACACAAAGAGAAAGCTAAATCTCTGAACAGTAGGTACGTGGCATTTAATATTTCTATTTTCTAAAGAAATGATAACCTGTACTTTCTAACTTTCACAGTATATATTACTGGGTTTTTTAAATAATTAAAGACTATTTTAATATAAAATAAAGAATTAGTTAAGCCAGAGAATGACAATTAATATCACATCTGCCTTGGACTATACCTAGGCTAATACATTGCTACCAGGTCAATTCAGAACTAGAGAAAAGTGCAAATTATTACAAGGATTTAAATTGGATATGGGGCTTCCCTGGTGGCACAGTGGTTGAGAGTCCGCCTGCCGATGCAGGGGACACGGGTTCGTGCCCCAGTCCGGGAAGATCCCACATGCCGTGGAGCGGCTGGGCCCGTGAGCCATGGCCGCTGAGCCTGCGCATCCGGAGCCTGTGCTCCTCAACGGGAAAGGCCACAACGGTGAGAAGCCCGCGTACCGCAAAAAAAAATAAAATAAAAAGAAATTGGATAGAACACTGCTTTTATTGTGAGGTTTGTAACATATATAGAGGTAAAATATATGACAACAATAGCACAAAGGCTGGAAGGGGAAATGAAAGCATGCTGCTGTATACTATATGTGAAGCAGTATTATATGAGGAAGGTACCCACAAAGTATAGCTAATAAGCCAGAAATGGAGATAATATGTAATCATAAAAATATTCATCCAAACGAAAGCAGAAAAAGAATAAAAAGAACAAAGAACAGATAAGATAGGTAAAAACAAACAGTGAGATGGGAGATTTAAACCCAATCATGTCAACAATCACATTAAATAACAGGGGCTGGTAAACTGTTTCTGTAAAGAGTCAGATGATAAATATTTAAGGCTTTGACAGCCATGCAGTCTCTGTTTGATACAACTACTCAATCCCACCATTGTGCACAAAAGCAGCCACAGACAATATGTAAACACTAATGAGCATGGCTGTATTCCAAGAAAGTTTATTTACAAAATGGGCAGCAAGCCAGATTTGGCCCATGGGCCATAGTTTGCCTACCTCTGGTCTAAACACTCAAATAAGAGGTAGAGAATGTCATATTGGGTTAAAAACCACGATCCAATTATATGCTGTCTACGAAAGTCTCACTTCAAATACAAAAACAGCAAATTTATCAATGCCTGCAACTTTCTTTGAAATGCATCAAAAAATAAGATAAAATGATGAGTGTAGATATATATTCATGTTAATTTTGTAGACTTTACGTGGTAGGTACATGGGTTTTCACAGTACAAGCCTTTCAGTATCTCTGTAGGCTTAAATTTTTCATAAGAAAATACTGGAAAAGGAAGAGGGAAGCAGTAATGTTCTATGACAGGCGATGAGAAGGGTTTAAAGGAAAGAGTGCTTTCCATTGTCAGATGCAGGAAAAAAAGAGCTAGTAAGAAAAAAACCACAATCATTAGGAAATAAATGGATTAAGAATATTTCAATATATTTTTGTACATAAGATGTAGAAACATAGGTTAACACATTTTTAAAAATCTGTTTGTACATATATAGATCTCAGAAGATTGACATGGGGTGGGTTCAGTGCACTCTTTTTGTTTAAGCTTCCCTAATTTAGATGCAGCAACCCCAAATTTGTAAACATTGGTTGAAATGTTCTCATCTAATCTGTAACTTGATGCAAAGAAGTGCACTAGTTGCCTCAGAAATGGCAGCTCTGAGCAGAACAGCACAGAAAGGAACGTGGTGCAGTGCAGTGAGAAGCAAGAGCTAGAGTAGTCAAGCTTTTGCACCAAAGGCAAGACTGGGAGGAAAAAAAGGCTTACAAGGTAATAACCCACAAGGTGACAAAAAGGCGAAAATGATCATGGATCCAAACTTCTACTAGACAGTCAACATTAATTCCTTCTATCTCTAACTCCCTCAATAAATCTGATAGATACTTTGACACTCTAACCTAGGGACCTTCTTTTTTTAATCCCCTTTTTCCCTACCGCTTCTTCAAAGCTTTCTGGCCTCCATGTGACAGTATTTGTATCTCTGATAGCTGTTAATTGAGAAAACAGAGGATGACAAAAGCTGATAGGAAGAGTAATACTTTTAAATAAATTTGGATAATATTAATCACCTCAGTATCTATGAACATTTGATATATAACAGTAATTTAATGGGAGAGACTACTTTCAATTCTCAGACAATGCTTCATTTGAATTTGCAGCCACCAGAGAGATTGTAGTACTCCCTAATAACTTCATGATTCCTCAAGGGTCCACATCATACATTAGAAATCTCTCCTCTAAGCAACACACACATCATACACAGAAAGAACATCCAATGTCTCTTCCACTTTCCCACTGATTACATGTGTTTTTTTGTTTTTTTTAATCAAGCAACCCAGTACTAGTTTCCTCTACACTTTAATGAGATTCAAGGGATGGGCCTGCCTAACGAGGCTGACCAAGCAATGAAAAGGATGGTCAGGACCGATCCCTGATGTGGGTCCAGCACACTCAAGACATGCCACATACTCTCCTAGCGCGAGTTCTGAAAAAAACTTCTTTTAGGGTTTTACATGGGGAAACCTGAGTAAAATAATGAAGGTAATCGAAAACACACTAAGGGCAAGTGCAGAAGAAACTAACACACCATTGTAAAGCAATTATACTCCAATAAAGATGTTAAAAAAAAAAAAAGAACAGAGTTGGAGAGCTCACACTTCCCAATTTCAAAACTTACCACAAAACTAGGGTAATCAAAAGTGTAATACTAACATAAGGATAGACATAAAGATTAATGGACTAGAATTGAGAGTTCAGAAATAAATCCATGCACCTATGGCCAAATCATTTTCTACAAGGCCGCCAAGTCCATTCAATGTGGGAAAAATTAGTCAAATAAATGGCACTGGGACAACTGGATTTCCACATGCAAAAGAATAAAGTTAGACCCCTATATCACACCATATACAAAATTAATTCAAAACGGATCAAAACCTAAACAAAAAGAACTACAACCATAAAACTCTTAGAAAAAAACAAAGGAGAAAATCTTCTTGGCTTGAATTTGGCAATGGATTCTTAGATACTACATAGAAAGCACTGCAAACACAAAAATAAATTGGACCGGGCTTCCCTGGTGGCGCAGTGGCTGAGAGTCCGCCTGCCGATGCAGGGGACACAGGTTCGTGCCCCGGTCAGGGAAGATCCCACATGCCGCAGAGCGGCTGGGCCCGTGAGCCATGGTCGCCTGAGCCTGCACGTCCGGAACCTGTGCTCCGCAACGGGAGAGGCCACAACAGTGAGAAGCCCAGGTACCACAAAATAAATAAATAAATAAACAAATAAATTGGGCCTCATCAAAATTTAAAACTTTTGTGCATCAAGATATTATCAAGAAAGTAAAAATGGGAGGAAATATCTACAAAACATATCTAATAACGGTTTAATATCCAGAATACATAAAAAACTACAACTCAACAACAAAAAGACAAACAATCCAATTTAAAAATGGGCAAAAAAGTACAATAGGCACATGAAAAGATGCTCAACATCATTAGTGGCCACAATGGCGAGGGAGGGAGAGAAAGAGGGAGAGACTGAAAGAGAGAACAAATGTTAGCAAGGCTGTGGGTAAACTGGACCCCTCATGCCTGGCTGGTGGCAACCGAAAAAGGTGCAGCCACTGTGGAAACAGTTAGGTGGTTCCTCAAAAAGCTAAACAATTATTACATGACCCAGCATTTCTCTGAGGTATATACCCCAAAACTGAAACAGGGACTCAAACAGATATCTGTGAGGCAAAGTTCACCACAGCATTATTCACAACTGCCAAAAGATGGAATCAACCTGCGTGTATCAACAGATGAACTGATAAAATGTGGTATATGTCTACATAATGGAATATTACTTAGCCATAAAAAGGAGTTAAGATTTTGACACATGCCACATTGAAAACATTAAGCTAGTGAAATAAACCAGTCACAAAAGGACCAATACTGCATGATTCCACTCACATGAAATATTTTTAATAGGCAAATCTATAGAGACATAAAGTAGATTAGAGGTTATCAGAGGCTGGGGTGGGACATGGGGAGTTACTACTTCAAGGTTACTGAGTTTGTTTGAGATGATGAAAATCTAGTTGCAAAACAGTGTTAATATCATTAATGCTACTGAACTGTACACTTAAAAATAGCTAAAATGCAGAATTCCTTGGTGGTCCAGTGGTTAAGACTCGGCGCTTTCACTGCCGGGGCCCAGGTTCAATCCCTGGTCAGGGAACTAACATCCCACAAGCCGTGCAGCGTGGCCCAAAAAAAAGGCTAAAATGGCAAATTTTATGTTATATATATCTTACCATAATAAAAAAATTCTATAAATACACTTGGAGGATTTAAGAGAAAAAAGAGGTTAAAATATTTCATTACTTATTTTATACTGATTACATACTGAAATAATATTTTCAACATGAGGTTAAATAAATTTTTTTTTAACTAAATTAAAAAAATAAAGAACTGGGAAAGTTTTCAAAACGACCGATGCAGTTGCACAGAGCCCTGTGCTCAGACAGGCCAGTGCTGGGGTGTAATCCCTGTTGTCAGCATTTTGAAAGTGTTAATAATTTCATCTTTGAATTTATTTTATAAAGTGAAGTCTGATAGGACCGTGGAGCATGTGTCAGGGGCCTGAAGCGTCAGCTCACACGTGGTCCTACCTCCACTGTCCTGGGACAGATTCTGTCCCTGCCCTCAGTCTCCACAACCCTCCAAACTCCCCTCACCCTGCAACCACTCCTAGACTCTTGTCCACCACCTGGGGCAATAACCAAGTTGTCAAGAGGTCCATATTCCCCAGTCGCCCTGGTGGGAGCCAGGCAGACCCGGGGAGAGGAGGAGGAAGGTGGTAACCAGCCCAACCCTGGACTGGCAGCACCAAGGTGTTTGGTAGATAACTTGGGTCCTTGAGCCCACCCTGAATCCAGGCAACAGAAGCATGCTGGCACAGAAGTTGCAATCTCTTGGGAGTCACCCATCTGCTGCGGGTTGGGACAGTGCGCCTATGGGGCCTGTCCATGGCCCTGCATTTTCGTTTTGCACAGTGTCCTCCAAATTATGTAGGTAGCCTTTAATTGAACTGATCAAATGTTAACTTTTTTTTGAGTATCTTGATCTAATTTATTTTATTTTATTTTATTTTATTTTGCGGTACGCGGGCCTCTCACTGCTGTGGCCTCTCCCGTTGCGGAGCACAGGCTCCAGACGTGCAGGCTCAGCGGCCACGGCTTACGGGCCCAGCCGCTCTGCGGCATGTGGGATCCTTCCGGACCGGGGCACGAACCCGCATCCCCTGCATCAGCAGGCGGACTCTCAACCACTGCGCCACCAGGGAAGCCCTATTTTATTTTTTAAATTTTTATTTTATTTATTTTTGGCTGCATTGGGTCTTCATTGCTGCGCGTGGGCTTTCTCTAGTTGCAGTGAGCAGGGGCCACTCTTCGTTGTGGTGGGCAGGCTTCTCATTGCGGTGGCTTCTCTTGTTGTGGAGCATGGGATCTAGGCATGCGGGCTTGTGGCATGAGGGCTCAGTTAGTTGTGGTTCACGGGCTCTAGAGCGCAGGCTCAGGAGTTGTGGCACAGAAGTTAAGTTGCTCTGCGGCATGTGGGATCTTCCTGGACCAGGGCTCGAACCCACGTCCCCTGCTTTGGCAGGCGGATTCTTAACCACTGGGCCACCAGGGAAGCCCCAAATGTTAACTTTTAAAAAAACTCCTCAAGATACTCTAAGGAGTAGCAGGGTTTAGATCTAT
This sequence comes from Tursiops truncatus, assembly GCF_011762595.2. Classification (NCBI taxonomy): domain Eukaryota; kingdom Metazoa; phylum Chordata; class Mammalia; order Artiodactyla; family Delphinidae; genus Tursiops; species Tursiops truncatus. Next base: position 88,283,002 of record NC_047046.1, on the reverse strand, counting down.
TTTTAGAAAAGGAGATAAGGTTCTTGGAAGAGCCTATTTCCCCTAAGATTCACTTTTCTCAGCCAGGCTTTTGACAAGAACTGTACAGCCTACGATTTGAGGGCCTAACTCTTAGGATAAGTGGAGTCATATATACCTTGGAAATCAGAGAAGGCAGAGTGATTTCTCACTATGAAATCTGAAATGCTGGCTAAGGAAACGGAAAGGACCACATGGACAGGTGTCCCCAGGGCTGACTCTCTGTAAGCACCCACAGACTTCAGATAAATTCCCTCTTGCTTAACTTAACTTGGTCAGTACTGGTTTTCGTTGCTTGAGACCAAGAGACTCTAAATAATACAATGGATTAAGAATAAATGCATTTGACGTGGAAAGAAGTTCTTCATAGGAGATTCAGAGAAAAGTAAGAACAAAGCTACTAGTATAGTATTTTATAGTTAGATCATGTCCTGTTTCTAAAAATCTGGAAAGATATAACAGTGTTTACCATGGAGATTCTGGGGTAATGGTTTACAATTGAGTCATTTTTTTCCTCTAAGTTTGTGTATATTTTCTAATTTTTCTATAATGAACTTCTACATTGCTTGAATTTTCAAAAATTTTGCAAACTATAGGACCGACTACAAATTAATAAAACAAAAATTTTCCCCCAAAAGAAATAGTAAAATTTAACCCAATAGTTAATTAACAATCCTGGTACGCCATTCAAACCTCTTACTTTTCTCTTGTGAAGTATGTATGTTTCTGTGTCACTATAGTCTTGGAAAGAAAAAGTAAACAGTCCTGAACAAATTCAGATGAGTAAACAATTCTTAGGCTGACTGAGGAAGCAAGTTAGTGAGGAATGTCCAGTTTTACGCCATGTCAAAAACAAAGGACTCCAGGATGAAAAATTTTAGTTGTTTCTGGCATTTTACCTAAAAATAAAACTAATTCTGTAAAAATTCCATTTAAAAAGTAAATTCACATTAAAGGAGACTAAAGAGAGATGACAACCAAAGGCAATACCTGACCCTAAATTGGGTCCACCACTGACAGGGGGAAAAAATGCTATAAATGATTAGACAAAAATGTCATATCCATGTTAAATTTACCTAAGTTCATAACCATCCTGTGGCAATATAAGAGACTAATCTTATTCTTAGAAAACACACACTTTAAGTATTTAGGTAATAAGGGTCATGAGATAAGCAACCTACTTAAGTGGCTCAGGGAAAAATACTACACACACACAGCACAGGCAAGAGTGTGCAAATATTAAAGCAAATGGGAGAGAATGTTAACAACTGGTAAGTCTGGGTAAAGGGTAATGAGTGTTCCCTGTACTATTTTTATTCTTGTAACTATTCTGTAAGTTTGAATTATTATTTCCAAATAGAACAGTTTTTTAAAAAACTGAATTTACTTAGCCTAGTGTGATGGGGATTAATCAACTGGGTTGTGATTCTAAATTCCATGTTCCTGAAATATTCTTTCTAATTCCACTGGAGAATCCTACCCTATCTTTAAAAACATGGGGACTTCCCTGGCGGTCCAGTGGTTAAGACTCTGTGCTTCTATCGCAGGGGGCACAGGTTCTATCCCTGGCTGGGGAACTAATATCCCTCATGCCATGCGGCACGGCCAAAAATAAATAAATAAATACACAAATAAAAACAAACAAAAAACAGTTCAAATCTCATCTCCTCCATAAAGGCTGTTCTAGCCTCCTCAGCTAGAAGTGATCTGTCTGTTTCTCACTATGACTGTTTCAAGTTTGTCTCAGCTCCTGCTAGACTGTCAACCCCTTTCAAGGGTAAGTATCCTGACTAATTCTCTACATTCCTTGGAACGAGGACACCGAGGCCCAAAGAGTCACAGATGTGCCCAAGGCCACACCGCTAGCTGCTAGCCAGGACTAAAGTGAAAGCCACGCCTTCATCCCCCAAATATTCCAAAGAGAGTTTCAGTCTGTTACTGAAGGCACTGCTATACCTTCAGGGCACATTTTTTGAGCATCTACTGCGTGCCAGGCACCATTCCAAAAATTTTCTCATACATTATCATTTGAAATTTCCTCAGTCTATATATATTGTGCTCTTAGCTTGTTATTTTTATATTCTCTGCAAATATTACTTAAACTCACATACTTATCTATTATTAATGGACTATGTGTCCACTATCTACCTTCTCAAACCTGTCTCCAAAAGATTATCCTGCCTTCTTCCTCATGCATAAAATATGACTTACAGACAGAGCTGCAGGAACAATGACCATGCTCTCACTTTAAGACTGTTCTTGAACAACAGTGTCTAAGAGCTTCCAATTCAGTATCTCCTCCGACCTTTTATTTCCAAATAAACTTTCAGGCACAGTCTGTTATTGAAAGTACTTCTCTACTTGGGTTTTACTTTCATTCATTCACTCGAAAAATATTTGTTAAAAAAAATATATATGTTAAGCATGTACAGGTAATAGAGTGGATAACAAAACAATGTGGTCCATGCCTTCTTACATTCAAGTGAGGGATACAGATAAACAAATAACATCAGGTATTGCAGGAGCTCTGAAGAAAGAACAGGTAAGATAACAAAGTGAAAAGGGCAGCATTTTAGGGGGAAGATCTCTCTGGGGTGGTAATGTTTGAAGATAACTATTTGAGGTCTACCTTTGAGAAATTTTACTTTAGAGCAAAAATCAATTCTGACCATTAATGAGAATCCTGGTTACGTATTGGTCTTTCAGCATCAGAACACCTGAACACCTTTTTATAAATAAAAGTCAATCTGGTTCAAAGTCTGAGATTTGAAAATTAAGAAACTGAACTCTTCCCAGGCCAATAACACCTTGAATCGAATTCTTCACAAGTCTGAAAAATTCAAAGCAGACACGGTCCCTATTTCAATAGCTATGAATTAAACATGCATAGAATTATAAGTGGCTATAAAGCTACAAAGCAAGCTTTATTTAACCATTTTTATTTCTTTATGCCAGCCATATATTCTCCAGTTATAAGAAAAGATAAAATTATATGAGACCATAATTTATCAATAAAGTGTGTGACTGTGACCTGAATTTTTAAACTTTTGTAAGACTGAAGTATTAAATTCACAAATCAGAAAAAGAAAACAAACAACCCTATCATAAAAGAATGCATCCCCATTTGACGATCACTCTAACAAAACTGAGTTAGTTTTCTTCTGATAAAATAATTTATGTAATTCAAGACACTCCCCTCAAAGATCAAAAACAAAAATATGTTGCAACTAATGACTATAAACAGTCTCTCCTAAACGTAACGTTAAAAACTGGAAGAGCCTAAAGTAGCCCACTTTAAGTCAAAGACATGAATAAAAACGAATGCTATTCCCACGCCTCATTTCAAGAGTCGGCAATTTCCATCTTGAGGCATCTTACCCATTCTCCAAAACCTCCCAGTTCAAATCTCACCACCCCCAGTATCTCCAATATTACTGTCTTCTCTTAATCTGTTACTTATGTCTTCTTACCTTCAGCAACTCCTTGCAGCTGTCAAGCCCAATATCCATAAGAATGCTTTTCACCTTTTTCCGTACCTTCCTGATGTTGTCAAGATTCTCCACAGGAATTTGAAACATTTTTGAAATTTTCCTTAAAAGGGAAGAAAACAAAACTGTAATAAGTACATATACACATACACACATAAAATTTTTTAAAACAGGGCTGGTAAAGCAGAGTAATTTTTACTCTGGGACAATCAGATTTCCACATACAAAAGAATGAAGTTGGACTCTTCCCTTATACCATATACAAAAATTAACTCCAAATGGATCATACATGCACATGGTGAAATTTTAAAACTCTCGGAAGAAAACATAGGCATAAATCTTCGTGACCTTGGATTTGGCAATGGATTCTTAGATATGACACCAAAAAGCACTAGCAACAAGAGAAAAAATAGATAAGTTGGACTTCATCAAAATTAAAGACCTACCTGCTTTGAAGGAAACCATCAAAAAAGCAAAGAGAATCCACAAAATGGGAGAAAATATTTGTAAATTTTATTTCTGATAAGAAACTTATATCCAGAATACATAACAATAATTAAAAGGCAAATAAAAAACCCAACTTAAAAATAGGCTAAGGGGACTTCCCTGGTGGCGCAGTGGTTAACAATCTGCCTGCCAATGCAGGGGACATGGGTTCAATCCCTGGTCTGGGAAGATCCCATAAGCCGTGGAGCAACTAAGCCCGTGGGCCACAACTACTGAGCCCATGAGCCACAACTAAAGAGAAGCCCTGGTGCCTCAACGAAAGCTCCCACATGCCTCAACAAAGATCCTGTGTGAGGGAACATTATGCTATGTGAAAGGAGCCAGACACCAAGGACCACATATTATACGATTCAATGTATATGAAGTATCCAGAACAGACAAATCTATAGAGACAGAAAGGAGAATACTGGTTGCTTAAGGCTGAGGTGGACTGGAAGGTGATGGCTAAGGGGAACAGGGTTTCCTTTTGGAATAATGACAATATTCTAAAATCGACTGTGGTGATGTATGCACAACTCTGTGAACCTACTAAAAGCCACTTAGTAAGTACACTTTAAATAGGTGAACTGGGGACTTCCCTGGTGGTCCAGTGGTTAAGACTCCACGCTCCCAATGCCGGGAGCCTGGGTTCGACCCCTGGTCAGGGAACTAGATCCTGCATGCCGCAACTAAAGATCCCGTGTGCCTCAGTGAAGATCCCACGTGCCGCGACTAAGACCCGGCAGAGCCAAATAAATAAATAAATAATTTTTTTAAAAAAAGGTGAAGTGTATGGTATGTAAATTACATCTCCATAAAGCTGTTTTTAAAATACCTGAAAAAGCATAAAATTAAAATAAATCCTGTGGTACTTGACCATGATAAGAGGTATAGCTGTGACCTCATTATTTTTAACACATACATAGATTAAAAATAAATACATTTGTTAATGTGTCTGTGTATATTGTATAGCTCTGTCCACTGCGAGAGCCTGGAAGCAGTTACACACCCCAGTAGCAGTGAGCACTCCTTGGGCCCAAATCTTACTTTTCTTTTCTTTTTTAATTTTATTTATTTACTTATTTTTGGCTGCGTGGGGTCTTTGTTGCTGCGCCCAGGCTTTCTCTAGTTGCGGACAGAAGAGGCTAGTCTTCATTGCAGTATGGGGGCTTCTCATTGCGGCGACTTCTCTTGTTGCAGGGCATGGGCTCAGTAGTTGTGGCACACGGGCTCAGTTGTTGTGGCTCACAGGCTCTAGAGCGCAGGCTCAGTAGTTGTGGCTCATGGGCTTAGTTGCTCCACAGCATGTGGGATCTTCCCAGACCAGGGCTCGAACCCGTGTCCCCTGCATTGGCAGGCAGATTCTTAACCACTGTGCCACCTGGGAAGTCCCTCAAATCTTACTTTCTAAATACCACTTTCCATTAAAAGGAAACAGGGCTCCTTGGAAAAAACGGCTGATTCTAGGGCTGGAGCACATAAAGGACAAGATGAGCCTAGAATGTCTTATGCCAGAAAATAACGAAGTTGCTCAAAGAATGGTGAGACATGTCAAAAGGACTCAAAAGAAGTCAAGCGCTTGAAGAAGTTCCCGCCAGCCAAATGTGGGACAATGTGGGTACCAAATAAGTAATGACAATAACAGATTAATCTGTGGCACTGAATTTTCCAAAGATAGCGTAACAGGATCTCCCATCCCACATGCTTTCCTTAAAATATGTCCTTGACACTCCTCCCAAAAAGTAGGGGCATCTATGCTCCCACCCTTAGAACCTGGGCAGAACTTTCCGGCAACCTCAACCAATAAAGTGTGGCAGAAGTAATGCCATGTGAATTCCAAAGGTAGACCATAAAAATGCCACATGCTTTTGCCTGCCCTCTGGGTACCATTACTCTTGGAATCTAGACTCCTTACTGTAAGAAGTTCAACTAGCCCACATGGAGAGGCTCCACATCAACTAGCAGACACAAGAGTGAAGATGCTCTAGAGCCTGCAGCTGTCCAGTCACCCTGAGCCTTTGAGTCTTTCCAGATGAGGCCCCAGACATTGTGGAATATAAACAAGCCAGCTTCCCTGCTCCCACCTGAACTCCTGACCCAAAGAATTACTGAGTTTTTTTAATAAAATGTTTCATTCTACAAAGTTTTGGGGTGGTTTGGTATTCAGAAATAGTAACCAAAATATAACCCACTAGAATGTAAACTTAAGTCCATGGTAACATAAACAATTTAATAAATTGAAAGTTTAGTGCGGAATGGGATATTTTACATGGTTTCCAAGCATCTCCCCACAAAATACTTGTTAATAACCAAAGGGGAAAGTGTAATTCACAGAAGTCTGGCAGACATTCAGTTAAGAGACACTGTACAAAATATCTAACCTGCAATCTTCAAAAGTGTCCAGATGATACAAGGGCGCACTATTCATAATAGCCAAAATGTGGAAACAATCCAAGTGTCCACCAAATGTTGACTGGATGAACAAAATATGGCATACCCATACCACAAAATAGTATCTGGCAATAAAAGTAACTAGGTACTGATGCACGCTACAACACGAATGAATCTCGAAAACATGACGCTAAGTGAAAGAAGCCAGACGCAAAAGTCCTCATACTGTCTGATTCCATTTACATGAAATGTTCAGAAAAGACAAATCTACAGAGATAGAAGGTAGAGTAGCAGTCGGCTGCGGGTGGGAACGGGTAGTAACTGCTCATGGATAGGTTTTTGGGGAGAGTGCTGGAAATGTTCTAATATTAGATTGCGCTGTTGGTTGCACAACTCTATAAATTTACTAAAAATCAACTAATTATACACTTAGAAAAAGATCATGGAAGGAAAAACTAAGAACTGTTCCAGATTGAGAGAGACTAAAGATAACTAAATTCAATGCGCAATTCTAACTAGATTCTTTACTATAAATGATGTTATTGGAACAGCTGGCAAAACTTCAATGGAGTCTGAGGATTAGATGGTAATAAATTGATCTCCTGATTTTGATGGTTGTGTTCTGGATATACATGAGAATGTTCTTATTGTAGGAAACAGACAATATTGGGGGTAATGTGGCATCATTTTTGTCAACTTAGTTTCAAATGATTCAGGGGAAGAAGTTCTTTGTACTGTACTTGCAACTTTCTATAAATCCGAAACTATTTCAAAAAAAGTTTTAATGTGCAAGCTATAAAACAAAATCAGTTACACTCGAGTTAAAGAAATGCCAGGTAAAAAAATGAATGCCAATTTGTTATTATCAAAACAGTAACTTAAGGATTGATAATATCCGCTGGTAGTGAGGATAAGTAGAAAAACTGTACTTTCTGCATGTTTACAGGACAACTGGCAGTACCTCCCAAGATCTTAAATAATTTCTGTAAGCCCGCAATTCCGCTTCTATACCCTCTTATAACCCCTCCTCCCTCAAGGATAAGCTTGGTGCCCCTCCGAGGAATTCCCAGAGTGGCCAGTTTATACTTATTTCATTGCACTCACCACACTACGTTGTAATTATCTACTTCTACACCTATTTTCCCTATTGGACTGAACTTCTTCAGGGCAGGAATCATGTTTTCTTTGCACATCTGGGCCTATCACTGAGGTTCAAAATGGAAAGGCTATGGAGGGTTGGTGACTTGGAGTCCAAGACATTCCAAGTGAATAGATCAGCATCAGAAAATGACTGAGGTAAGGTAGTAAAAGTCTGAATATACTGGGCAAAAGGTAAGTAAAACCAAAAAGGTGGACTGGAATAAAACGAGAGATGAGCGGGGCAGGGAGGGTTAACAGTGGGAGGAACTTTTCGTGGGTAATAAAGAAACATGAAGTGTTTGAGAAGCTGATTTGGAACAGACACGCTTTTCAGACAAGTTATCTATGTGAAAAGTATATCTCAGGCTCAGTAGAAAGTGAGCTTGAAGGATCATTTAGCATTTTAGAACTGGGAGATATAAAAATCATAGGAAGTAAAGTTAAAAATAATAAAATTAGGGCTTCCCTGGTGGCGCAGTGGTTGAGAGTCCGCCTGCCGATGCAGGGGACATGGGTTCGTGCCCCGGTGCAGGAGGATCCCACATGCCGCAGAGCGGCTGGGCCCGTGAGCCATGGCCGCTGAGCTTGCGTGTCCGGAGCCTGTGCTCTGCAACGGGAGAGGCCACAGCAGTGAGAGGCCCGCGTACAGCAAAAAAAAAAAAAAAAAAAAAAAAAAACTAATAATAAAATTATTAACAATAAAATTCACTGAATTGGGTTCTAGCCTTCAAAAGCATAATTTAACAGAGGAGCTGTCAAGAACCTCGTGGTGGCATTCCTAAATATTAAGCACAAGGTCACTTTCAAGCCCAGACTGGCTTCCTTGGCCAGAGCATGCCTCAACAAAAATCCTTCTTTATGCTTTCCACTCACTTTATCAGACTTGCCGTTATTTCCTCCTTAAAGTCCCACTCTCCTCTCTATCCTTTGGGGTTCTTCTTTCCCCAAAGCTGGTAAATAGAATTGTCCAAGGTTAAGACCACCATCCACATATATCCAAAACAAAAAAGCTGAATTTTTTGCTTGCAAAGAAATCTGGCCTTACAAAGCAAGTGCTGATCTTATCACAGTTTTGAGAAGCAAGGAGTACAGCGATTGGTACACTCTCAGAAGCAGTTTAGGGATTGGCCAATTTTCACAGGATGGTTCCCAAGACTGCTACGGACAGGCCGACCCTCAGGAGGAAGGCACTGAAAAGAGGCTTCCAGTGACTGGGCAAGTTTTAAAGGGCTCGGCAGTTACTTGTTCAAGGCTTGGGAGGAGGGCCAAGGAAGTTTGTCTTCTTCGATTTGGAGAATCGGAGCTTTTTATTCTCAACTGCAAGTGCCCCATTCCCTCATCATCGCTATTGTGGTTCCCCGCCCCCTCCCAAAACAAGTACACAGATCCATTCTTAACTAAAAAAAAAAGTTTCCCCTTTTCAGCAGTTTGCTGTTTTAGGGAAACCAAGTAAAGATAATAAAAAATAAAACGTAGGTAAATCATAGAAGTTTCATAACCTTAAAACAATTCTTTCAAAATCCTTGGTCTACTGTTGCCAATCACTTTGGGGAACAGAAGGTGACTTTTACCATTATTTCTCCATTCTAAGAGATGCAAGATTTCATAAAGAGGACCTAGTGGATTAATTAACTAGGAAAGAAGTTGTTCAGTGCTTCCATATCTATAGATCCTTTACTGATGCTGTTCTCTATATATTCTTAGTACTCGGTTAAATCTGTATCTTCACCATTAGAAAACAGCAGGCTAATGCAGCTGCACTAATCTATCCACCTCTGTTCATAGTAAATTACCTTTAATTTCACAGTGTGTGGTAGACACGGGATTACCAAAAATTGTGCTGATGTGCACAAGAAAATATTACTTCCCAAAGAGGCACTTAAAGGGTTTCTTTTGTTGCTTTTTAGTATCATGATTATTTAAGAATATTCCATTATTGAAAAAATACACTGCAAAAAAGAAAATCATTCAGGTAATATAATACTTTTTAAAGCCACAGAACTTTCTTTTCAGTTCAGTTCAGTTCTTTTCAGTTCAGTTTCTTTTCAGTTCTAAAAAGATTTCACTTCAGAAGCAACCCCACACAATCATCTCACGAGCAAAAGATTCTGGAGCTGCACTGCCTGAGCTCAAATCAGCTCCACAGCTGACTAGCTGTGTGATCTTCGACAAGTCACTTAATCCTGGGGCCTCAGTTCCTTCTGCACAACCTACTCTGAGAAGCACTTTTCAGAAAGAACAGTTTAATACAAGAAAAGCACTTAGAACTGTGAGTTGCCATTATCTAACTCCAAAAAATCTACATGAAATGTCCCAACTATTGGAATACAGGCTTGTTGTTTTTTTGTTTTTAAGTAACTTTGAAAACACATAATATTCAGGGATTTCCCTGGTGGCGCAGTGGATAAGAATCCGCCTGCCAATGCAGGGGACACGGGTTCGAGCCCTGGTCCGGGAAGATCCCACATGCCGCGGAGCAACTAAGCCTGTGCGCCACAACTACTGAAGCCCGGGAGACACAACTACTGAAGCCCGCACGCCTAGAGCCCGTGACCCACAACAAGAGAAGCCACTGCAAGAAGAAGCCCACGCACCGCAAGGAAGAGAAGCCCCGGCTCGCCGCAACTAGAGAAAGCCCGCGCGCAGCAACGAAGACCCAACGCAGCCATAAATTAATTAATTAATTTTAAAAAAAACACACACAGTATTTGTACAATGCATGAAAGCAAGATTCAAAGGTCTGGGTTCAAACACAGGAAGACCCCTTCTCAGACTTGCGGCCTTCAGCAAGTCATCATCTTTCAGTCAGTCTCCCCACTTGTTAAACACTGCCCTAACAGGTGTGTGACATCCAGAGTGGCGGCTACGGCAGAAAGCTGGGGCGTGACCCCTCAAAGGGACTTCAACCACAAATTCACCAAAAGCACATCGCAAACCTGGGTTCAAGTTAAAAAGGTGTCCCAGATCTCTGCAGCTAAAAATCTTTTAACAACTCCACCTTCACCTCCCGTCACCGACCTTCAATTCCTAACCCTGAATCCAGCTCTCACGTCCTCACCACTGCTCAGACGGACGGGTGAGCATCTCCGCCCCACCCTCCAGGCCAGCACCCGTTCCCTTCCTGCACACAGGTCTGTCACTTCCACGCCTAAAGACCACTGGCTCAACACAGCTGCATCTCCAACCGGAATATCAAAGTTCGTTCAGCTCTAAATAAGTCACGCACGCATTACTTCACTTCCCAGAAGCCGCACTTTTCACGCGGTCCTCTCCCCACAACCTTGACTCCCCGCCCCACCTATCTGGCGAGACCGGGGTACCCGCCGCTGTCTGCCGGCACTTGTCCATCTGCATTGTAAATCACCACACAGAAGAGTCCTTCAGGTCTCAAGAGGCTGCCATCACGCATTCCATTCAATCAGAACGAGTTTTAAGAGCATTCAGGTAAGCCTCCCATTCAAATTCAAAGAAAATACTTTAAATATTTAACTACTTATCATTTTGCAACTGTGTACAGGGTGAACTGGTGGCTACAGGTTTGGACGTTCCAAAGCCAAGTGAGAGGAGAAATTCTGCACCCAGACTGTACGTCAACGCAGGAAGCGACGACATATGAAAAGTTAAAACGTTCATGTCAACAACTGCATGTGGTCAATATTCACACCAAACGCTCAGGGGTGAAGGAACTGGGCTTTGCTACCGGCTGTTCTCTCCTCCTGAGACAGCCGCCACAGCGCAGGCCGGGTGAGCTCGCATCCGCTCGGCCCGCGTCCGCACTCGCTCCGGGCGGCTCCCCGGATCCCCGTCCCGCCGCCCTCCGCCCTCCGCACGCCCGGACCTCCCCTGCCGCCGCCCAGTCCCCTTGTCCCCCTCACCCCGGTCCCGTCCCCCCGCCCCGCCCCCCGAACCCCCATCCCCGCCCCCTCCCCACCCCCGGCCCCCACGTGACGCGGAGGAACGACGGGCGCCCTTCTAGCGGCTACCCCGCGCCGGGAGAACGTCGCGGGATTCATGAGGCGGCCCCGGGCCGCGGGGTGTGGGCGGGATGGGGCGGGGCCGCCGCCGGGACTTCGCGGGCCGGGCCGGGCCGGGCCAGGGGCGTCGGCGAGGGCCGGGGTTACCTACCGCTGGGCGACCGCAGCGCCGCCGCGTCCCCCGCCGCTCTCGCCGCGCCCGCTGGGGCCCCGCGCCCGCCCGCCTCAGCCCCGCGCGGCGGGACCCCGGCTCGGCGCGCGCCCACCCCGCGCGACCCCGTCCCCTCCTCCCAGCTCGGCCAGAAAGAGAAAATGGCGCTCGATTGGCCTCCGGAAGTGACGCGCGCCCTCATTTGCATGCCGGAGCAGCCAGCCAATGGGGGAAGAGTGTGCATGGGACCCCTGGGCACTGCCCCACAGGCCCCTAGGGGCCCCTGTCTTAAGCTGGACTGGAGACTCAGCAGTGGGAATGGGGGTCTGTATTGAAGCTCCCTCCCCTGATCCCCCCCTCCTGCCACAGTGGACTGGCCTGCCAGCCTCTCACCAGCATCTGTGCAAACTCTCGTGAGAGTTTGAGAGGGTGATGATGTCATTTGAGGGGGTGGGGCGAGTGTGTCGTGCCACGTGACCAATCACGTGGGTTCACCAAAGCTTTGATTTCATTTGCATGGGGTGGGGTGGAGCTAGTGGCAGCAGCAGGAATGGGTGGCCCCGCCCACATCTCAGAGCCAATGGGAAACCAGATGTGAGGAGAAGCCTGCCCTGCCATTGGAGGATAGAACTTGGACTATCAGAACTTTGACAAGTATGCCCTTGATTGACACATCTCGGTGAACTGACTGGATAGGGTCTCCTGACTTAGTAATTATTTTCTGAGAAAATTAATGTCACACCTTTTCTTGAGAATTCTGATTTTTAAGTTAGAGCTACTACATGTTGTGTAGGAGAAAAGTTAATTGCATACATTTGTTAAATCTCTTAAACGGCCTAGAAGTTCACTGATGCCCAACTCTTTAAAAAATTGTGAGGCAATAATTATTTTTCAAAATGAATGAAATCATGGAGTAGGAGGCTTTCAAAATGCCTTTGGGTCTTCCTTCGTGGAGTCAAGCGCCCAAGGGGGAAGAAAAGGGCCACATTGCCCTCAGAGAACTTGCAGTTTAACGAGAGGCCTGGTGTGTCTGCACACAGCTACTTTAATTTATCGCTCCTCAATAACTATTCCAGACCTTTCTCACTTCATTGAAGCTGCCGGGATAATCCTCAGCTTCCTTTTCAGCAGAAGACCAAGTCTCCTCCTTCTTCCAGAACACCAAGACCATCAGACCTGGTCTCCCTGGAACCCGCTCCTGGCCCCACGCACACGCCTGTTTCCTGAGCAACCGTCCTGATCAGAGGCTGCGTCTGCTCACGCCCTTGGCCAGCACCTTCACCCCTGGCCTGTTTGCCCTGCCCAGCACCTCATTGTCCAGCCCTCCCTCTCCCGTAATTCCAGCTTCTCTCTTTCTACTGGTAACTTCTGTTCAGTTTAGCCCAGTGACTAAAAACATGACAGGCACTAAATAAATGTCTGAGTTAATTTAAAATTGTGTTGAGGGCTTCCCTGGTGGCGCAGTGGTTAAGAATCCGCCTGCCAATGCAGGGGACACGGGTTTGAGCCCTGGTCTGGGAAGATCCCACATGCCGCGGGATCCCACATCCCACATGCAACTGAGCCCGTGCGCCACAACTACCGAGCCTGTGCTCTAGAGCCCGCGAGCCACAACTGCTGAAGCCCACGCACCTAGAGCCCGTGCTCCGCAACAAGAGAAGCCACAGCAATGAGAAGCCCACTCACTGCAAAGAAGAGTAGCCCCCACTCGCCACAACTAGAGAAAAGCCCGCGTGCAGCAACGAAGACCCAACGCAGCCAAAAATAAATACATACATACATAAAATTTATTTTTAAAAATTGTGTTGAATGCTGGGCTGATGTTACTTAGCCACAATTTGCTTTTTTCCTACAGGAATACAGGCCATAACTGAAGGAGAATTTGCTCTTTATAGTTATTTATGAATCATGATTTAATTTGATAATAGATCACAGCAGTAAATGGGTAGGACGTCCCTAGATATCTTTCTTCAAGTAATTATGGGTGTGATGAAAAGTTAAAGCCTTCCAGTCACCCTTGATCTAGACCACGGCGCTCCAGTATGGAGGAATCGTGTCACATTCCTCCCGATGCCTCAGCTGCTTCCACTCCTCACCCTGTGCTCTCTTGTCCCCACCCTCTGCACTCTGTAGATATCCCTTGGCTACCAGTGACCTCCCGACTGTTACACCCATGAACAGATTTTAGCCTCATCTTTTATTTGTAACCTCCTCCCTGTCCTGAAACACTTCCTTCCCAAACATGACCTTTAATCTTCTCCACCCTCTTTGATCGGTCCTTACACCTTTACCAGCTTCCCTTTCTCAGACCATCCTTGAATGTTTGTCCCAGAATTCTTCCCACTTTTGTTCATATTCATCACCACGTCCTATGTGCCAGGCACTGTTCCAGGTATTGGAAACCCCATCCCTTTCAGTTATCACTCTCCATACTCTCCCTTGTTAGTCTCAACTGCAGATTCAAACTTCATTATTTCGATTCCAGTAATGAAGTGTATCCACCTCTTCCCTAAGTTTCAGCTTTGTTTTCTGGCTGCCAACTTGGCAGCTCCACTTGGGTGCCCCAGGTGTTCAAGGCTGAGCCCATCATCCCTCCTCAACAGCCCCTCTAACCGTAAGCAGCGTGCTTACCACCCTTCATCTTTCCCATCTCCAGTTTTCTAATTTTACATCCTAATGCTCCTCAAATCTGTTCCCCCCACCTACAGCCCTCTTGCCATGTGTGCATCTCCTGACAGGAACACCTGCACAGTCAGGCACCGACCTGACCTCCAGCTTTGGTGTCTCAGGGATGCTCTGCAGTCAGCTAGGTAGAGATGCAGCAAAAAGCGAATCTGACCCTGCCATATCCAGTCTTACCTTCAGCCATTCCACCTCCCCCCACCACCAAGGAGCAAGCCCAGCTGGCCAGCTTGGAACACAAGCTCCCCAGAGCTGACCAGTCCAGCCCATCTCCCGCTGCTGCAAACACTATACAGTGTTTGTTCATGGAATTCCTTCCTTCCCTACTACCTGACCTGATCTCTATCCCATTGCCATTAGAGGCTGAGTTCTGGTGGCTTCTCTTCCAGGAAGATCTCCCTGACCACCACGACCGCACAAATACACATGGCGAAATGTGGTGGGTTCTTCTTGACACGCCCAGAGAAGTCTGTGTGTATCTATCACTTCACTCACCATGCTGTTTGATCATCACCTGCTGACGTGTCTGTCTCTCTCAGCGAGTGCTATACCAAGAGGAGCCATGTCTTCTGATCATCACTGTATCCCTGATGCCTAGGTTACTTTAATAAAATTTATATTCATAAATATTTTAATAAATATCACAAGGTTTTAATAAATGTTGAATTTTCTCCCAACATCTTATGCAAAACTTTGAACATACTGAAAAGTTGAAATAAATGCACAGTGAACACCATCACCTAGATCCTTTTTTTAACAATTATTTTTAAGAGTATCCAGTATTCTTTTCTGTTTTTAATTAATTTATTTATTTTTTGCCTGTGTTGGGTCTTCGTTGCTGCGCGTGGGCTTTCTCTAATTGTGGCGAGCGGGGGCTACTCTTCGTTGCAGCGCGCGGGCTTCTCATCGCGGTGGCTTCTCTTGTTGCGGAGCACGGGCTCTAGGTGCGTGGGCTTCAGTAGTTGTGGCACACAGGCTCATTAGTTGTCGCTCAATGGGCTCCAGAGCTTGGGCTCAGAGCTTGAGCTGTGTCACACGGGCTTAGTTGCTCTGCGGCATGTGGGATCTTCCTGGACCAGGGCTCGAACCCGTGTCCCCTGCATTGGCAGGCGGATTCTTATCCACTGCGCCATCAGGGAAGCCCATCACCACCTGGATCTTATAATGAACAATTTTACTCTATTTGCTTTATCACCCAGCTATCTAACTATTCATCTCTTTCAATTCTTTTTTTTATTGAAGTATAGTTGATTTACAATGCTGTGCCAATCTCTGCTGTACAGCAAAGTGACTCGGTTCTACACATACAGACGTTCTTTTTTTATATACTTTTCCATGATGGTTTATCACAGGGTATTGAATATAGTTTCCTGTGCTCTACAGGAGGACCTTGTTGTTTATCCAACCTGTATACAACAGTTTGCATCTGCTAATCCCAAACTCCCAGTCCTTCCCTCCCTCACCTCCCTCCCCCTTGGCAACCCCGAGTCTGTTCTCTACGTCTGTGAGTCTGTTTCTGTTTCATAGATAGGTTCATTTGTGGTATATTTCAGATTCCACATATAAGTGATATCGTATGGTATTTGTCTTTCTCTTTCTGACTTACTTCTGATAATCTCTAGGTCCATCCATGTTGCTGCAAATGGCATTATTTTGCTCTTTTTTATGGCTGAGTAATATTCCACTGTGTATATATACCACATCTTCTTTATCCATTCATCTGTTGATGGACATTTAGGTTGTTTCCATGTTTTGGCTAATGTGAATCAACTATTCATCTCTTGTTCCATCTTTTTTTTGTTGTTTTTTGGATGCATTCAAAGGAAATTGCAGACATTGGTCTACTATGTCGCTAAGGTCGCTAAACACTTGAGTATGCATGGATATGTAACAAATGACATTTAAAACTACAATCAACGGCTTTGATGTTGCAAGGACTGTCCCTCCCCATGACAGAGGAATGAGCAATATGACCCAGAGGGACTCAGTCATCAAATCATTCAAAATCAGAAGTTAGACCTGAGGACTTATATGCTGGCCACGTCGTAGCACAAACAAGTGTGTTCTGCTTCTTCTCAACCTACTTGGTGTCAGTACGAGTACAGATGCTTTGATTTTAGCTTCAGTTGAGTCTACAGATGTGCTGGGCTTTTCCTACTCTCTCATCTGGTTCCTTCTATAAAATCAGCATCAGCTTTTGCAATACTCGCTGTCCACCGTAAAAAGAGCAAAATCTGGGTGACCACAGAACGGAGAGAAATCTTAAACTGGCCCCAGAGCCTGACACGTTGGCCCACAGAGGGAGCCCTTGGGCGTGTGCTGCCCTGAGGGCCCCACCCAGCTTCCAGACAAAGAAAGAAAGAGAAAGGAGTGTCCCTTCCTCTGGGCGGAGCTGGGCTAGCACCCTCTGCAACTGCATCTGGCAACGCACAGAGACAACTGTCCACGTGCTCACCTACAATAAAATTAATTGCTACGCTTAATCCAAAACCGCTGAAATGTCTATAGAAGGGGAGATGATATTCCTTGTGAACCCGACATGGGATCTTCCCTTTCTCACCTTGGTTTTACGTTTATTTGTGTGTCTACTAGACGCCAAGGAGACGGCGATGAGCAGAAAAAAGAAGCTCAATCCCTGCTTTCACAGAGCTTAGAGAACAGTGAGGGAGATTGTCATTAGTGAAATAAGTACACAGTGAAAGTTTAATTACCAACTGAGCAGAAGGTAGGCTCTCCAGGTATCTATAGCCCAGAGACCTGATCCGGCTGAGCAATCCTGATGCAGTGGCAACCTGAGGTCAGAGGGCAAGGAGGCATGAGTTGATCAAGGCAGAGAGAGGTGGTGAGGGGAGATGACTCCGGGCAGTGGGAACAGCCCTGCAAAGCCCGGTGCCTGGGGCAGGTGTGGCACAGGCTGACCAAGGAAACCAGAAGGACTGAATTACAGGTCAGGTCACAGGAAGAAAGTACATTACGAGGGGAAGCTAGGAGCCAGATCAGCAAACCATTTGGGTCTTTTTTAAGACCAGTGAGAAGCCAGTGAAGTGTTTTCAGTGAGTGGGATGACAGCGTGCGATTTGCTTTTGGAGAGCACAGCTGGCTCTAGTGTGGAGGAGAGCAGGTGTGGGAATCAGAGGAGAGTGCCGGAGAGATGCAGGGGGAAGAAGATGGCCATTTGGAACCGGGATTTGGCGGGTAGCCCTGGAGATGGAGAGCAGATAGCTCCAAGAGGTATTTAGGAAGTGAAGTGAACCAGACCTGACAGTGTGGACGGGGCTGTGAGTGAAGTGTCAAGAATGAGGGCAGTGAGGACAGATAGTGGAAACACTGGAAAGAGAATGAAGGGATCACAAGTTTGGTCTTGACAATGTTGAAGAAGGCTGTTGAGACCTCTAGACGCTAAAATCAAATAGTTGGAAATACAGGTCTGGATCTAAGAATGCAGGTCTGGGTTAGAAATATAAAGTCACCATAATACAGATAATAATCGAAGCTGTTACTGAACCAAAGTTGGGTCAGCCGGCCTACGCACAGCAAAGCCAATCCGCTGCCACTGGGCTGCGGTGAAGGAAAGGGCGGCGTTTATCGCAGGCACCGTACAAGGAGTCCAGGGTAGCTAGTGCTCAAGAAGCCCGAACTCCCTGAAGGGTTTCAGCAAAGCATTTTTAAAGGCCGGGTGAGGGAGGGAGTGGGGGTCGCGGGGTATGTGATCAGCTCGTGCACAATTCTCTGACTGGTTGATGATGGGGTACCAAGGTGGTGTCACAGGGGTTCACCGTAGGCTCAATCCTTAGGCTCCAGGAGGCCTGGGGGCTATATGCTCATGGTCGTCAGGTAGTCAATTTCTTCCACTTGGTGGTGGTTTTAGCATCTGTAAAACAACTCAGGAAGCGTGCATCAGATACTATTATCCAGGTACTTCAGAGAGGAGCTGCAGCAGAGGATATGGGGGAGGGGTCTGTCCCGAGAAGACCCCATAGGGTCCTGCTCAGTTACAAAGCCATGAACATGGGTGAGAGAGAGTAAAGAGTGAACCAGCACAAAGGAGTGTACTAGATGGGACTTGTTCTTGAAGTCACTTCCACCCTGAGATTCTATGATTTTAATATAATAATAAAGTTAAAATACAAAACACTTTGTAGACAACTGCCTTCCTAGGTTAGTTATGACAAATAAGATAACGGAAAAGTTGAACTGTACAGTCAGTTGGTGGTACTATGTAATCAGCAAAGCATTAGATCCCATACTGATAGAAAATAATTCTAGAAATAATTTCTTCAGAGGAAACGTTTCAGATATGTTCATTCAGATTATCTAGATAAGGAATTGCAAAACTACTGTGAGGGCTGATGGGATTAGGCTTGGTGTGGTATATGACCACTATAATTTAGCTTACAGTTGAATGGTGAACACAACCAAATAATCAGCGGGAAAATGGTCTGTTATGGTAACAAGAGGAGGAGCAATTAACACAGGCCGGCATGGAGGCGAGCTGGCCAGACAAAGTGATGTCCGTGCGCGCACCTGAGGGGCAGTGCGGATGCATCCAGTTGAAGAGAGAAATAGGGGAGAAATCCAGGTAGAAGAAGCTGCCTGTCCCAAAGCCAGGAAGGAAAAGAAAGCAAGGCACGTTCCGGAAAATAAAAGGTCAGTTTGGTTACCAGTGTAAGGGAGAGAGGCTGGAAGCCAAGCAAGATAGCTTAGAAGAGCAGCGGCAGGGGAGCCAGTAAAGGCTCTAGAGCAGGGCGGGGGCGGGGATCTAAATAGCACAGGCTTCGGAAAGGTCACTCCAGGTTCAGTTGTTAGCATCCTTCTTTTTCAGACAGTTTCACAATCTACGTAAGTCCAGTTTGTCACGTGGAAGTAAATGAAGATCCCCCAAATGAGAACAAACAGAGGCTCTTTATCTGGGTCTGGCTGTAGCAGGCGTGTCAGCCGCCATCACCTGTGTTTGGTAGGGACTCAGAGGCAGGCAGATGAGTGAGAAACCTTTGGAGCGAAAAGGGAAGGCTTCAGGCAGGTGCCCTGGGGAGCTGCAGGCGGCTAAGTAGAGTTGGGACCCCTCATGTTTGTGGAGCAGACCGGGCTAGGGGGCACATTTGGCTTTTTCTGGCTGGTCCTAAGTTGGAAGTGGAAGCAAAAAATAATAATAATAATAATAAGGAAGCTGGCAGTCACTGACGAAGTCCTGATCATTCCGGGCTGATCGCTGCAGAGGCTGTGAGTCAGAGACTGTCATAAATGGTCTGACCCTTGTCCATTTGTGTATTTAGTCTCTCAGTCCCCTTCCCACTTGGGTCTCTGTCTCACCTGTGGGAAGCTGATCAGTTCAGGGACGGTGAGGGATCCAGGTCTTCACAGCTTGGGGATTCTCTAGCTGTCTCCATCAACAATCATATCACGGGATTTATTTTTTCTTTTAGTTGTCCCGTCATGGCAATCATCTGAGCTGATGAGGGAGCAGCTGCACAGAAGCCTATGAGGCTGGATAGAACGTCGTGACCACAACAAAAACAAGAGCCGTCAGTAGTCCTGTAGGTTGCTTTGAACTAGGAATACCAGCTGCCCAACCTAGGGCGAGAGAAGAACGTCCCGTAGACCATGAGGATTAACCCTAAAGAGACAAACAGCTTTTTCTTTAAGGTGACGTATCATGTGCTCCGCCTGGCCTGTTTCACTGATCCAAGCACAGCAAGTATTAGCAGTGGCGCATGACTGGCCAACCCGAAATCTAGAGCACTGTGGTCATCCCTCTCTGCCCTGCCAGTCTGCAGTTCCCGGGGGTGGGGAGGCGGGGGTGGGGGTGGGGGGTGGTCATAGCTTCCCCAGAGTTAATGGTAACTCTCTTAGAGCCTCTCTCTTTGTGTGGTCCCACATTTGGGAACACTGCTCTGGTTGTTGGCATCACAATGAGTCTGATTCCTCCAGGAAAAGTGCCTGAGTAATCAAGGTGGCCTCATTTCAGAGCTCATGTCTCAGTTAGAATTTCCAGCCTTAGTGACTTCTAGATTTAGGGCCTCTGTGTATAGACAAGTCTGAGAATACGCTTCCTAACGTTCATGAGGGGTTGGTCTGAGGCAGCAGCACCTAAGGTCCTGGTCCCCCAAAACTAGTGCCCAGGAGGGGCCCATGGAGACCCGGTTAAAGAGAAGTTGTCTGGGACGCAAGGCCTTACTTCAGCCGCTTACATGCTTTGGGCTCTTTCAGGTGGCAAGTGTTTGGCCCATTGCTCTATGAAGGTTGTTAAATTCAAATTTATAATTACCTAGACTCTGATCAATAGATTGTTATAGAGCTTCCCTGGTGGCGCAGTGGTTGGGAGTCTGCCTGCCGATGCAGGGGACACGGGTTCGTGCCCCGGTCTGGGAGGATCCCACATGCCACGGAGCGGCTGGGCCCGTGAGCCATGGCCGCTGAGCCTGTGCGTCTGGAGCCTGTGCTCCGCAACGGGAGAGGCCACAGCAGTGAGAGGCCCGCGTACCACAAAAAAAAAACTAAAAAAAAAAAACCAAAAAGTTAGCTGTTTTCAGAAACCCTGAGCTCCTTGGACCAAGAGCGCTCCAATAGCCCTATGGGCATATGGTTGACTCCTCCAGGGATACATCAGTCACCCTGTGATCTGGTAACAGGGAAGGCCGATGCATTTAGGGGTTTCACCTCCAACACTAGACTCCGCCTTCCTGCACACAGGTCACGGCGAAACATTGCAAAGGACTCTCTACTACACCCAGTCCCGTCATCAGCGGCTGAGGCCGCCTCCCCGCAACATCATCCTAAGCCGTCTCTTCATGATCTTCAGCTCAGGGGGCTCGTCTGTTGGAAGAGACACCTGAGAAAACTGCGCCTAAATTTCACTGAAAGGCCCCTTACCACCCACTGTTAACAACAAAAGCCAGCAGTTAAACTCCAGAGTCCCATTTCACAGCTCGGTTCATGATTCCCAACTAGAGAAGCAGTCCGGAATTCCATCTAGCTGGAAGACTATTTCAAAAGGGACCTCAAAATCCAGGGATTCCTTAGAAGCAGCCCATTCAGACAAGACATTCAGAGTGAGCTGATGACCTCTACAGTGGAGCAATTCTGCCCAGGTCTCTAGTGAGTGATGGGTTTGCTGGTTCCCAGGACGCCGAGTTAAAATTCCAAGGGCTCGTCCAGACTGCTTCTCCGCAAACAGACAATGGGGAGTTTGTAGCCAGGATGTGCAGGGAAGGAGGCTGGTGAAGAGCTTTCTTCAGGTTCTGAATGCCTGTTGATATTTGGCTCCAAGAGGAAGAGGACCCTCACTGAGGACTTACTTCGTAAAGACATGATACAATCTTAGAAAAATTTGGCCCCCATTGTCTGCAACATCCAGTTAAGCCTAGAAGTCCTCCCTAGTGTCCTCTGGTGAGGGGTCTGGGATAACTGTGTCTCGTCTTTAGTCTACCGGGAGTGAGCCTTCCTCTTTAGGTAGGTCATACCCTAAATAATGGACTGTTTTGGTAAAATTTGGTAACTTATCTTCCAAAACCTTAAGTCCCTTTTCTTCCAAAGCTGAGAGAGAGTGAATGGAGTCCTTCTCACAGGCTTTGTTCTCTGAGAAAAGTAGGAAATCATGTACATGTTGCGCCAGAACTAAATCATGAGAGAACTTTAGATCCTTCAGGTCTTGGTTCAGGATCCGGGGGGCAGCCTGACAGGGGCAGAGGTTCACCACAGTGGCCAAGTGGCTTCCAGAGCAATTGGACGTAGGATGGTATCTGGGCTCTACTGGGAACTGAGAAATCACAATTTTGCTGATGGCCCTGAGGCCTTGAGCAAAGCAGTGGCCTCACTCATTTGGTTCCTTTGCTTGCAGGACGGAGTGTTGCGAAGGCTAGCGCAGGATATGAGAAGCCTGTGGACGTAAGGCCTTCCACAGAGGTTTGATCTCTTCCTTTGCTTCTTGCTTCAAGGAATATGGGGGAAGCTTAGGAATGGTTTGGTAGGATCTAGTTGAACTATTACAGGTCTGGTCCAATTATGTTTATCCTTGTCAGGTACTGCATCGAGACCTTTACCTGGGGTCTGCATAAATATCATGGGGGAGGCAAAGGTATATCCAGGGCAGACACAACCTGATTATGAATACAGGAGTCTTTTGGGACTCAAGAAATAGTCCCTGTGGTGTGCATTTCATCTTCCAATTCCATCAGCAGAATAAGTCGCTCCCTATTGCATTTGCTGGAGTGGTACCACAGAGCAGGAAGGAATGCTTCTCAGCCAATGGCTCAGACATTACAATTAAGGGCTGAGAGATCTGGAAAATCTGGGGGTCATCAGAGATACCTCCCACCTGTTGTGATGTGTTGACTAAAAGGTAGCAGAGTTTAATGTAGGAAGGGTAGCACCCGTATGGACCGGGAACTGATGAAGTTGACCATAACCTCAGTGATCTTAGCTGAGTTAATTCACCTTGAGTGTTTCAGGGCGCTGCTCCCTCCTTGCAGCACCCTCAGGGATCTGAGTCGAGGCTTGGTCTTGGTCTTGGTCTTTCTTTTGCAAGAAGGGATGATCTTTGTTCGAGTGTCCCTCTGTGTACGGTATCTACACACGTTCCGTCAGGAGATGGTTGGTTGGGGGGTGGGCCAGCTGGCTCTTTGATCTGCAGGGTCCCAGGTTTATTCTGGGTCCTGCCTCATTTTTGTTCTAAAGCCAGGTGCTGTCGTTCAGGTGAAGGGCTATTTCCCGTTCTGATTTCTGTTCTTGAATTAGGCCTCCAATCTCAGGTCTAACTGCATAGACCAGATGAGACAAAAGAGCTGCTGTTTCATCAGCACCTTCTTTAACTCCAGAATGTCCTCAAAATCTCCTATAGTTTCACCTTTCTTTGTTTGCATGATGAATTTCGTCCAGTAAATTTTTACAGCAAATGTTTCCTGTATGGCTTTTAGGAAACTCTGGCCTACTTATCTGGCCTTCTTTGTACCCTCAGGTTTATTCTGCAGATCCCTCTCCAAGTCAGTCCAGTCAGCTTTTGCCATCCAGGATTTAGAACCTGAGGTTCTGCTGATATAGGTCAGGCAACCCTGGCTCATATGAGTCCAAAAGAATTTGTTTATTTTTAAAATATTTACCTATTTATTTATTTAGCTGCGACATGCGGGATCCAGTGCCCTGACCGGGGATGAACCCGGGCCCCCTGCACTGGGAGAAGGGCCACGGGGCCACCGGGGGGCCCCTGAATCTGAAAGAACTTCAATCCTATGAAGAGTTGCTGGTTTTATCTGGGTTCAGGGAAATCCTTGATTATAGCTTTTAATTTGGCTTGAGGCCATGGTTTACAGTCCACAGCTGCCTACATATTTGGCTTATGAAAGGTACCTGCCAATTTGGGGTTTTAGGAGAGTTTTGGGGAAAGGCAGGGGGCCTGGACGGGGGAAGAGGCAGGGAGAGTGGGTGCAGGTGCGGAAGGGAAGTGATAGGAGTGGGGGAGGGAGACCTGGGTGCAGGAGGCCCCTCGGGACGGGGCTTCCTAGGGAGGTGAGTAGTTGGTGGGAGCTGAAGTTTGTCAAGTTGTTCATTAGCTTTGGCCAAATACACTTCCAGCGAAAGAATTTGGATTCAGAATTTAATTGGGAGGTCTCCACTAATCAAACAGTGCTGAGATCTCTCAGCGCCATTTGAGCCTGAGAAATCCGGCTCCCTTTCTCTTCTACATACCTCTCAAATGGACCTCTTTTCAAGCCAGATGTTCCCCAGAGGGGCCACTGAAGGCCCAAGTTGTCCTTGGTGAAGTGATGTCATTGAGAACGACAGGTGCAATAACTGGGGTTACAATGAGAGAACATATAAGAAGCAGGGGTTGTCCTGGAAGCGGGGTGGGGCGGGGGATGTAGACGTGGATGAGCCACAAGAGCTGCTGACAGTCGGAAGGAATGTGATGCTCTTGAACATGGTGCCTTTAGCTCCCCCCTGACCGTTGGCCCCAGCAGGTGGAAACCAGAGAGAACCGCTGTCTCTGGACCAAAGCCAGGCTCTCAGGACACAAGCTTGAGATGAAAGAACAATCTCACCCTATGTCGCTGCCGACCCCAAGCAGAGTTTGCCCAAGAGGACGCTGGTCCACAGGAATCACAGACCGCTGGTCTGGGAGGCCAGCTCCAGCCACAGGCTCATGGGACCTATGTCAGGTTCTACTCTGTGATTATAATTACGACCAAACTACTTTTAGTCAGCACAGCGCAAAACAGCAACGCCAAGGCAGCAAAAAAGGACAGAAAGGAATGGTCTGATTCCAGCAAGGATGCCGCACAGATGGGAACGAATAACAAGACCTGGGCACCAAGCACAGTAAACGCTTAGGAACTCACATCAAAGAGAGTGGGACCTCCCGCAAGGGTTTCTGTGGGGACCACAGCTGGTCAGAGGCAGGGGTCTGCGGTGACAGGCAGGACAGACTGGAAATGAGAGCAAGCAGAGGCTGGGTATCAGAGCTGCTGTGGCCAGGGGTCAGCCGCCCCCGTCACAGGCTGGTGGGGCGTGGGAGAGCCTTGGAGTGGGTCAAAGGGAAGCCTCTGTGTGTTGCAAGGAGGCTCCGGGACCAGGGCGCTGCAGGTGGCTCCTTGAAGCAGGGCGCCCTGGGTCTCAGGCTTCGCCTTCTCTGAGCTGGAAGCAGGGTGAGCGACAAGGCGGCTGCATCACTGGCCACGTCCCACCTCCTCTCTCAGGCCCTGGAGCCGGGGCTGAAGCTCGGGGTCTTTGCACTCACCTGACCTGTGCGCAGACAAAGGGGCGTAAGTCAGGGGAACCTGGCCTCCCCTGAGGCGTCTGTGCTTCAACCCCAGAAAGTCCTTAAGACGCAGGGAGTGAAGTTGTGACGGTGGACTGGTGGCTCTCGGGACCTGCTCACCTGAGAAAGGGTCCGTTCCTCCTGAACCCTAGGGCCGTCCAGGCCCCTTTGCGGCCGCGCACTAACAGCCCGGGGACAGGCAGCCTCACCCTGGGTGTCCAGTCCCCCGCCTTGGACGCCCCTCTGGGCAGTGACCGTGGTGGGACCCCACTGCCACCGCCACATTTATGAGTTGGCGATCAGATTTATCTCAGGATTTTGTGTGAAGGTGGAATGAGATGTCGTTTCTAAGTATCTGGGCACAGTGCCTGAAACCAGCCAGCACTTGGGTGACCTGTCTCTCTGCTTGCAGACGTGTATCTGTGTCAGCTGAGTGCTATCAGCCTTACTTCTAGAGAATGGTAGCATCAAAGATAGGTTGTAATTGTCCATTACTGATTGGAAGATGGCAAAAGAGTCCCAATAATTTACTTTATTACCTGATTTTACAAGATTATGTAGATGGAGAAGGGAGAATGGGGGGGGCTTCAACACATAGCAATATGTCACGGCAGTGTTTATGTAGGGTCAAAAATCTAAGCGAAATTGTCATTTTTGAGTGAAGATGATGAGAGGAAGGCAGAGGGTGATCCACGGATCACTCATGTTTGCTTTCACTGTGGTGAAGTTTATACAATGTACACTGAATCATTTCAAAGTGCACAACTCAGGAGCATTTAGTGCATTCAGAGTGCCATGCAGCCACTACCTCTTTCTTGTTTAAAAACATTTTCATCCCCCCAGGATCACATTCGTATCCATGAAGTAGTCACTCCCCCTCCCCCACCCCCAGCCCCTGACAACCACTGGTCTCTTCTGTCTATGGGTTTGGCTATTCTGGACACTCATATACAAGGAATCAGACAATATGTGAGCTTTTGTAACTGGCTACTTACGTTTAGAATAATGTTCTTGAGGTTCGTCCGAATTATAGCATCTATCATAATTCATTCCCTTTAACGGCTGAATAATATCCCACTGTACATATGCACACTTTTTAATCCATTCATCCACTGACGAACGTTAGAGGTATTTCCATGTTGGGCTATTAGGAATAATGATGTTATAAACATTCATGTGCAAGTTTTTATGAGGATATATGTTTTTATATCTTTTGGTTATATATACAGGAGTGAAATTGCTGGATCATGTGGTAATTCTGTGTTTACCTTTTTGAGGAACTGCCAAACCCTTTTTCTATAGTGGTTTCACCATTTTACAACAATTTAGGAAAGCTCCAATTTATTCACATGCTGCCAATACCTGCTATTTTTCATTGCTGTTATCGTTGCTGTTGCTGTTTTTGTTGTTGTTACCATCCTCATGGATGTGAAGTTGTATCTCATTATGGTTTTGACTTGCATTTTATTAATGACCAGTGATGTTGAACATCTTTTCATGTACATGTTGGCCATTTATATACTTCTTTGGAGAAATGTCTACTAAGATTCTTGACCTATTTTTTAAAATGTGATTTATTTATTTTTGGCTGTGTTGGGTCTCCATTGCTGTGCACAGGCTTTCTCTAGTTGTGGCAAGCAGGGGCTACTCTTCGTTGTGGTGCACAGGCTTTCCCTTGCAGTGGCTTCTCTTGTTGTGGAGCATGGGCCCTAGGCACATGGGCTTCAGTAGTTGTAGCACTCAGGCTCAGTAGTTGTGGCTCACGGGCTCTAGAGCACAGGCTCAGTAGTTGTGGCACACGTGCTTAGTTGCTCCGCGGCATGTGGGATCTTCCCAGACCAGGGCTCGAACCCGTGCCCCCTGCATTGGCAGGCAGACATTTAACCACTGCATGACCAGGGAAGCCTGTCTTTACCCATTTATAAACTGGGTTGTTTGCTTTTTGTTGTTGAGTTGTTAGAATTCTTTATGTGTTATGAATACTAAACTTATCAACACATGATTTGCAAATATCTTCTCTACTCCGTACTTTTATTTTTATTTGTTTGATGATGTCGTTTGATATACGAAAGTTTTGATTTTGATGAAGTCCAGTTATTATTTCTTACGTTGCCCATGTTTTGGTGTCAAACCTAAGAATGCCTTTTTCCAAATCCAAGGACAAAGAGATTTACCCCTATATTTTTTACAAAGAGTTGTATGGTTTTAGCTTTCACACTTTGGCTGTTGATTTTGAGTTGATTTTTGTATACGGAGTGAGGTAGGAATCCAACTCTATTATTTCCTGTGTGCACATCCAGTTGCTGCATCACTATTTGTTGAAGAGACTCTTCTTTCTCACACTGAAGGGTCTCAGCACCCTTGTCAATTGGCCATAAATATATAGGTTTATTACTGGACTCTTCTATTCCATTAGTACATGTGTCTATCCCTATGCTAGTACCAATACCGTTTTGATTACTGCAGCTTTGTGATCAGGTTTAAAACCAGAAGTATGAGTCTCCCAAATTTGTTTTTCTTTTTCTATTTGTTGTTGGTTATTTGGGAACCCTTGCAATTCTTTTGAATTCTAATGAATTTGAGTAGTGGCTTTTCCATTTCTGCAAAAAAAAAAGGCCATTGGAATTTTTATAGGGGTTGCATTGAATATGTAGTTTGTTTCTGGAGTATTGTCATCTTAACAGTATTGTCTTCCAATTCAAGAATATGGCATATTTTCCCACTTATTTAGGTCTTCTTTACTTTCTTTCATTAATGTTTTATAGTTTTCAATAAACAAGTCTTTTACCTCCTTGGGTAAGTCAGATCCTAGGTATTTTGGAGAGATGCTATTGTAAATAGAATTGTTTCTTAATTTTCTTTTAGACTGTTCATTATTGATGCAGAGAAACACAACTGCTCTTTGTATGTTAATCTACAAGCAACTTTGCTAAATTTATTTATTAGCTCTACTTTTTTTAATTATTCTTTGGGATTTTCTATATGTAGAATCATCTGCAATTCGAGATAGTTTTACTTCTTTCTTTCCAATTTGGATGTCTTTTATTTATTTTTCTTGCATAATTGCTCTGGCTAGGACATACAGTACAATGTTGAATAGCAGTAGTGAAAGGGAGTATCCTTGTTTTGTTTCTTATCTTTGGGAGAAAGTCTTTTACCATTGAGTAGGACGTTGGTTTTTAGTAGCTGTGGATTTTTCATAAATGCCCTCTATCATGTTAAGGAAGTTTCTATTTCTAGTTTGCTGAGCATTTTTATCGTGAAAGAGTGTTGAATTTTGTCAAGTGTTTTCTCTGAATCTATTGAGGTGATCATATGGGGGGGGGGGGTTCCTTCATTCTATTAATATGGTGGGTTACATTGATTGATTTTCTTATGTTGAGCCACCCTCACATGCCTAGAATAAATCCCACTTGGTCTTGGGGTATAATTCTTTAATGTGCTTTTGGACTCAATTTGCTCAATTTTTAGGTTATGAATTGAATTCTGTTCCCCTGAAGAAAAGGTATGTTGAAGTCCTAATCCCAGATACCTATGAATGTGACCTTATTTGGAAATGAGCTCACTGCAGATGAAATTAGTTAAAATGAGGTCATACTAGAGTTGAATGAACCTCTAATTCAATGTTCCAGATGTCCTTATAAGAAGACAGCCATGTGAAGACAGAGACACAGAGGGAGAATGCTATGTAAAGATGAAGACAGAGACTGAAGTTATGCAGTGCAAACCAAAGAACACCGAAGATTTCTGACAAACCACAAGAGGCTAGGAAGAGGAAGGAAGGATTCCTCTACAGGTTTTGGAGGGAGCATGGCCCTGCTGACACTGACTTTGGATTTCTAGTTTCCCAAACTTTGAGACAATGATTTGTGTTGTATTAAGCTACTTAGTTTGTGGTACTTTGTTCCGGAAGCCCTAGGAAACTAATACACTATATTCATAAGAGACATTGGTCTGTAGTTTTCATTTCTTGTGGTATAGTCATCTGGCTTTGGAATCAAGGTAATAGTAGCCTCAGAAAATGTGTTAAGAAGTGTTCCCTCTTCTGTTTTTTGGAAAAGTTTAAGTATGATTGGTGTTTAAGTCTTATTTAAATGCTTGGTACAATTCATCAGTGAAGCCATCTGGTTCTGGGCTTTTTTTTTTTTTAACTAACTAACTAATTAATTAATTAATTAATTTAGTTTTGGCTGTGTTGGGTCTTCATTGCTGCACGTGGGTGTTCTCTAGTTGTGGTAAGTGGGGGCTACTCTTCGTTGCAGTGCGCGGGCTTCTCATTGCGGTGGCTTCTCTTGTTGTGGAGCATGGGCTCTAGGCACGTGGGCTCAGTAGTTGTGGCTCATGGGCTCTATAGCACAGGATCAGTAGTTGTAGTGCACGGGCTTGGTTGCTCTGTGGCATGTGGGATCTCCCCAGACCAGGGCTTGAACCCATGTCCCCTGCATTGGCAGGCAAATTCATAACCACTGTGCCACCAGGGAAGGCCTGGGCTTTCCTTTTGGGGAGAGATTTTTGTTCATTGATTCAATCTTTACTTGTTATAGGTCTGTTGAAATATTCTATTTCTTCTTGAGTCAGTATTGGTAATTTGTCTGTTTCCATGAATTTGTCAAATTCCCCCAGATTATCTAATGTGTTGGCATACAGTTGTTCATAGTATTCTCTTCTAATCCTTTTTATTTCTATAAGTTAGGTAATAATGACCTCCCTTAATTTGTAATTTTCGTTATATGCATCTTCTCTGTTTTTTCCTTTGTTGATCTAGCAAACGTTTGTCAGTTTTGTTGATTTTTTCAAAGAACCAACTTTTGGTTTCATTGACTTTATCATGTTTATATTCTCTATTTCATTTAAATCTGCTCTAATCTTCATTATTTTCTTCCTTCTGCTGGCTTTGGGTTTGGCTTGCTCTCTTTTTCCTCATTCCTAAGGTGTATAAGTTACACTGTTGATATCTTTCTTTTTTTAGTAATGTAAGCATTTGTAATGTAAGCATTTCTCTGTGAGCACTATTTTCACTGCAGGCCATGAGTTTTGGTATATTGTGGTTTTGTTTTCACTCATCTCCATTATTTTCTAATTTGCTTAGCTATTTCTTCTTTGGTCCATTGGTTGTTTAGGAGTATGTTGTTTAATTTCCATATATTTTTGAATTTTCCAGTGTTCCTGTGTTATTGATATCTAGCTTCATTCTACTGTAGTCAGAAGAGATACTTTGTATGATTTCAACCTTTTAAAATTTATTGAGAATTGTTATATGCCTTACATATGATCTATCCTTGGAAAAGTCACTGTACAGATGACTGAACCCCTCAACAAGCAACATCACCAATCCCTGTGGAAGGGGAAGAAGCTGATTTTCAGAATTACCACATAGCAATGTTCAAAATATCCAGTTCTCAACAAAAAATTTACATGGCATACAAAGCAACAGAAAAATGTGGTGTATTCACAGGGGGAAAAAAGCAACTGGCCATAAACATCTCTGAAGAAACCAAGACACTGGATTTACTAGATGAAGACTTTAGCTGTCTTAAATGTGCTCAGGAAGCAGAAAAAAAACATGCACAAGGAACTAAGGGCAATCAGGGGAACAATGCATAAACAGTAGGAAATATCAATAAAGAGATAGAAATTATAAAAAAGGAACCAAATGGAAATTCTGGAGCTGAAAAGTACAATAGCTGAAATTAAAAATTCACTAGAGGTACTTCCCTGGTGGTCCAGTGGTTAAAACTTTGCCTTCCAATGCACGGGGGTGCGGGTTTGATCCCTGGTTGGGGAGCTAAGATCCCACATGCCTCGTGGCCTAAAAAAAACATAAAATAGAAACAATATTGTAACAAATTCAATAAAGACTTTAAAAATGGTCCACATCAAAAAAAAAAAATCCACTAGAGAGATCTAGCAGCAGATTTGAGCAGGCAGAAGAAAGGATTAGCAAACTTGAATACAGGGCAACTGAAATTACCCAGTCTGAGGAGCAGAAAGAAAAAAAGACCTACAAGACATCAAGTGTATCAATATCCACATTATGGAGTCCCAGAAGAAGAAGTAGGATAGAAAGGAAGCAGAAAATATTTGAAGAAATAATGGCCAGAAATTTCCCAAATTTGAATCTACACACTCAAGTTCCATGAACTCCAAGCAGGATAAACTCTAAGAGATGTCACTGAAACATGTTACAATCAAACTGTCAAAAGACAAAGACAAAGAGAGAATCCTGAAAGCAGCAAGAGAGAAGCAACTTGTAAAAGCACTCTTCAGTAAGCCAATAAGTCAATTTCTCTTCAGAAACCATTGAAGCCAGTAGGTAATGGGAAAATATATTTAAATTACTGGGGGAAAAAAAACTGTCAACTAAGAATTTTATGTCCAGCAAAATTATCCTTCAAGAAGGAGAAATTAAGAAATTCTCAGAGAAACAAAAGCTAAGAGAATTCATCACGGGTAGACCTCCCCTACAAGAAATTCTAAAGGAAATTCAGGGTGAAATTAAAGGAACCTAGATGGTAACACAAAGTCATACAAAGAAATAAAGATCTCTGGGAAAGGTAAATATATAAGTTAGTATTATTGTGTTGTTGGGTTATAACTCCTCTTCTTTTTTTCCTATATGATTTAGGAGACACATGCATAAAACAATTATTCTACATCTATGTTAATGGGTACACAACATATATAGATGCAATTAGTGATGACAGCAACACAAAGGGGAGATGATGCTGGATCGGAGCAGAGTCAACATATGCTGTTGAAGCTAAGTCTGTGTTTATTCAGTCTAGAGTCATGTAAATTTAGAATTTCACTCTAATCCCCATAGTAACCACTAAGAAAAAACCTAAAAATTATACAGAAAAAAAAAGGGACCCAAAATCAATCCCCAAAAAAGGTGGCAGTATCAGAGGAATTAAAGAACAAAACTAATAACAAATATAGAAAACAAATAGCAAATTGGCAGAAGTAAATCCATCATTGTAAGTAATCACTTTAAATGTAAATAGATTAAACTCATCAATTAAAAGGCAGATATTGGCAGAATGGATTTTAAAACATGATCCAACTATGTGCTGCCTACAGGAGACTCACTTTAGATGCAAAGAGAAAAATAGGCTGAAAGTGAAATGATGGGAAAAGATATTCTATACAAATAGTTACCAAAAGAGCCAGGGTGGCTGGTTATACTAATATGAGACAGTAGATTTAAGTCAAAAATTATTACAAGAGAGAAAGAAGGGCGTTACATATTGATAAAACAGTCAATTCATCAAGAAGATATAAGAGTAATATTTACAATAGCCAAGACATGGAAGCAACCTAAATGTCCATTGACAGATGAATGGATATAGAAGATATGGTATATATAGAGATATAAAACGGAATACTATTCAGCCATTAAAGAGAATGAAATAGGTTGGCGCTGCTGCCGGTGGGTGACATGTAGGCCATGCCTGCTCCAATCCCTCCCTCCTCGCCAGGTCTGTGGATCTGTCAGCGGTCAGGCTGTCTTTGCGGACACTGCCCCATGACTGGGAGGGACCTGGCAAGCCTGGTGTGTGGTGCGGACGAGGACGCGGTGGGGCAGCTGCCTGCTGGCATTCTCTGCACTGCCCTCCGCCCCCCGACCTGGAGTGGGAAGTAAATATCAAACCGAAAGTGAGGGAAGCACAGAGGCAGGAGCTGGCAGAGTGATGGGAAGCGCAAGAACCAGGGCCGAGAGCCACGTGGCTTACAGGGTCTTGGTGCTCTGGCCGGTTGTCAGGCCTGAGACTCTGAGGTGGGAGAGCTGAGTTCAGGACATTGATCCACCAGAGACCTCCCATTCCCTCATAATATCAATCAGCAAGAGCTCTCCCAGAGATCTCCATCTCAACACTAGGACCCAGCTCCACTCAACGACCAGCAAGCTACAGTGCTGGATACCCCATGTCAAACAACTAGCAAGACAGGGACACAACCCCACTCATTAGCACAGAGGGTGCCGAAAATCATAATAAGTTCACAAACACCCCAAAACGCATCAACAGATGCAGTCCTGACCACCAGAAAGACAAGATCCAGCCTCATCCACCAGAACACAGGCATCAGTCCCCTCCACCAGGAAGCCTACATAATCCACTGAACCAACCTTGCCCATTGGGGGCAGACACCAAAAACAATGGGAACTACGAACCTGCAGCCTGCAAAAAGGAGACCCCAAACACAGTAAGTTAAGCAAAATGAGAAGACAGAGAAACACAGCAGATGAAAGAGCAGGTAAAAACCCACCAGACCAAACAAATGAAGAGGAAATAGGCAGTCTACCTGAAATAGAATTCAGAGTAATGACAGTAAAGGTGATCCAAAATCTTGGAAATAGAATGGAGAAAATACAAGAAATGCTTAACAGGGACCTAGAAGAACTAAAGAGCAAACAAACAATGATGAACAACACAATAAATGAAATTACAAATTCTTTAGAAGGAATCAATACCAGAATAACTGAGGCAGAAGAACAGATAAGTGACCTGGAAGACAAGATAGTGGAAATAACTACCACAGAGCAGAATAAAGAAAAAAGAATGAAAAGAATTGAGTATAGTCTCAGAGACCTCTGGGACAACATTAAACACACCAACATTCGAATTACAGGCGTCCCAGAAGAAGAAGAGAAAAAGAAAGGGACTGAGAAAATATTTGAAGAGATTATAGTTGAAAACTTCCCTACTATGGGAAAGGAAATAGTCAATCAAGTCCAGGAAGCACAGAGAGTCCCATACAGGATAAATCCAAGGAGAAGCATGCCAAGATACAGGCTAATCAAACTATCAAAAATTAAATACAAAGAAAAAATATTAAAAGCAACAAGGGAAAAGCAACAAATAACATAAAAGGAATCCCCATAAGGTTAACAGCTGATCTTTCAGCAGAAACTCTGCAAGCAGAAGGGTGTGGCAAGACATATTTAAAGTGATGAAAGGGAAAAACCTACAACCAAGATTACTCTACCCAGCAAGGATCTTATTCAGATTTGACAGAGAAATTAAAACCTTTACAGACAAGCAAAAGCTAAGAGAATTCAGCACCACCAAACCAGATTTACAACAAATGCTAAAGGAACTTCTCTAGGCAGGAAAGACAAGAGAAGGAAAAGACCTACAATAACAAACCCAAAACAATTTAAAAAATGGTAATAGGAACATACATATTGATAATTACCTTAAATGTAAATGGATTAAATGCTCCAGCCAAAAGACACAGACTGGCTGAATGGATACAAAAACAAGATCCATATATATGCTGTCTACAAGAGACCTGCTTCAGACCTAGGGACACATACAGACTGAAAGTGAGGAATGGAAAAAGATATTCCATGCAAATGGAAATCAAAAGAAAGCTGGAGTAGCAATTCTCATATCAGACAAAATGGGCTTTAAAATAAAGACTATTACAAGAGACAAACAAGGACACTACATAATGATCAAGGGACCAATCCAAGAAGAAGATAGCGGGGCTTCCCTGGTGGCTCAGTGGTTGAGAGTCCGCCTGCCGATGCAGGGGAAACAGGTTCGTGTCCCGGTCCGGGAAGATCCCACATGCCGCGGAGTGGCTGGGCCCGTGAGCCATGACCACTGAGCCTGCGTGTCCAGAGCCTGTGGTCCACAGTGGGAGAGGCCACAACAGTGAGAGGCCCGTGTACCACACACACACAAAAAAAGATATAACAGTTGTAAATATTTATGCACCCAACAGAGGAGCACCTCAATACATAAGGCAAATGCTAACAGCCATAAAAGGGGAAATCGACAGTAACACAATAATAGTAGGGGACTTTAACACCCCACTTTCACCAATGGACAGATCATCCAAAATGAAATAAATAAGGAAACACAAGCTTTAAGTGACACATTAAACAAGATGGACTTCATTGATATTTATAGGACATTCCATCCAAAAACAACAGAATATAATTTCTTCTCAAGTGCTCATGGAAAATTCTTTAGGATAGATCATATCTTGGGTCACAAATCAAGCCTTGGTAAATTTAAGAGAACTGAAATTGTGTCAAGTATCTTTTCCAACCACAACGCTATAAGACTAGATATCAATTACAGGGAAAAAAAACTATAAAAAATACAGATACATGGAGGCTAAATGATATACTACTAAATAACCAAGAGATCATTGAAGAAATCAAAGAGGAAATCAAAAAATACCTAGAAAGAAATGACAATAAAAACACAATGACCCAAAACCTATGGGATGCAGCAAAAGCAGTTCTAAGAGGAAAGTTTATAGCAATACAATCCTAACTCAGGAAACAAGAAAAATCTCAAATAAGAAAGAAATTAGAGAAAGAAGAACACAAAAACACCAAAGTTAGCAAAAGGAAAGAGATCATAAAAATCAGATCAGAAACAAATGAAAAAGAAATGAAGGAAACAACAGCAAAGATCAATAAAACTAAAAGCTGGTTCTTTGAGAAGATAAACAATATTGATAAACCATTAGCCAGACTCATAAAGAAAAAAGGGAAAAGGCTCAAATCAATATAATTAGAAATGAAAAAAGGAGAAGTAACAACTGACACTGCAGAAATACAAAGGAAAATGAGAGATTACTACAAGCAACAATATGCCAATAAAATAGTCAACCTGGAAGAAAAGGACAAATTCTTAGAAAAGCACAGCCTTCCCAAACTGAACCAGGAAGAAATAGAAAATATAAACAAGCCAATCACAAGCACTGAAATTGAAACTGTGATTAAAAATCTTCCAACAAACAAAAGCCCAGGACCAGATGGCTTCACAGGTGAATTCTATCAAACATTTAGAGAAGAGGTAACACCTATCCTTCTCAAACTCTTCCAAAATATAGCAGGAGGAGGAACATTCCCAAACTCATTCTTCAAGGCCACCATCACCCGGATACCAAAACCAGACAAAGATGTCACAAAAAAAGAAAACTACAGGCCAATATCACTGATGAACATAGATGCAAAAATCCTCAACAAAATACTAGCAAACAGAATCCAACAGAACATTAAAAGGATCATACACCATGATCGGTGGGGTTTATCCCAGGAATGCAAGGATTCTTCAATATATGCAAATCGATCAATGTGATAAACCATATTAACAAACAGAAGGAGAAACACCATATGATCATCTCAATAGATGCAGGAAAAGCTTTTGACAAAATTCAACATCCATTTATGACAAAACCCCTCCATAAAGTAGGCACAGAGGGAACTTACCTCAACATAATTAAGGCCATATATTACAAACCCACAGCCAACATCATTCTCGATGGTGAAAAACTGAAACCATTTCCACTAAGATCAGGAAGAAGACAAGGTTGCCCACTCTCACCTCTATTATTCAACATAGTTATGGAAGTTTTAGCCACAGCAATCAGAGAATAAAAAGAAATAAAGGGAATCCAAATCAGAAAAGAAGAAGTAAAACTGTCACTGTTTGCAGATGACTTGATAGTATACATAGAGAATCCTAAAGATGCTACCAGAAAACTACTAGAGCTAATCAATGAATTTGGTAAAGTAGCAGGATACAAAATTAATGCACAGCAATCTCTTGCAATCCTATACACTAACGAGGAAAAATCTGAAAGAGAAATTAAGGAAACACTCCCATTTACCATTGCAACAAAAAGAATAAAATACCTAGGAATAAACCTACCTAAAGAGACAAAAAAACAGTATGCAGAAAACTATAAGACACTGATGAAAGAAACTAAAGATAATACAAACAGATGGAGAGATATACCATGTTGTTGGATTGGGAGAATCAACATTGTGAAAATGACTGTACTATCCAAAGCAATATACAGATTCAATGCAATCCCTATCAAACTACCAATGGCATTTTTCACAGAACTAAAACAAAAAATTTCACAATTTGGATGGAAACACCAAAGACCCCGAATAGCCAAAGCAATCTTGAGAAAGAAAAATGGGGCTGGAGGAATCAGGCTCTGGGACTTCAGACTATACTACAAAGCTACAGTAATCAAGACAGTATGGTACTGGCACAAAAACAGAAATACAGATCAATGGAATAGGATAGAAAGCACAGAGATAAATCCACATACATATGGTCACCTTATCTTTGATAAAGGAGATAAGAATATACAATGGAGAAAAGACAGCCTCTTCAATAAGTGGTGCTGGAAAGACTGGACAGCTACATGTAAAAGAATGAAATTAGAACACTCCCTAACACGATACACAAAAATAAACTGAAAATGGATTAAAGACCTAAATGTAAGGCCAGACACTATAAAACTCTTAGAGGAAACCATAGGCAGAACACTCTATGACATAAATCACAGCAAGATCCTTTTCGACCCACTTCCTAGAGAAAGGGAAATAAAAACAAAAATAAACAAATGGGACCTAATGAAACTTAAAAGCTTTTGCACAGCAAAAGAAACCTTAAGACGAAAAGACAACGTTCAGAATGGGAGAAAATATTTGCAAATGAAGCAACTGACAAAGGATTAATCTCCAAAATATACAAGCAGCTCATGCACATCAATATCAAAAAAACAAAAAACCCAATCCAAAAATGGGCAGGAGACCTAAATAGACATTTCTCCAAAGAAGATATACAGATTGCCAACAAACACATTAAAGGATGCTCAACATCACTAATCATTAGAGAAATGCAGATCAAAACCACAATGAGGTATCACCTCACACTGGTCAGAATGGCCATCATAAAAAAATCTACAAACAACAAATGCTGCAGAGGGTGTGGAGAAAAGGGAACCCTCATGCACTGTTGGTGGGAATGTAAATTGATACAGCCACTATAGAGAACAGTATGGAGGTTCCTTAGAAAACTAAAAATAGAACTACCATACAACCCAGCAATCCCACTACTGGGCATATACCTGGAGAAAACCATAATTCAAAAAGAGTCATGGGGACTTCCCTGGTGGCACAGTGGTTAAGAATCCGGCTGCCAATGCAGGGGACACAGGTTCGAGCCCTTGTCTGGGAAGATCCCATATGCCGCGGAGTAACTAAGCCCGTGTGCCACAACTACTGAGCCTGTGCTCTAGAGCCCACAAGCCACGACTCCTGAGCCTGTGTGCCACAACTACTGAAGCCCACGCACCTAGAGCCCATGCTCCTCAACAAGAGAAGCCACTGCAATGAGAAGCCTGCACACCGCAACGAAGAGTAGCCCACGCTCGCCGCAATTAGAGAAAGCCCATGAGCAGCAACAAAGACCCAATGCAGCCAAATAAATAAATAAACAAACAAATAAATAAGTTTTTAAAAATTATAAAAAAACAAAGGTCATGTACCACAATGTTCATTGCAGCTCTGTTTACAATAGCCAGGACATGGAATCAACCTAAGTGTCCATCGATAGATGGATGGATAAAGAAGATGTGGCACATATATACAATGGAGTATTACTCAACCATAAAGAGAAATGAAACTGAGTTATTTGTAGTGAGGTGGATGGACCTAGAGTCTGTCATACAGAGTGAAATAAGTCAGAAAGAGTAAAACAAATACCATACACTAAAACATATATATGGAATCTAAATAAATAAATAAATAAATGGTTCTGGAGAACCTAGTGGCAGGACAGGAATAAAGATGCAGATGTAGAGAACGGACTTGAGGACATGGGGAGGGGGAAGGGTAAGCTGGGACGAAGGGAGAGAGTGGCATGGACATATATACGCTACCAAAGGTAAAATAGATAGCTAATGGGAAGCAGCCGCATAGCACAGGCAGATCAGCTCAGTGCTTTGTGACCACCTAGAGGGGTGGGATAAGGAGGCAGGGGCAGGGAGATGCAAGAGGGAGGGGATATGGGGATATATGTATACGTATAGCTGATTCACTTTGTTATACAGCAGAAACTAACACACTATTATAAAGCAATTATACTCTAATAAAGATGTTTTTAAAAAAAGAATGAAATAATGCCATTTGCAGCAACATGGATGGACCTAGAGATTATCATACTTAGTGATGTAAGTCAGAAAGAAAGAAAAATACCATATGATATCATTTACACGTGGAATCTAAAATAGGACGCAAATGAACATAGCTATGAAACAGAAACAGAGTCACAGACATAGAGAACAGCCTGGTGGTTTCCAAGGGTAGGGGGGATGGAAGGATTGGGAGTTTGGGATTAGCAAATACAAACTATTATATATAGGATGG
Source organism: Tursiops truncatus (assembly GCF_011762595.2). NCBI lineage: Eukaryota > Metazoa > Chordata > Mammalia > Artiodactyla > Delphinidae > Tursiops > Tursiops truncatus. Next base: position 88,243,728 of record NC_047046.1, on the reverse strand, counting down.
ATAAACAGCAAGGTCTTACTGTATAGCACAGGGAACTATATTTAATATCCTGTGATAAACCATAATGGAAAAGATATGAAAATATATATATATATATACAGAAATATATGAGTGCATATATATATATATATATAACTGAGTCACTTTGCTGTACAGCAGAAACTAACACATTGTAAATCAACTATACTTCAGTAATTTTTTAAAAAGATATAACAGTTATAATTATATATGCACTAAAAAGGTGGAGTCTCAAAACATATGAAGCAAATATTGACAGAATTGGAGGGGAAGAGAGACGGTTCTACCAGAACAGTTGCAGATTTCAATTCTCTACTTTCAATAATGGATAGAACATCTAAACAGGAGATCAATAAGGAAACAGAGGACTTGAACAACGTTAAAAACCAATTAAACCTAACAGACATATACAGAAAACTCCACTCAACAGCAGCAGAATACACATTCTTCAGTGCATGTTGGTCATTAAATTTTGAATCAACAGTGAATGTCTGTTCTTTTTTTTTAATTAATTTATGTTTATTTATTTATTTTTGGATGTGTTGGATCTTAGTTGCTGCACGAGGAGCCTTCCTGTATCACAGAACAGTCTAATTTTTCTCTCACCACCCTATGACCGCATCTAAAATGAGCACCTTCTCCAGAGTTCCTGCTACCCAAGGAGAAAGCAATAATGAGGCTTGGCTCTGATTCTGGATAAGAGACACCCACCCCAGGACCATCCTCAGGCTGAGGCAAGAGAGGCATCAAATTGTGCATGTGCAGCAGCATCCCATTATCAAGTAGAAGTGGATTATATTAGTGTTCTCTTAATTAATATACTTCTCCATGCTTTGGTAAGAGTGTCTCAGTGCCTTCTTACCAGAACCTAGGGAGGAAATGTATAAGTGGGTCTTACTTGACATACCCATTCCATTATTTTTTAACTCCTTAAGCCAGGAGATTCCTTTGTATACATTAAATCAAGAAAGTTATGGATCTCAAATCCATTTAACGTGGCCACCAATTACTCTGGCTGTCAGTCAACCAACTAAGAAAATTGTGAGAACAACTCCCAGCTGCTGAGGCTAACGCTGAGTCCAGAATATCTGCTAAGTACCCCATATCAATAGATTCTGTTCAACCCAACATTGTTTTCCTCCGCGTATAATATCAATAAAATCCATTTTCAAACGTTATGCTCAGATATCCGTTGATAACAACTAGAACAAGCCTTTTGCACACCTCTCTCCCCGGGCCAGACTTGGTATGCATCCCCCATGCACAGGGATCTGACTGTGGTGGGTGGGTCTTGAGAATGGCGTTCTCTTGAAAGCTAACTGCCTCGCTGAGAACATTACAAAATCTTCACAAGGGGAGGTTGGTCTCCTCAGATGGCAGAAGGACACTGGACTCTAGCAGTGAGGGAGGTGCAGAGGAACTTGGAGGTTCAAGCTTCTCATACTCATCAGAATCCACCCAAAGATCCCTATTCCACTGCTGAGGGCTCCTCTCTTCCCCAATCAATGCCCTTTTAGTAAAATGCCTGGAGAGGTGTGACGTCATCTTGTGTTGTTCTTCAGAAACCTGAAGGCTAAGATTTGGGTCAAACGCAGAGAAGTGGGCTCTTTTACAGCTTGGGGCCCAGCCCACCTGCTTTTGACTCTAAGTGAGAACAGCTTAGGAAAATATAACCAACCTGGTGTCCTTGGGACTCTGTGTGCAGGAAGTTCCTGCCCAGCCCATCAAGCCCCTTTCCCATCAGTACATCCAAGACCTCAGTTCCCGCACAGTATTCCTTGATTTCCTTTTGGCCCCTTTCCACAAGCCCTGCTTTTATTACTCTGAGAAAGTTTCTTGCTCTGAGCTCTCCTCTCTGGATCCTTCACCTCGTTTATGTCTTCATTACTGTTTTCTGTCTCCACCCTACCTGAGAGTTATCTGAGACAACCCTGAAGGCCCCTCACCCTTGAGGGGATCCTCACGGGCTTCTCTTAGAGATTGTAATGAGTTTCTCTTAGAAGCTCAGAAAAGCTCCATAATTAAAACACACACACACACACACACACACACACACACACACACACACACACACACCTTTTTAATGCTGTCAGTTCATGTTTTGTTTGATTTAGTGCTTTCAAAAGCCAGAATAAAGGTCTGACCATTTTAGGAGTCAAGGTAGTAAAATGAAGTGGCCCTGTGTGAACAAACTCCTTTTAAGAAGAAGTAGAGAAATAGAAAAATTCTTAGAAAGGTACAACCTTCCAAGACTGAACCAGGAAGAAATAGAAAATATGAACAGACCAATCACAAGCACTGAAATTGAAACTGTAATTTAAAAACTACCAACAAACAAAAGTCCAGAAGCAGATGGCTTCACAGGTGAATTCTATCAAACATTTAGAGAAGAGCTAACACCTATCCTTCTGAAACCATTCCAAAAAATTGCAGAGGAAGGAACACTCCCAAGCTCATTCTATGAGGCCACCATCACCCTGATACCAAAACCAGGCAAAGATACCACACAAAAAAAGAAAGAAAGAAAATTACAGGCCAATATCTATGATGAACATAGACACAAAAATCCTCAACAAAATACTAGCCAACAGAATCCAACAACACATTAAAAGAATCATACACCATGACCAAGTGGGATTTATCCCAGGGATGCAAGGATTCTTCAATATATGCAAATCAATCAATGTAATACATTACATTAGCAAACTGAAGAATAAAAACCATATGGTCATCTCAATAAATGCAGAAAAGCTTTTGACAAAATTCAACACCCACTTATGATAAAAACTCTCCAGAAAGTGGGCATAGAGGGAACCTACCTCAGATAATAAAGACCATATACAACAAACCCTCAACTAACATCTATCTTAATGGTGAAAAACTGAAAGCATTTCCTCTAAAATCAGGAACAAGACAAGAATTTCCACTCTTGCCACTCTTATTCAACATAGTTTTGGAAGTCCTAGCCAAGGCAATCAGAGAAGAAAAACAAATAAAAGGAATCCAAACTGGAAAAGAAGAAGTAAAACTGTCACTGTTTACAGATGACATGATACTATACATAGAAAGTTCTGAAGATGCCACCAGAAAACTACTAGAGCTCTTCAATGAACTTGGGAAAGTTCCAGGATACAAAATTAATACACAGAAATCTGTTGCATTTCTATACACTAACAACGAAAGATCAGAAAGAGAAATTAAAGAAACAATCCCATTTACCATTGCATCGAAAAGAATAAAATACCTAGGAATAAACCTACCTAAGGAGGCAAAAGACCTGTACTCAGAAAACTATAAGATGCTGATGAAAGAAATCAAAGAGGACACAAACAGATTCGGAGAGATATATCATGTTCTTGGATTGGAAGAATCAATATTGTGAAAATGACCATACTACCCAAAGCAATCTACAGATTCAATGCAATACCTATCAAATTACCAATGGCATTTTCACAGAATTAGAAAAAAACATGTTTACAATTTGCATGGTAACACAAAAGACCCCGAATAGCCAAAGCAATCCTGAGAAAGCAAAACGGAGCTGGAGGAATCAGGCTCCCAAACTTCAGACTATACTACAAAGCTACAGTAATCAAGAGAGTATGGTACTGGCACTAAAACAGAAATATAGATCAATGGAACAGGATAGAAAGTCCAGAGATAAACGCATGCACCTATGGTCACCTAATCTATGACAAAGGAGGCAAGAATATACAATGGAGAAAAGACAGTCTCTTCAATAAGTGGTGCTGGGAAAACTGGACAGCTACGTGTAAAAGAATGAAATTAGAACACTCCCTAACACCGTACACATAAATAAACTCAAAATGGATTAAAGACCTAAATGTAAGGCCGTATACTATAAAACTCTTAGAGGAAAACATAGGCAGAACACTCTCTGACATAAATTGCAGCAATATCTTTTTTGATCCATCTCCTAGAGTAATGAAAATAAAAACAAAAATAAACAAATGGGACCTAATGAAACTTAAAAGCTTTTGCACAGCAGAGGAAACCATAAATAAAAAGAAGAGACAACCCTCAGAATGGGAGAAAATATTTGCAAATGAAGTGACCAACAAGGGATTAATCTCCAAAGTACATAAACAGCTCATGCAGCTCAATATCAAAAAACAAACAACCCAATCAAAAAATGCGTGGAAGATCTAAGTAGACAAAAAAGACATACAGGTGGCCAAAAAGCACATGAAAAGTGCTCAACATCACTAATCATTAGAGAAATGCAAATCAAAACTACAATGAGGTATCACCTCACACCAGTCAGAATGGGCATCATCAAAAAAATCTACAAACAATAAATGCTGGTGAGGGTGTGGAGAAAAGGGAACCCTCCCACAATGTTGGTGGGAATGTAAACCATTATAGAGAACAGTATGGAGGTTCCTTAAAAAACTAAATATAGAACTACCATATGACACAGCAACCCACTCCTGGGCATATATCTTGAGAAAACCATAATTTGAAAAGATACATGCACCCCAATTTACACTGCAGCATTATTTACAATAGCCAAGACATGGAAGCAACTTAAATGTTCATCAGCAGAGGAGTGGATAAAGAAGACGTGGTACACATATACAATGGAGTATTACTCAGCCATAAAAAAGAATGAAATAATGCCATTTCCAGCAACATGGATGGACCTAGAGATTGTCATACTGAGTGAAGTAAGTCAGAGAAAGACAAATATCATATGATATTGCTTCTATGTGGAATCTAAAAAACTGTACCAATGAACTTATTTACAAAACATAAATAGAGTCACAAAGGTAGAAAACAAACTTATGGTTACCAGGGGATAAGGTAGGGGGGATAAATTGGGAGATTGGCATTGACATATATACACTACTATGTATAAAATATATAACTAGGACTTCCCTGGTGGGGCAGTGGTTGGGAATCTGCCTGCCAATGCAGGGACACGGGTTCGAGCCCTGGTCCGGGAGGATCCCACAGGCTGTGGAGCAACTGGGCCCGTGCGCCACAACTACTGAGCCTGAGCTCTAGAGCCCGCGAGCCACAGCTGCTGCACCCGAATGCCGCAACTACTGAAGCCCGCGAGCCTGGAGCCCGTGCTCCGCAACGGTGGGGAGTCCACCATGGTGAGAAGCCCGCACACCGCGGCGAGGAGTGGCCCCCGCTCGCCGCAACTAGAAGAAGCCCATATGCAGCAACGAAAACCCAACACAGCCCAAAATTAAATAAATAAATTTTTTTAAAAAAATAGATAACTAATAAGGACCTACTGTAGAGCACAGTGAAATCTACTCAATACTCTGTAATGGCCTATGTGGGAAAAGATTCTAAAAAACAAACCAAAAAATGGATGTATGTATAACTGATTCACTTTGCAGTACACCTGAAACTAACACAGCATTGTAAATCAACTATATTCCAATTTAAAAAAAAAAAAAAGAGGAAGTACAGCGTCATTCAGAGAAGAGGAGGAGGAGAAAGTTTCCAAAACTGTCTGGTGTTTCGGAAAACAGCAGTGATGGCTTAGATAGGAGAAGCTAAGTGGGGACCTTCACAGCACAGAGGTGTGGAGGCCGCAGCTCACACGTGCATCACAGACCAGAGCTGAAATACGCTGGAGGGTGTGGGGCAGAGGCCCTAGAAAGCCTAGGGCAGGCTCAAGGTCAAGAGAAGAAGCGAATTTAGAGAAGAACGCAGTCACTCTCGCTCCTTGAAGCCTTACTTTGCTGGGTTTATTCTGCTTTCAAATAGAAAGTAAAGGGGAATTCCCTGGCGGTCTAGTGGTTAGGGCTCGGCGCTTTCACTGCCAGGGCTCAGGTTCAATCCCTGGTTGGGGAACTAAGATCCCACAAGCCACGTGACGCGGCCAAAATAAAAAGAAAAACAAAAAGAGTAAAAACTTGCTGTTACTAAGGAAGCTTTCTACGAGTGAGGTATGAAGTGCACATCCTTCCTGGGCCACCCAGCCAGCGTCTCGAGAGCGGCACCCTCTCTGGTTCCTCCCAGGAGCCTCGCAGCCTTTGACTACAGGGCTGATTTCTGAGTATCCGCCGCGTGCTCTGGACACCCTGACTTAGCTGACGTGGCACAGGCCACACTCTGCCTTCCTGTTTCAGCTCACAGGTACACATGTTCTTTTGTGGTCCATTTAGTGACACTTTTTTTGCATTTTGGTGCCTTTTCTTTGTGTTTTCAGGGTTCCTGAGCCCAGGAGGAGAAAACACAGTGTTAGATGAGCTGCATTCAGGCTGAATCAGGCGCTGCTGGCCACAAGGTCAATGTTAATGCATCGACAATATGCAGAAGAAGGGCATCTTTAAACAAAAGCACACACAAAGCAAGGTTCTGTTGGTCGGGTGAGGAGAATGCTGTGACCAGAGGCCTGGCGGAAGCTGCCCGGGTAATTCCCGAGGAGCCAGGCTTCAGGGTTCACAGTGGCTTTTTGTGCGTAAGGACCTCAGATCCTAAGAATCAACTGTATGTGCCCCTGTGGTGCTCTGCAGAGCACGACCCTCTGCCCCTTTGACGGAAGAGAACACAGCCAGCAATGTCCCACCACAGAGCAGACTGTTAACAGAGCAGAGTGGCTGCATCCCGAGCCCCTCCTCGCTTCACCGTTTCCTTTCGTGTTTCCAGTCTTTCCTCCAGTCATTTCCTTCTGCTTCTCAGGTTCCCCAGAATTAAGTCTCACGAGCTGTTTTAATCAGATTCATCCCGCCATAATGGAGAAATAGCAAAACATTGGGAACTTCTGGCCTCCCAGTGGTATTTTTAAGTTTTTATTAGAAGAGGGATACAAGTGGGACTTCCCTGGTGGTCCAGTGGTTAAGAATCCGCCTTCCAACGTAGGGCATGTGGGTTCGATCCCTGGTCGGGGACCTAAGATCCCACATGCTGCGGGGCAACTAAGCCCGAGCGCCAAAACTACAGAGCCCGCATGTCACAATGAAGACCCAGCACAGCCAAATAAAAAAATCTTAAAAAAGAAGAGGAGGGCTTCCCTGGTGGCGCAGTGGTTGAGAGTCCGCCTGCCGATGCAGGGGACACGGGTTCGTGCCCCGGTCCGCGAAGATCCCACATGCCGCGGAGTGGCTGGGCCCGTGAGCCATGGCCGCTGAGCCTGTGCGTCTGGAGCCTGTGCTCCGCAACGGGAGAGGCCACAACAGTGAGAGGCCCGCGTACCGCAAAAAAAAAAAAAAAAAAAAAAGAAGAGGAATGCAAGTATTTTTAGGGGGAAAAAGTCATCATTTAAAAATTGGTTTACACACACTTATTCCCAAACTAAAAAACAAACACACAGTTATCATAAAAGGTAGCAAAGGGAAAGGAGAATTAATACTTAATTCTCAAAAATCACAGAGATGTTATTGTCTCATTTTACAGGTGAGGCAACTGCAACTCAGAGAGACGAAGGAGGTGACTGAATTCACACCCCCAACTGTGTGCAGAGACAGGCCACCGGACTGCACGCTCCTGGTCCTTCCCATTTTCCTGCACGACTGCCACAGGTGTCATAATCACCTCCGACACCGGAACGGAGCCCGCACGGCAGGTGGAGTGCAAACCCCCCATGAGGCGCGGAAGTTGAGCAGAGAACTACCCGAACACTGAGGTCTTCTAAACCTCGTTTTTGGTCATCTTCTCCCTCCATATCTAATTTAGGTTCACTTTCTGGGTTTTGTTCAAGTTCAGAGGCACCACTTAATGACACTGGGACTTGTCTGCCAAGTCATTCCTCCGCGTTCTCCCCACTGTGATTGAAACAGCTTTCGCTGCCGGACACACCTCTCCACTCCCGCCTTTGTCACTGCCTTTCTTTTCTTTCATAAAGTGTTGGTCCCAACCAGCTGGAAATGGAGGTGATTCCTGTTCATTTACATAGCAGAACACACTTTCTTTCAAAAAGCCATGGGAAAAATAATTTCTGAATTGTTTAGAGGAAAAGTTTATGACTGCGTTTTAAAATAAAATGTCAGTGAGGCTCACTTTGAGAACTCATTTGAACTCACTCAGCTAAGAGGATGGCTCTGCAGGTAACATGCATACAGTCACACCTCTCTGCCGAGCACCCTGGCAGGCGCAGATGAAATGGAATCCAGTGAAGGAAGCTTTAAAGTAGACATTTACAAAAATGCAAACTATATATTTTATATAGAAAACAAAACAGTACGCTACCTAATTCAGAATTTCTCCTTTATCATAATTGTCATGTTTTAATAAATTTTACTCCTTTTCCTATAAAAGCAGAATGCTCACCATTCTTCAAACAGGCACAAAGCTTAAAACTTAGGCTTTAAGATAAAAGCAATCTCCCCCGTCTCCAGCATCGCATGTCACACAGAAGCTTGTCTGCACAATGTAGTGTAATTTTTATATGTGTCGTCTATTCACTTCTTTTTTCTTCCTTAGTGATCTTCTCCTATCCTTCTCCTTTGGGGTTTTACTGTCCTTTATCTAACTCCAAATTATAAAATTAGAAGTAAAATTTGCGTCTGGCCTTGCCCTGCTACACTGCTAATGCTCAAAAGTCATAAACAGGAACCTACATCGTCTGCCCTGTAGACAGTTTGGGTTTGCACTAGCTCTTGGCTGTCCTGGGGGACAGCTGCGCCCCCAGCGGCAGCTGCAGGAGGGTGAGGACCAGCGGGCAGTGCAGTCCAGTTTTGATGTCCTGTGACAGCGCCTGCTTCCAGCCTTTAGAGGGGCCTCCAGGGCCCCAGCCTCCCAAAGTCCCTCAGACTCAGAACGGGGAGGCACAGCCGCTGCCAACAGGAGTCCCTGGGCCTCCCGCGCCCCTTTCTAGTCCAAGACAGACGCTCACCAGGGCCCCTCCCTGGTCTCCCCCCACCAAAACAAGCCACCCAAATAAAAAACGGGCAGAGGACCTGAATAGACATTTTTCCAAAGAAGACATACAGATGGCCAACAGACACATGAAAAGATGCTCAACATCTAATCAGCAGGGGAATGCAAACTAAAACTACGAGATGTCATCTCACACCTGTTAGAAGAATGGCTATTATCAACAAGACAACAAATAACAAATGTTGGTGAGGGTGTGGAGAAAGGGGAACCCCCATGCACTGCTGGTGGGAATGTAAATTGGTGCAGCCTCTATGGAAGTTCTTTTAAAAATTAAAAATAGGACTACCGTAAGATCCAGCAATCCATTTCGTGGGATTCACAAGGACAGCTGAGCAGAGGGCTCCTGGGTTTTGGCTCTCAGACCAAGAAAACGCAAATGGATGTTCTGCTTATAATCGTCAGCTCAGAAAAGACCACACTACCCCGTCCTTTGGCGCATTCCTTCCCAGGACGAATGATCCAGTCCCTTCAAAGTCGCTCAGGAACCTGGAGAGAGCACCAGAGACCGGGCTTCACACTTGAGGGGTTTCTAGCAGGTGGTCCGGTCCCCGCCCCCTTTACCTGCTGACTTTCACAAAACACAGGAGAAAACCATCTGCTAGATTTTCTTTTAAACAAGGGACTGACGTCTTTTCCCCTCGACCTTGCTTCCACGTTCTGCTTTACAAGCCTGCGAAGAACATTTAGCGGTTCTCCCACCTAGAGCCCCGAAGCCGACCGGCCTGGGCGGGATCTGCGACCTCGCGGGCAGCAAACTCTGGGAGCAGGCTCCCCGCCGGCTGCCCCACGGCCCAGGGTCAGAGACTCCTCTTCCCGACCCCGCCCCGCGCCCCGCCGTCCCCCGCCCCAATCCAGGCTAAAGAGAAGGTCCGCTCCCCGGCTCAAAGGAGGTGGGCGGTACTTGCAACAGCTGGAGACCCGCGTCTCCGCCGGCACCCGCGCGGCCAGAGCACGTCGCCCTCGGAGTTGCCCGCCCGCGGTCAGGGGAGGGGGACAGCCCGGGGTCGCCGGCGCCACGTGTCCGGGGCATCGGGCGGGGCCGGCAGCTGCTCCCGCTCGGCCTGGGGGAAGGCTGCGCCGGCCCGCAGCGCCCTGCCACTGCCACTGAGCCCCGCACGCGCCGTGTCCCGGACCCACCCCGCGCCGCACCTGCGCGAGCTCCCAGGTCCGCCTGCAGGTGAAAAGGGCCGGGACGAGGGGGCCGGAGCGAAGGTCGTCCACTTGGCTCAGCGGCTCGAGTAGTTTCCTCCTCAGACCTCGGAGCAGGCGAGGCTTCAGGGTTCCCGCCCGTCCTTCCACCGCTGCAGGCGACCCCGGCCCGGGGCGCGGGAGAGGTGGACGGCTGCCGGGCCGATGGAAGACCACCCTCCTGAGAGCCGGGCGGAGCCGGAGCCGCGAAGCCGGGGCAGCTAGGCGGGCAGCCTCGGTGCGCGAGACCCACGCACGTGCATGGGCGCAGCCTGGGCGGGCGGGGCGCGGGGCCTGCTCTCGGCGCAGGAGCCAAGGACGGAAAAGTGCGGGAGGCGGTAGGGGGGACCCCCCGGACTATAGCCAGAGGCTGGGCGGTAGGGAGGGGCTGAGGGCGGGGCGGCGGGAGGGGCGGGGCGGCGGGAGGGGGCCGGGGATGAGGCCCAAAGATAATACACCTGTGCTCGCTCAGGGGACCGTCCTGGGCCGGGGCTGCGGTTCAGGGCGGCGCGGACGCGGCGCCAACTCCTACCCGCTACCTCTGCTGGGCCGGTATCGCTGGCCGGAGGCTGGGGGCCTTGTCCCCAGACCCAGACGAGAGACGGAGGTTCGCAAGGGGAAGAGGCTCGCCCAGGTCTCCAAGCCCTGAGCCTGGGCCTGGACGCAGGTGTGTCTCGGTCACTCCGCGGCGGCCCGCGCTGCGCTGGCGGCCCCGAGACGGCCAATGTTGCCCATGAGAGCTCCGGTCCACGCGTGCAGCCGGTCCGCGCGCAGCCCCCGTGGTGCAGCGGGGAACGGCGAGTGGTGCTACCTCCTGGGAGAAGTTCTCCTGGACATGCCTCGGTGGTTTGCAGAGTGTACTTCCTGGGCCGGCAGCATGCATATCTCCAGGGAGCTCGACAGAAGTTCAGGTGCTCAGGCCTCAGGCCTGCGAATCCGGAGGGCTAGGGTTGGCCTGCGTCTGATCTTACCAGCGCCCCAGGGGTGTACACTGAAGCTTGAGAACCGCTGACCTATCTAACAAAATAACAGGCGCTGATACAATAGTTTCTCAGACTGAAACGCGTAGACTCGTTTCGCGTTTCAGCAGCCATTTCGCAGCGAGAGGTGTTTGCAGAGAATGGGTTCACGGATGTGCTCACAAAGCTAGTTTGAGGACTTCACTAGATCAGCACTTCCCAGCCTCTCGTGCTTACTGTGGACTGAGGTATCCGGGGGGCTCGGGAAACCCCCAGGTGTGGACTGTCTCGCAGGACAGGGAGCGAGGTTCTGCATCTCTAACTGGGTTCACTCTGCGAACAGCAAGATCTAGGACAGTATCTCGGAGACGTGCCCACTGCTGCCCTTTTGGAGACACTAAGCACTCGCTAGTAGGAGCCCGGCTCTGACCCAGACACTGGTCAGCTCCTCCAGCGCAGCATTTCACCTCTGCCTGGACCTGTTTCCCTGTTTGTAAGATGAGGACTGAGCTTGCAAGCCCGCGCCTTTCTGTCCCGCTCTCCACACCGACCCCCGCCCTTTGCCTTTTCCCGTCCCTGGATTTCTCCAGTGTGCCGACCTCACCGCCCCGGGACACACCAGTCCTGTCACACGCTGGAAAGGACCCCAGAGACAAAACGAAGGCAACAATATCTTTGGTAGCAAGAAAATAGCCTGCCCATCTTAGGTATGTCCAGGGATGCACGCTTCCCCTACTAAAGGTGGCATCAGAGCGGCCTCTCCCCGCCCACAGATGAGGGTGCGCAGCGGAGGTCAGGACGGCAGGCTGCCTCTGGCTCTGTGGCCTTGGACTGGTTATGTAGCCTCTGCCTCAGTGTCCTCATCTATAAATAAAGGCGATAATGGAGTCTGCCTCCGCGGATGCCGAAAGCGCTCTATTGTTACTCTCCTTGGCACCATAGGCTTCTGCTCTCAAACGTGGTAGGTTGTGTCTGATAAACTCATCACCACTAATGGCCAGTAGTGAGTTAGCCTATCCCCCTCCCTGCAGCATCTGGATTTCAGTTGGGGAATTCTCAGGGATTACATCTGTCAGGGTACGTCTGTTCGCAATTGACAGGACAAGTGAATGTGCTTTAACAGTGCAGATACTCCTCATCTCACTAACGAGAGAAAGGGGCAGAGATGCCCAGGCCATGGTTCTCTGTGCTGCGTCACGTCTGCCCAGCACACCTCAGCCACAGCGTCCAGAGGCAGAAAAAGGGGCGGTCTCCTCTGGCCCCCACTTATCATCGGCCGAGTGTCCATTTCTAAACCCAGTGCTGGCACGAAGAGCAGGGAACACATGCTGCCTCAGTAGGATTTTGGTTAGCAAGGAGGAGGGGGAACCCCATTACCCCCACATGCTGTGATGTTTCGACCCCAAGAAGCCCACCAGGAACAGTGGGACTTTGGTCAAACTGGTGGACAGTCCAGACCTGCCAGTTACTAGCAGAGTTACTGCTACGAGTTACTGAAGCGCCCAGCGCTAAAGAGCTTCCTCTGTCATGTGGGGTTGCCAGCACCTGCATCCTCGGGGTGTTGTTAAGGAACACCCGAGACTGCCCTCGGTCAGAGTGTGGTGAATGTCAGCTGCTACGACTATCATTACGTCCTTTCTCCCAAGGGCCTTCCTCTACTTAAACTACTTAGTGTGGACACTTAAATGCTTAACTGCATAAATATTAATGTTTTTGAGCCAGTGTGCTGCTGCCTCACACCTTACGGATTTCAGATAAGGGATCACAGGCCTATGGGTACTTTTCAGAGGTGTTACTGGTATAAGTAAGATAAAATTTTGTCTTTCTTGAATCTTTGTATGTCAGCTATTTGCACACATTTTCCCAAACTTTTTATTGTGGTAAAATATACGAAACAAAATATACCATCCTAACTATGTTTAAGTGTACAGTTCAGTGGTACGAAATATTCATATTGTGGTGCAACCATCACCGCCGTCCATCTCCGTAACTCTTTTCATCTTGTAAAGCTGAAATTCTATAAGAATTAAAAACTAACTGCCTATCCCCTCTCCCCTCAGCTCCTGGCAACCACTACTCTACTGACTGTCTCTATGATTTTTGAGCACTCTAAGTACTGCATATAAGTGGAATCATACAGTAATTTGGGTTTTTGTCACTGGCTTATTTCACTTAGCATAATGTCCTCAAGGCTCATCAATGTTGTAGCATATTGCAAAGTTTCCTTCCTTTTTAAGGCTGAATGATATTCCATTGTATGGACATACCACATTTTGTTTATCAATTCTTTGGGGTGTATACCCAAGAGCGGAATTGCTGTATCATTTGGCAGTTCCATTTTTAATTTTTTGAGGAACAGCCATACTGTTTTCCACAGTGGCTATACCATTTTACATTCCCAGCAACAGTGCACAAGGGTTCAAATTTCTCCACATTCCCGAGAACACTTGTAATTTTCTGTTATTTTTTAAAATAGTAGCCATCCTAATGGTTGTGAGTTGGTATCTTGTAGTTTTGATTTGCATTTCCCTAATGATTAGTGATATTGCACATCTTTTCATATGGTTTTTGGTCACTTGTACATCTTCTCTGGAGAGATTTCTATTCAAGTCCTTTGTCTGTTTTTGAATTGTTTTGTTGTCCTTGTCATTGAGTTGTAGTCATTTTTAATATATTCTAGATATTAATTCCTTATCAGATATATGATTTGCAAATATTATCTCCCATTCTGTGGACTGCCTTTTTATTTTACTGATACTGGCTCTGCACAAAATTTTAAGATTTTCATGAAGTCCAATTTGTCTAATTTTTCTTTTTCTTTTTGGCCACACCATGCAGCATGCAGGATCCTAGTTCCCCGACCAGGGACTGAACCCGCACCCCCTGCAGTGGAAGCGTGGAGTCTTTTTTTTTTTTTTTAATCTATGAACCAATCAGGATTCATGAATTTCTTTTTATTATTATCATTTGGCTGCGTTGGGTCTTCGTTGCTATGCACGGGCTTTCTCCAGTTGTGGCAAGCGGGGGCTACTCTTCACTGTGGTGTGCGGGCTTCTCATTGCGTTGGCTTCTCTTGTTGCAGAGCAGGGGCTCTAGGCATCTGAGCTCAGTAGTTGTGGCTCGTGGGCTCAGTAGTTGTGGTGCATGGGCTTGGTTGCTCCGCGGCATGTGGGATCTTCCTGGACCAGAGCTCGAACCCATGTCCCCTGCATTGGCAGGCAGATTCTTAACCACTGCGCCACCAGGGAAGCCTGGAAGCCTGGAGTCTTAACCCCTGCCACTGGACCACCAGGGAAGTTCCTATTTTTTCTTTTGTTGCCTGTGCATTTTGTGACACGTCCAAGAAATCATTGCCAAATTCAATGTTCTGAAGCTTTAGTCCTATGTTTTCTTTTAAGAGTTTTATAGTGGGTTTTGTTTGTTTGTTTTGCTGCATTGCAAGGCTTATGGGATCTTAGTTCCCCAACGAGGGGTCGAACCTATGCCCTCAGCAGTGAAAGCATGGAGTCCTAACCACTAGACTGCCAGGTTACTCCCTATACTGTTAAGTCTTACATTTAGGTCTTTGATACATTTTAAGTCAATTTTTGTATTTGGTGTTAGGTAAAGGCCCAACTTCATACTTCTGCATGTGGATATCTAGTTTTCCCAGCATCATTTACTGAGAAGACTCTCCTTTCCCCATTGAATGATCTTGGCACCTTTGTCAAAAATCATCTGGCCAGGGACTTTCCTGGTGGCCCGGTGGTTAAGAATCTGCCTTCCAATGCATGGGACATGGGTTCGATCCCTGATCAGGGAACTAAGATCCCACATGCCACAGGGCAACTAATCCCGTGCACCACAACTACTGAGCCCACGCACCACAACTAGAGAGAAGCCTGTGTGCCGCAACAAAGATCCTGTGTGCTGCAACTAAGACTCAATGCAGCCATAAATAAATAAGAAGTAAAATATTAAAAAACAAAAATCATCTGGCCATATACGTGAGGGTCCACTTCTGGGCTCTCTATTCTATTCCATTGGTCTATATGTCTGTCTTTAAGCCAGTAGCACCCTGTTTTGACTAGTTTTTGCAGTAAGTTTTGAAACTGGGAACCGAAAATCATCCAGTTTTGTTCTTTTTCAGGATTGTGTTGACTATCAGGATCCCTTGAGATTCCTTATGAAATTTAGTATAAGTTTTACAATTTCTGAGAAAAAATCATCAGGATTTTGATTGGGATTACACTGAACCTGCAGAACGCTTGAGTAATATTGGTGTTTTAATAGTAAGTCTTCCAATTAGTGAACACAGGAGGTTTCCACTTATTTCGCTTAATTTCTTTCAGAATGTCTTGTAGTTTTCATTGTACAAGTCTTTCTCCTTCCTGGTTATTTCCTAAGCATTCTATTCTTTTTGGTGCTATTGTAAATGTAATTATTATTGTAATATGGTGGGGGGGGGTTGTTTGTTTTTCTGGCTGCACCACACAGCTTGTGGGATCTTCATTCCCCAACCAGGGATTGAACCCAGGCCCTGGCAGTGAAAGCGCTGAGTCCTAACCACTAGACTGCCAGGGAATTCGCTGTAATGTCTTCAGATCATTCATTCCTCATGTATAGAAATGCAGCTGCTTTTTGTGTGTTAACTTCGAATCCTGCTACTTTGTAGAATTCATTGATCAGATCTAACAGCTTTTTGCATGTGGTATCTTTATGATATTCCACACATAAGACCATTCATCTGCAAACAGATGAGTTTACTTTTTCCTTTCTAATTTGAGGCCTTTTCTTTTTCTTACCTACTTGCTCTGGCTGGAACGTTCAGTACTATGTTGAACAGAAATGGTGAAAGCAGGCAAACATCTTTGTCTTGTTCCTGACCTTAGAGGAAAAGCTTTCAGTCTTTCACCATTATTGTGTTTGCTGTGGGTTTCTCATATACAGATATTATAAATATTAAGGTCTCCTCCTATTCCTATTTTGTTGAGTGTTTTTTCATGAAAGGCTGTTGAATTTCGTCTCGTTTTTTTCTGCATGATTTGAGATGATCATGTGGTTTTTCCTATCATTTTGTTGATGTGGCATGTAACACTGACTTTCCTGTGTTGAACTTTGCATTCCAGGAATATATCCCACTTGGTCATGGTGTATAATCCTTTTTTATTTTTTTTTTAAGGCTAGTTTTTTAAAGTTTTAAAATTTATTTACTTTTGGCTGCATTGGGTCTTCATTGCTGCATGTGGGCTTTCTCTAGTTGAGGCGAGTGGGGGCTACTCTTGGTTGCAGTGCACAGGCTTCTCATTGCAGTGTCTTCTCTTGTTGTGGAGCATGGGCTCTAGGCATATGGGCTTCAGCAGTTGTGGCACACGGGCTCAGTAGTTGTGGACAGTGGGCTCTAGAATGCAGGCTCAGTAGTTGTGGCACACAGGCTTAGTTGCTCTGTGGCATGTGGTAACTTCCCGGACCAGGGCACGAACCCATATCCCCTGCATTGGTAGGCAGATTCTTAACCACTGTGCCACCAGGGAAGCCCTAATCCTTTCAACATGCTGCTGAAACCTGTTTGCTGAAACCTGTTTGCTAGTATTTTGTTGAGGATTTTTACATCAATGTCCAAAGGATATTGGTCTTTACTTTTCTTACTTTGTAGTGTCTTTGTCTGGCTTTGGTATTGGGGTTATACTGGCCTTCTAGAGTAAGGTGGGAAGCATTCCTGCCTCTTCATTTTGGGGGGGAAAAGTTAGGATATAGTGCTCTGTTATATGTACTACACTGCCAGCCTCTAAGAGTTACACAGAATTCAGGCAAGATTTTGCAATGAATCTTTTGTCATTTCTCAATGGTTCTTTCTCCACTTTTCCTCTTCTGGTCACTAAAATACACTCACACACAATCATTCTTGGCTTTGTGACCAAGATTAATATATCTCTGATGAAACCTGCCTTGAAGATCCAGTAGTTGGGCATGGGAGCCAGATGGGGCTTCTTGATCCTAATAGTGTATGATGCAGCCATCCAGCCCACAAGCCAAGTTGCAAGTCGTGGGCCTGAGCAGGGACTGACATCAGGAATTGCACTTATCCAGATGGAAGGACCAGCCTACACAACACGGATGCCACCATCATGCTGGTCACGGTATGAACACAGCTGGCCGCTCTTCTGACATGGCTCAGCACCCGCCCACCAGCCCCCACCCCACACCAAATGTTTGCCAGCTTCGGGGGCATCTCTCCCCATTGCATTTCACTAATTTCTGCAGAACCGGCATCAAGCACGTTTCCAGAGCCAGTGCCTGAGCCATCTGCATGCAGTGGAGGCACAGAGGGGAATTTTATGTTTGGGGCTGAGGGAAGAAGCTTTATTGGACATTTGAGAGTTCCTTCTATACACATTCTTCCCAGAACAGCTTACTTTAAAAAGCTGTACCTAGTAATGTCATGCTCCATGTTGAGAGGTGCTAGGCATAAGTGAATTTGAAAATACGTACAGAAAACAGTGTTGCAGGGACCTGCATTCTATAAAACTGGGAACCGTTGTCCAGAGCTAAATAAAATATATTGTAGGCTACATTTTTTCCCTTCAGTTACTGAAAACCTATTTTTTAAAAATAGATGTAAGTTAGATTGCTTCCACATTTACCAGGAACACTTGGATTCTGATCTCAGCAGCAGTTGTATAGTGACTGCATGTCATCTTGGATTATGTGGCACAATGAGACGTCCCACATCCGTCTTCCACCAAAGATTCCTCAGAGCCGTGAAGGGAAGGGAGTTCTCTTAACACTGGTCTGATTACCTGTGTGCACTTCACGGAGGGTAAGGGGAGACGGTGAAAGGCTGAGTCAGAACTGCTTCCCACACAGCATGGCCAGCAAAGTGCCTGGTTAGACAGAGCTTAAGTTTTCTCAGGGAAAGAAGCTGCTGCTTGGATGTTTCTAGAGGTGAGTCATTGGGCACCCAAGCACCCACCCCCAGGGGAATGTGACAGTACCTTCCATCTGCCCTCTGCACCTGGGGGACAGAGAATTCACTCCTGACACCTTGCATGGCTGAAATCTGGAAGATGGGCCAATCTGCATAGTTCCTGTTCTAGAAGGGAAAGAAGCATGATTCCCTCCACCCTGCCTCCAACCCTCGTCGCACCAAGATTCAGAGTTTCAGAAACCAAGGCCTGGTGGCAGGGAAGGCTACCAAGACTCTTGCACTAAGACACTGCACTGACAGTGTGTGTTGGAGGGGGGGGATTAGAAAGGGAAGGTGCCCCGAGATCTAGGAAAGCTGGAATTCTGCTGCCATCCTACTAGACTTGGCCAGTTTGGTGCTGTTTCCACTGCAAAGCAGGGGTTCCTCCCAATGCAAGCAGAAGACATGTTTCTTCAACGTGAATGCTACTGCAGCGCCATGAATTTTCATGCAGAACTGAGACGTCCTCTCTTCAGCCTCTGAGGGCATGAGTGTGAGTTCTGGTCTCGGCCTGGCAAGACAGGAGCATCAGAAACGCCCAGGAGGCATCCAGAAAGACAAGGCAATGTATCCGAGCACGTGGAGCTTGAGGCCTACAAACGAGCCAAGCTGGGGAGGGAGGTTTGGAAACAAAACAGAGAAGTCCCTAACGGGACCTGGTGGGTCTCTGTTGACCACTGGCCTTGGACTGTGTGATGCTCTGTTGCATCTTTTCATCTCCTCCATACTGTTTATCCCGGATGTCTGAGTCCCATCTCCTCCGAGGGGGCTCCTGAGACCCCATGACCGGCTTAACCGGGTGGACTGTGGCCGCAGCTTGGGAATCTCAACATAGGAGGGTATAAGGAGTCCACACCTAAGAATCACACTAAGCTTCACTTTCCAGAATGAAAACAACTTGTCAACATTCAGCTTCCTGTTCGGGTGTTATTCAAGTCTAGTGCTGGACGGTATTCAAATTAATGCAGAAGAGCCACACAGGGGTACTCATGTTCCAGAGACAAAACCTGAGAGAGAAGGCTGTTTGTGCTTCTGCTTTCCCAACAGGATTTATTTTGGGGTTGCAGAGATGTTTGCATAAATAAGGCTCTTCAGGTGTATCCTTGGTGCTCTGGGTTCTGATCAACAAATTTCACTTCTAACAGGCAGACTCTGATCTCCTCCTTTCATCTTCATGTCCCAAAGACATGAAAACCTGGCCACGTGTACAATTCAGTCACGTCTGTGGGCCCACCCTGCAGAGGCCCAGCCAGCTCCAGCCAGGGGCACCTACAGTCCTGCTCTGCACGTCCTCACGAGGTAGACTGTGTGCATCTCCACCAAAGGACATGACGGAACCAACTGCCCCCCTCAGTCCCTTTACTTGTCACTGAACCCAAAGCCCTAGGAAGGCAGCACCGAGAACTGGGACTCGTGGAGCACACACCATGTGCCAGGCTCTGCTAAGTGCTGCCACACGTGCCACCCAGGCAGTCCTCCCAGTGACCTCTGAGGTAGATGCTACCAGTATCCCGACCACGGAGAAAACGGAGCAGAGGCCACTCCGCCACCAAGCGTCAGATCCAAGCACTGAACCCAGGGCAGCAGGTTTAAGAGTCAAATGGCTGGAAAGCCCTTCTCTGCAGCACATTGCCTCTTCCGCCTGTCGGACCTGGATGACCCAGGGCTCCACCCTCCTTGTATGCAGAGAATCGTGTCTTGTCTTCTCTCTGCTTCTCCCACTCACCCTCAAACCCGGATTTTTTCCAGTGATCCCAATGCCCAATGTCTGTCTGGTTTCTTGGCTCCGCATCTGTTTCTTCTCTGCTTTTCTCAGGCACAGGGTGAGAGAGAGCCTCAAAGCCACTCCTGCGTTTGCTGCTTGTCTTCTCCTTCCTCTGAGCAAGAACGTCTGCCTTCGACTTTGGGGCAAACCTGAACAGCAGTCCGCTGCTGGCGATCGGCACGTGCTCCACTCTTGCCTAGCAGGTCTCGAGGGCCGTGGCTCTCCCCGAGAGGCTGACGCCCACATTTCAGGGCCTTGGGGACGGGGTTATGGGCCTGTGGGCTCTTCACCAGGAGAGGCGGGAGCAGCGGGACGAGCGTGAGCCCCGATGCAGCCGCAGGAGCAAGCGCAGTGAGGCACCGGGAGAGGAGGCTGTGCGCAAGCGTGGACCCTGCCCACAGGGCTGTGGCTCGAGTGGCCTCTTGTGCTGAGGGGTCCTGGAGAGAAGCAAGCCTGCAGGCGGGTGACAAGTGGGGGGCTGGGGAAAAGAGGGGTGAATGTGAGTCAAACACTTAGCAAGGAGCCTTTGCCTCTAACAGAGGTAACATCTCAAGGTAAAAATGCAGATTCAAAGCTGACCTGCAGGTGCCCCAGGCGGGGAGCTCAGGCCTCCTCCTCAGCTGCTGCTGCCGGTCTTGGTCTCAGCTCTCCTCCACCACGGAATAACCTTGCAGCTTGCCCTGCGTGTCTCACAACAGGCTTAGCCAACCCTTCCCAGGGCATCGTCCCCTACCATCGAAGTCCTGTTTAAACTCGGCTCCAGGGTCCGGTGCCAGAGTGACAGCCACCCCCGGCCAAGCCGCAGCTCCCATCCACAGCCTCAGCAGCGCGCCCGCCTCAGCTCAGCCAGAACTCAGTGGGACCACCAGACCCTTTTCACCTAACCCACAATCCTGTAGCTTATTAACATTTTAAATCTCAAACACAGGAGTCTGTGTGTATTCCTGTCAAACTTCATCTGATAGATTCTGGTTCTTCATCTCGAACTGTCTTTAAACGGCAACTTTGAGCTCTACCTTGTCACATGACGCATGGTTCTTTCCAGTGTTCCATTCTACACAGCTTTGATAACCTTCAATTAAGTGTTGAGCAAATTCTGAAACGCGACCTTCGGATACGGGTGTCCACACCTCTCAACAGGCTGGTGTTGAGCCCACAGGCAGGTAGACGATGGGGCAGTTCACTTGCTCAGGCTTTCCCCATCTTTTACTCTAGAGCTTAGATACGTCACAGTTTTGATGGTGATGACTTGAATATGCTTTTTAAAACATATGATGAAAACTACTTACTCTTTTTATTAAAAAAAAAACAACAGAAAACTATACGTATCACAAATTCTTGAACAGAAGATGCCGTAAGAAAATTTTAGGTATTCTGAACTTTACTGATAGGACTTGGAAGGCCAAGACATCAGAGGAAAACTCAAGGTAGAAAAACCCTTTTGAAGAACATGAAGTTTTTCAAGACTAAAAGTAACTTTCGTGGGCAGTGCTCCCCTGGAAGACTGTCAATTTTTCTTTCCTATTGGCTGTTTTCACATGCTTAATATTCGGTCATCTTCAGCTTTGTTCTTTGGCTGCTCAGAGGGCCCTTTCTAAGATATCCATAGTCAGAGTCCCTTTGTTCTGTCTTCAGTAAGTTTAAGTTGTAGGACATCTGGTTGCTAATGAGCTCCACCTGCAGGTCACTGGTTTACTATGACAGGATGTAACCCGGGAACAGCCAGATGGAAGAGGTGAACAGGGCGAGGGACCGGGAAGGGCACGGAGCTTCCCCCCATCTCTGAGCGGCCACTCCCCAGCTCCACGCGTCCAGCAGCCTGGGAGCTCCTTCCATGTGCTCTGAGGAAGCAAAGTTCTATGCCCTTTGAATGACACGAAAGGTGAGCTGGGTGCGTCCTGTATTCAGTTTTGTCTCTTTTCACATCAAATGTGCAGAGTGCCTGCAGCTATTACACGGCATCTGCACTTGTGGTGAGGTGCCTGGGGCAGGTGCAGGGCTGTCAGGGATCAGCCGTCCCAGCACCGGCATTCCAGGGCCTGTGGAGGACATCCAGGGTCATGTCCCAGGCTCCTTCCTTTTACACCGTCTGTCTGACTCCTGGCCCCTCTTGTACCCTTACAAACCACTGTAACTCCTTCCTGTAAGAGTATGGAGCAAAACCAAAAACTCCTGGTCTGAGCAAAAAACTCCTGTTCCTGCCACTTAACTTCACAGAGAACTTAGGCTGGGGCACAGGCAGGAAGAAGGGCAAGCGGCATCGTGCACCCGCCTCTCCTACGGTCCCGGCTTCTTGCACCCACAGGGCCAGTGCACTCATCGCCTGCCACCATGCTTGCCCCTCGCAATTTGGGATCTGGGCACTTTCTGCAGTGTAGGCCCAGACGCAGTCAGTGGAGAAGACTGCTCAGTGCTGTCGGGTATTAACCACGGTGTTTATTTTCTGTAATGTTCTGACATCCTGGGGGCCTGTGGGCTGGGGAGAGATCCCTCCGCAAGCTGGCTAGCTCCCCGTGAGCGCACCACTCACACGCAAACCAGCCAAGCCCGAGCCCTCCCCGGCCAGTGTCTCCTCTGCCCCAAGTCACCCCAGGGCCAGGGACTGGACAACTGGAAGCCACCCCTAGAGCCCGGAGCCTGCTGAAATGACCAAGCTGTCCGACCCCAGGCCTGCCCAGATGTGCTCATCCTACCTGGCCCACTCCGTCCTCCAGGAGCCTCGAGACAGGTTCAGCCACGCTTCCTCCTCACCCTCGGCCTGCTGACAGACCCTGGCGCTCCTCGTGGGCCCCGTGCAGCGTGGTGCACCCCTCCTCTCGGGAGCTGTGAGTCAAGAACTCTTCTTTCAAGGTAGCAGTTTCCAACTCTGTCATCTTACCACACCTGATCAGGACACATCCCGTGCACATTTTAACACAGGTCAATCCTCCCTCTGGACATTTCTTCTCTGGTCGTAAGAGGCTGTGTAAGCAACCCACACTCCTAATGGAAACAGCCCCCACACAGGCTACGTGCACCCTTCCGGGGCAGGATCCCACAAGCACCACTCAAACAGCAACATGCCTGGAGCATCCACAGGGCGGCCCGCGATGCCGTCCCTTCAGAGGGGGCCAGTGTCCCGGCAGAGACGGAGCTTCCTGGTGCCATATCCCTGCTGGGGCATCACACCTGGTCCCAGATGCCGACACGGAAAGTGGCATTTGGGGCTTGCCACTGCTGCAGAGGCAAGGCAACGCTTTCCTTCCCGAAACAGTTTACAGGCAGGGAAATTACACTCCCTGAAAAGCCACGTTACAGGTTTCCTTGCTTTAGCTTAATAGTGTACCTTTCTCCAATAATCTGAACTTTATCATTTTCAGTGTTTCAAGGTCAATGATAGTTGGGAAATGGAGATGCCCCAAGCCCAGGACAACGTTTCTGTGTCAGAATTAAATGATTATTTATTTCCTAAAGAGGCTCATCTAACACGTGCTTTCTCTAGGAAACACATCACGGCCTCTTGCACTTAGGCACCATGAGTGAAATCTCTGTCAGAAGGCACTAACGTGGCGCTAACCAGATCAGAGAGGGTGGCTGTTCACAGCCCAAGATGAACAAAGCAGACAGAGCAGTGCCTGGTGTGACCACAGGCCACATGTGCATCCCACTCGTCTGTGCGTGTCCAAGAACGACCATGAAAGTGCCACAAGTATGGATCTGGGGGCCGTGGACAAACTCTAGTGAGCAAGCGAACATGCAAGCCTGGAACCCCAAATATGGACAGCAGACCACACGCCATTGACCTAAGAGATTTCACACCCTCTCCACAGCCTCGCCCCATCTCTCACTGCAGCACAGCAATAGGTCTGAAGGGCTCAGAGGTGACACCCGCACAGCTCAGCCTGCACCTGCACGAGGGCATCCCAGGGGCACCAGCAGCACGGGTCTCTGTGTGCTCACGGGAGCGGGTCGGGACCCGCGATCCTTTCTCTCTGCCCCTGGTTCCCCTCTGCCCCTGGAGCCCCCTTGCGTCCTGGGGTGTGCTCCTCGGGAAGGGCCCCGTCGTCCAGGGGCCCGTCACTCCCCGTCTCCCACAGGCAGTCCTTGGGCAGGAGGTCGTCGTCCACGCAGGGCCCGGCCTTCCTCTTCCTCATCAGCTCAGCTGTGGGCTCCAGCCACGCTGGGCCCGTGCTCCCACACCCCTTCTCTCTCCTCCTCTTGTACTCCAGGATCTGCTTGTTGAGAGCCTCGTGGTCGATCCCACACAGACTTGACGGTGCGGCAGGGCCCAGGGTACCACGTGGCGATGTAGTGTCCAGGGCCTCGGGGGCGCTGGAGGGGAGAAGAAATCCACACCATGCACAATACTTCCTAGAGCCATTTGCTTATGCACTGTCCTAGCACCTCTCTAAGGGAAACTGTGGAAACTGGACAGAAGGGCAGTTTGGTCTGGCGTTCTCCAGTCCAGAACCTCTCGGCCAGCACTCTTGAAGCCCGTGTGTGGCTCAGGCCAGCATACTTCTGGTGCAGCCATTGTGTACTGACATTAAATGCGTTTTCATTTTTTCCCCACTTAAACACGGCTAGTACACTAGGCTAGTTAAACAGAGTTATTGGGGGGACGGGGGAGGGTTCTTTAGATCTGTCGCTCAGGTTACTTGATGAACCAAAAGAGAAGCATCTATTCTGAGAGCAAAACCAGAGCAATCTTTTCAAAACCCAAATCTGGCCACATCCTGCCTCTAACCCCAACTCTCTGATCTGGAAGGGCTCCCCACCCGCCTCTCCCCACGTCCACTCATTGCTGATCTGGAACCCGGGGACTCACTGCCGCCTGGGGCCTCTGCTCTAGCTCAGGGGTCTGAGTGCTGCAGCCCATCCCCTGGCAGGCTGGCTGGGGGTCCCCACCCCGAGGCCCTGACAGTACCCATATGATGCTGACACAGTTGATCTATGCAACACAGGCCAGACACGTGGTGCAGCTGCTCCCTCACCTGGAATGGGGCTCCCCCCACCTCCGAATCCTCACGTCACCTTCTCAGAGGCCTAACCTGACATTTACTGTTCACAGATGTTCCCTAAGTACGAGAACAGGGCCTGCCAGGCAGCAGTGTGCCAAGGGAGTGGAGAGGATGAACCGCTACTGCCAGCACTCAGAGTCCAGGCCCCAGCACTTCTGTGTGGACCCCCAAGGCCCTCCTGACAGCCTCGCCCAGGTGCTGGGTAGCTCACCAGTTGCACGCCGACACCGGGCTGGGCCCCAGGGCAAGAGCCAAGCGCACAAAGCAGGACCTGCTGCCCCTTGACACCTGGCTGGGGACAGGCAGGACTGTGCAGCTGCTGTGGAGACCAGCAAGTCCACACCTGGGTGTCTGCCCGAATCAAAAACATATGCCCACACGTATCACCTGAAATCATTTTGCTCAAAGTCTTTTTCATCCGGGGGTCCAAAATCAGCGATTGCCAGTAACCGATCAACCTGAAAAGGAACAGACAGAGGGTGATGCTCGACGCACTGCCTGCGTCGGAGCCGGGCGCCGGCTGAGTGCGAGCATCCGCTGCCCGGTGCCAGCCCCACCACGGCCTCAAGCCTGCCCGCCGCCCTTCCTCCCCGTGCCGCTGCCCACACCCGCTACCTCAAGCCCGCCCGCCGCCCTTCCTCCCCGTGTCGCTGCCCACACCCGCTGCCTCAAGCCCACCCGCCGCCCTTCCTCCCCGTGTCGCTGCCCACACCCGCTACCTCAAGCCCGCCCGCCGCCCTTCCTCCCCGTGTCGCTGCCCACACCCGCTACCTCAAGCACACTTTCTCTGATAATGAACTGAGGCTTCTTGAAAACTACACTTAAAACTTGTAAATGTCAGTCAAATTTACAAAGAAACCAGTTAAATATTAGTTGAATTACTAACGCTTACTGGTTTCTAACGAAGTTTCATAAAATGCTTCAATTTTGCCGCAGAATTTGCGGGGAAACCCCCCAGTGCGGTAACGTGAGCGTCCCAAGTCTAGCGTGTGGCTCCGGTCCTGCAGGGGCTGAGGGGCCTACACTGGGGACAGACCCTGCTCCTCAGCAGGGCCCGTGAAGGGCCTCTCCACCTTCACGCGTCTCTTCTGACTGCCGCCAGGTCGTCCTACTGGGGCCGTGCACTGAGACCCGACCTCCTGCTTCAGTGCAAGCCCCGGCGAGCCTGGTCCACAACTGGGCCCTGTCATATGCAGGAACTAAAGCATCATCACCAACCGGTGACACACCAATCAAACCACAAAGGTGAAAAGAAGAACTGGAGACAAATCAGTCCACAGAAAATACCAGGAACAGGACTGACGATGCTACAAAACAAGGACAAAGCGGCCTCCTCCAAAGTTAAAAGTGGGAGAAAATATTCACAATGAAGATTTCTGCCAACTGACTTGTACCAGATATACAATGAACCTACACAACTCAATAATAAGCAAACCTTATTAAAAATGGGCAAGAGACTTTAACTGATCCACAAAAGGAGGAATGACCAGCAGGCACATGAAAAGACGCTCAATATAATTAGTCACCAAGAAAATGTAAGTTTAGGGGGCTTCCCTGGTGGCACAGTGGTTAAGAATCCGCCTTCCAATGCAGGGGCTGCGGGTTCCATCCCTGGTCGGGGAACTAAGATCCCACATGCCACGGGGCAACTAAACCCGCACGCTGCAACTAGAGAGAAGCCCACAACGAAGAGCCGGCACGCTGCAACAGAGACACAGCGCAGCTAAAATTAAAAAAAGAAAATGCAAGCTTAAGCCATCAGGATGGCAACGCCAGGGGCTGGCGAGGGCGTGGAGGCCCAGGGACCCTGACGCTGCGGTGGGAGTGCCTACAGCACGGCCGTGGTTAAAGCAGCCTGGCAGCTTTCTGACAGTTAAACATACGCCTGCTGCTCCTAGGAACTGACCTAAATGAAACAAAACATACATCCACAAACATCTATACGCAAACGTTCACAGTGCTTCACTCTTTATAGCCAAGGAGTGGGAAAAAAGACAAATGTCTATGAAAAAGTGAATGGGTTAGTAAACTGCAGTACAGCTGTACGATGGATGCCGCTTACCAATAAAAAGGGAACTACTTACACGTGAAACAACGTGGATGAATCTCAAAAACACTGTGCCGAGCAAAGCCAGAGGCAAAAGACAACATCCCGATTCTATTCATGTGAAATTACAGAAATCTCAGCAGGCAAAACTAACCTACAGTGACTGAAACCAGACGGGTGGTAGGGGAGAGCTGACCGGGGTGAGCAGGGGTGGCGATGACACAAAGGTATGCGTTTGTCAAAGGAGGCGCAACTCAACATAAATTAAGCCTCGGTAAAGCTTATTTTATTAACAAAGAACCAAATCCAAACACAACCTCAAACTCTAACACTTTAAACACAGGCCGCCGGGCTAACTTCTTGTGGAAGGGGAGCTCTGAGCTCAGATGGTGCGGGCCAGACCATGCGCAGTGGGGCAGTGGGTGCCCCTGCGCGGTGGTCGCCGGCTGCCCGACACCTGCTCTGGGAAGCCTGACCGTCAGTGGGGAGACGAGTGTGCAGGTACCACAACACTGGCGTCAGAGCTTATGTATTTCCCTTAAAAGTTCAGATAAAAAAGTTGTTTCCTCTATAGTTACAGTAAAAGTCAACATTTTAAAAACCTCGACTGAAGCGCAACATCTGTGGGAAAGGCACACAAACCATGAAGCGTAGCTCAGTGACATCCCACACGTTGAACACACGTGTGGGCACGGCCGCGACACCTTTAGAAGGTGAAGCCCAGAGGCCTCCTCAGGCCCCTCCTGCTCACTCCCCTCCCCGTGACAGCCATTACTTTTACTTCCAACACCAAGGATTAGCCAGGCTCTTCCTGAACGTTTTATGAACAGAAGCTCTCAGCGCGTGGCCTTTCCTTGGCTCCACGGCCGGAGGGAGGTGGGTCAGGGGACTGTTCCAGAGCACGTCCGTCCATTCTGCTAACTGCACTCGCCAGAGACCCTGTGCCAACGTTCCCGGCCAAGTCCGTGGGTACTGCGGGGGGTGGGGGTAGGGGGCCTCGAGGGTCACAGACTCAGCTTCCCTGGGGACGGCCAGTCTCTAGCGCGGCACTGTGAGCCGCCCTTCCGCCAGGCCCCACCCCTCGGCGCTCGCACCCTCACTCCTGTAAGGAAAGCCCTCACGGAGGGGTGCGCGCTGGAATCCGGTTTTCGTTCGCCCTCTCCTGACGAGCGCCTCCGCCTGTGCTTACTGACAGTACCATCAATATTGCTGAATTACTCAGGGTGCAGCTTGGACAGAGCTCATTACTAGTTCTCTTTCAAATGTCCAGACTGGTGACCTGAAGATTATCCTGAGGATGCAAGGTAAGCTGCTGAAACTGGTAACACTTTAGCAGTTGCAACTACCTGTGATTTTTGGTGCAACCAACATAAGACAGAAATAAACGGACTGATAGAAGACTCAGAGTTTCGTCCAGGACTCCCAATTTCAAATGTCTGTCTCTAGCCAAGTGCTTTATCAACAGCTGACTTTAAATCTATTAAAAACATACACAGTGTTTGAAAAACACTGCCCTGACTTACGCGAGGGGAAGCAATGACCATGTCCTCAAATGATCACCTACCCAGATCAGAAACCCCTCTGGTCCAGCCTTCACTTCTAACTACAGTGAGGCGGAAACTGCAGGACTCTGAGGCGCCAGCCGAGGCCTGACCGACCCTTGGCCCCCAGGTCAACAGCTGAGTTCTGGGCACATGCAGGACCCACCATCACCGCGTGGCACGTGTCCGACCCTTGGCCACTTCCCCGGAGCACACGGGGCAGGACAGACGCTAGAGGTCTCCAATGCAAACACCCATCAGCACGGCCTCCGGAATAAGGCCCTCCCAGAAACGCTTAAGCTCGCATGCACCTCCCTCCCTCCAGTGACTTTTGCTGGAAAGGAACCCACACAGCCAGGTAGGACCTTGCAGCTCTGAATTCTTCCTCCACAGAGAGAGGGACGAGCCAGCTGAGGGCTCATCCTCTGAGACAGGTGGGTCCTCCCACCAGCCCCACCCGACGTGCCCGGGGATTCCTGCTGAGTATCTGCACAGCACACCCATGACCTAAACTCCACTTGAGCTGTAAGCGGCACTGCAACTTCACTCCTGTTCCCCTTCTAGCTAGGAAATCACACATCTATCAAAGTTATCCACATAATGTTTTCAGTATCGCTTGTATCATGAATAACAAAGGACGACAATGTACAATTAGACTTTTTTTCCCCTCTGTGAATCTGAATACTATCTAGTCCTACAGTGAGTAACAGCAACC
Source organism: Tursiops truncatus (assembly GCF_011762595.2). NCBI lineage: Eukaryota > Metazoa > Chordata > Mammalia > Artiodactyla > Delphinidae > Tursiops > Tursiops truncatus. The sequence continues at coordinate 88,214,687 of NC_047046.1, read as the reverse complement.
TAATCATAATCCCATAAATGCTATTGTTTCTTCGGTAAACTTTTTAAATGTGTAACATACCTTAATAACCACGAAGCAACCACCACCCAGATTAAAACGTATGTATGTTTTAACAGGTTTTTAACCTTTATAATTAACCTATACCTAAAACAAGGAAAATAAGTATGAAACAATTACAGTTACAGGACAGAACGTAAGTGTGTCAGCCTTAACAGTGTAAAGTAACCAGAGACAGACTGAAATCTAGGGAAGTGAGAGAAGGAGGTAAGCACAGGAGGGCAGCTCTGACTGCTTCAAGTTTGTAAACAGAGAGAGAGGGATCTGCTTTACTAGTTAGGGCTATACTGACAAGCATTCAAACATTAAAGCCATACAAAATGGTTACCTCTGGGGAACAGGGCTGAGAACAAGGCACAGGTGCCTTACTTTTCATCTGTACCCTTCTATTACCTTTTAAAAACTGTATACGTTATCTTTTGAATATTTAAAAATTAAATTTAAAATCTTACCCATATAAAAGTTTACATCATAAACAGGTAATTATGTAAAAGCCTTACCTCCACTGCAGCTGCATTTCTTTTGTCCTGAACAAACACTATTGGCGGCATGTTCCTCAGGGTCTGCTGGGACATCAAAAGGTGCCTGGAGAGAAAAAGAGATTTGTGCAGTCACAGGTGACACTTGGTGGAGGGGTGACAGTGCCAGAAACAGAAAATGTCATCTCACAAAGAGGTGAGCCATGATTTTTTTAAATTAATTAATTAATACATTTATTTTATTTATTTGGCTGCATTGGGTCTTCATTGCTGGGCGTGGGCTTTCTCTAGTTGCAGCGAGCGGGGGCTACTCTTCGTTGCGGTGCACAGGCTTCTCACTGCGGTGGCTTCTCTTGTTGCGGAGCATGGGCTCTAGGCACGCGGGCTTCAGTAGTTGTGGCACACAGGCTCAAGAGTTGTGGCTCGTGAGCTCTAGAGGGCAGGCTCAGTAGTTGTGGCACACAGGCTTAGTTGCTCCGCGGCATGTGGGATCTTCCCGGACCAGGGCACGAACCCGTGTCCCCTGCATCAGCAGGCGGACTCTCAACCACTGCACCACCAGGGAAGCCCACTACTATATTTTAGAAGAAATTAATGAGAAGAGTGGCATTGCTTATGTAGTTGCAAATTCCTTTAATACCCAGCATAACGGAACAGCTGGATTCTCATCTGTTATCTGTATTCAATCTGTTGTTATTTTGTTTAAAATAGAAGAAAATCTGGCCTCACACAGATCTGTAACTGAAAAGTAAAGCGTATATGAACAGCCTTTCAGAAAAGTGTAGATCTTCTCTGATGCTACACAAGAACTCAACAAAGAGTAGTTTATTAAAGACTGCAATGTGGAATCTGAAACCAGATCCATGAACCGCGTTCTCTGTACGTGAAAATCCACTGGCCCTCTTGCCCTTTGAATCGATCTCTCCCTGTATGTGATTTTGTAACCTCATGCCTTGGTCTTTTAGAAAATACTGGTTCAGCAGGTCACACAGATTTTCAGGATGATGATGTATTTTACAATACATCACCTCCAATCTCATCAAAAGGGTCTTATGTACCATGAGGCTGTCAAACTCAGAGTGGTGGATACAAGTTTTCTAAAATTCTGATTTTCACTGAAAGCTTAAATTTTACCACTGGCAACAAATATGGTCAGCTGTGCCCTGAAGTGACAGGTTCACTTTGCCACTTTGCAGAAAATGTCTGTCCTATACCACATCTGAATAACCATAGTCATGAATGGATAAAGAAGATGTGGCACATATATACAATGGAATATTACTCAGCCATAAAAAGAAACGAAATTGAGCTATTTGTAATGAGGTGGATAGACCTAGAGTCTGTCATACAGAGTGAAGTAAGTCAGAAAGAGAAAAACAAATACTGTATGCTAACACATATATATGGAATTTAAGAAAAAAAAATGTCATGAAGAACCTAGGGGTAAGACAGGAATAAAGACACAGACCTACTAGAGAACGGACTTGAGGATATGGGGAGGGGGAAGGGTAAGCTGTGACAAAGCGAGAGAGAGGCATGGACACATATACACTACCAAACGTAAGGTAGCTAGCTAGTGGGAAGCAGCCGCATAGCACAGGGAGATCAGCTCGGTGCTTTGTGACCACCTAGAGGGGTGGGATAGGGAGGGTGGGAGGGAGGGAGACGCAAGAGGGAAGAGATATGGGAACATGTGTATATGTATGGCTGATTCGTTTTGTTACGGAGCAGAAACTAACACACCACTGTAAAGCAATTATACTCCAATAAAGATGTTAAAAAAAAATGAATAACCACAGTTGGTTCACTTGTTCTTTGAAGTGAAGCGTCTATTTTGGGGCACAGTCAGCAACTGCAGTGTTCCGAGACAACCACCAGAGCTTCTTGCGCACTTCCCACCACAGATACTAACAAGATGTGCCAAAGGGTGGAGATACGCGTCACGGATGCTCTTAAATAAAGCTGGCAGCGCACTACCACAAGCACGTGCGGAAGCTACAGTGACCACCAGGACATCTGGGCCAGCAGTTTTACCCCCATAGCTTCAGTACAACATGTCAACACGGTGGGAACGGAAAACCACACCTCATTGTGAAGAAGCTCTCACCTCATCAACCTCTCCCTAGAAAGGACCCGGGATCACACTTCAAGAACAGCTAACCTAGGTTATGGCTTATATGAAGGCGTAAGTTCTGCTCTGAAATTCAAGAAAATGCTTCCCAAATTTTCCTTAAAAGCAAAAATAGTGGACAAAACCAGCTGGAAGGCAGGGTCAAGGAGAGGCCTCACCTCATGTGCGCAGCGCTCCTCTGCAGGACGGCCCCCACGTTTGCGTTCTGAGCCTCAGAGACAGTCGTCCTCCAGTACACGCGGCAGGTGGAGAAGTCTGAAGTCAGAGAGACCTGAGCCCAGCCCCAGTTACTCTCAGCTCACCTGGGCTCCTGGAGACAGAGCGCGTCGCGAGAGGCGCACTAACTCACGGGCAGTCCTGGCTTCAGGCTCCCACTGCCAGGGCCAGCGCCCCAAGCACACCGCTGGGGACGGGGGAAATGTCCCCTTCCCCGGGGGGAGCCCAGCCTCACCCCACGCACAGCAACGCCTCAGCTGCTGCTACTGCCCCTCCTCCTTTCCCTCTGGCTGCACGCACTCTGCTCTGGGGCCACAGACGGCAGAAGCTGCCTCCCGTGTCTTTACACCAAGATGAAGGCAGATCACCCACCGCTCACCTGACCCCCAGACCTTCAGACGCCCCACTTCATCACTTACTGGGCTCTGAGCACCCTCGGTGCTGTCTGGCCAAACACCACCCGTGCACAGTGAGACACTGTTTTTGCACCCCACAAGCACCTTCCTCTCCTTAATACCCAGACGGCCACGCTGAGCATCCCTTCCGCCTTTTCTAACTGTCAGGCGACGACAGAGGCGCGAGGCCCGCAGTCCCTCCCTGGCCCCGAGGCCTACCTTGGAGAGCTCCACATTCAAGTCGCAGAGCTCCTGGCTCACTTCCGGGGTGCACAGCAACTCATTCAGCGCTTTGTAGAGGAGGCCGTTCAGGGCCCTCAGGCGCACGTGGTCTTCCCTCCTGGCTCTCTTGGAGGTGCTCTTTGTCAGGGATGCCAACTGAGACGGCTTGTGAGTCTCCGTTAAGAAGAAAGGCAGACACACAGGCAACATTACAACTGTACATAAACTTGTACTAACGGACGATAAAGGTCATTCTCGGCCATCTTAGTTTTCATGAAGATACAGATTTTTACAGACCAGGACCCTTCTAGATTTCACCTACCATCCCTTAAAGATCAAGAGTACTGCCAAGCATATATTTTTTTCCAAAAAAAATTTTATTGAAATATAATCCACACAGCATAAAATTCTCCCTCTTAAAAAGTACAATTCGAGGGGCTTCCCTGGTGGCGCAGTGGTTGAGAGTCCACTTGCCGATGCAGGGGACACGGGTTCGTGCCCCGGTCTGGAAAGATCCCATGTGCCGTGGAGCGGCTGGGCCCGCGAGCCATGGCCGCTGAGCCTGCGTGTCCCGAGCCTGTGCTCCGCAACGGGAGAGGCCACAACAGTGAGAGGCCCGCGTACCGCAAAAAAAAAAAAAGTACAATTCGGTGGTTTCTAGTATATACAGTGTATTTTTTTCTATCAAGAACCATTCATTACATAAACTCTCACAGTACAGGTATATTTCAGAGATATTGCAGGTTCATTCCAGACCATCGCAATAAAGCAAATATCACAATAAAGTGAGTCACATGCATTTTTTGGTTTCTCAGTGCATATAAAAGTTATGTTTAGGGCTTCCCTGGTGGCGCAGTGGTTGAGAGTCCGCCTGCCGATGCAGGGGTCACGGGTTCGTGACCCGGTCCGGGAAGATCCCACATGCAGCGGAGCGGCTGGGCCCGTGAGCCATGGCTGCTGAGCCTGCGCTCCGCAACGGGAGAGGCCACAACAGTGAAAGGCCCGTGTACCGCAAAAAAAAAAAAAAAAGTTATGTTTACACTATACTGTAGTCTATTAAAGTGTGCAATAACAATGTCTAAAAACAATATACATACCTTAATTAAAAATATTGCTAAAAAATGCTAACATCACCTGCTAACGCAGGGTTGTCATAAACCTTCTGTTTGTAAAAAACACGGTATCCGGGAAATGCAATAAAACAAGGTATGCCTGTGTATCTACACATATCTGTGTTATACACACACACACACACACACACACACACACACACACACTCTGAACGGACATTACCATATTAGAATTTGATAACAGATATGACATCCCGTAAATTTTGTTTTCTTTTTTCTCCGGCCGCACTGTGCGGCATGTGGGATCTTAGTTCCCCAACCAGGGATCGAACCCACACCCCCTGCAGCAGAGGGTTAACCACTGGAAGTGCACAGTCTTAACCACTGGACTGCCAGGAAGTCCCCTGGTGTAATTTTTTTTTAAAGGTAAAAATTCTGTGGTTCCAGTGTGTCTAGTCCCACTGCTACAGACCGTGTCCCCTCCAATACTGAAATGGAAGGGCTGGAGAGCTGCCGACTTTTGGAGCCTCACACCCACCGAGATTCTCAAGCGGCTCATCGCTACTACTCTATACTTACCAAGTGAGAGCCCAAGGAAGGACCTTCATACCAAAACTTCTTCCTATGGGGAGAAAATAAGAACTATGCTGGATACTGACGGCAAATCAATAACAAACAGTTACAAAAGCTAACGTCGTAACTGTTTCTAACGGGCTAGCCCTGGACATAGAAATTAGGTTACTAGGGGCCTAAAAGATTTAGATACCCAATGAACAGCAGCACGGGTTGTGGGGACAGACAGACAACAGTTTCAGTTCAAGCTCGTAACTTTTACCTAAAGTCTACCTCTAGTCCCAAAGGTAGAGAATGAGGACCTTAAAAACACACCTACCAAACTGCACATGAGCACTGTCCTCTACTGAACAAAGCTGTTTCCCAGGGGAGGGTTAACGCCTGATGCCGCCACACATCAACTGGGACTGAACAGCTAAGTAAACAGAAGGCAGATGGGGGATCCAGGCCCCTCGCTATTGCAGACAAGCAAGGGAAGGAAGTGAGAATGATTCGTGTGCTAGTGGATTAGGGCTGGAGATCAGTACAAACTTAAGTTTCACTTACTACAGCTACAGGTGGTGACACACAGAAACGTTTGTAGATAAGCACAGATACAGGGATTAACATAAACACTATTTTTTTTTTGCTTTGCCAGCTGAAAGGGTCTAAAAGACAGACACCCCAGTAGCAATAAACATACTAAGCTCTCAGATCATGGTTTCTGACCCCTGTTTCCAATCAAGGAACCAGAGCTCCTTGGAGAAATGGCTGATTCTAGGGCCGAGGCATCCTGTGGTGCCAGAAAGTAAGGAAGTGCTAAAAAAAAAAAAAAAAGTTTTCTAATTTAAAAACTACTTCAAAACCCCATAACAACGGGGTGTGTCAAAGGGATATAGGAGCCACCTGAAAGAGCTTGCAATGGTCAAAGCTGGAACAACTCGAGCAAAATTAAGTAGTACTGGATTATAACCCGTGAGTCCATCCTGCTGAGTTAATAAATGAAGAAACACACCTCCCCTGCAAAATTTTGAATAATTCATGAATTTCGAATAATTCCCCACTCCTTAGGTGTGAGCTGCATACGGTGACTTTCCCCCCAAAGAAGACAGTATGGAATTGGGGGGCTGGGCGGTAACTTTACAGTGGATAAACCTGACAGACACAGATGACCGCAGTCAATCAAGACCAGCATCAACAGTGATACACCATGTTGAGAGCATGTGTGTGTCCACAGGATGTGATGAAATGGTGCTTCACACCTGTGGTCTTCCTCCCCCAAACCAAAGCCCAGTATCCTCAAGAGAAACACATCACGCCAATCCCAACAAAAGGGCATCCTACAAAATATCTAACCGGTACTCTTCAAGCTGTCGAGGTCATCAAAACAGGGACAGTTAGAAACTGCCACAGTCAAGAGGAGCCTAAAATGATGACGACTAAATGTAATGCGGTCCCTGGATGGGATACTGGAACAGAAAAAAGACGTTAGGGAAAGACTAAGGAAACGTGAATAAGACATGGCCTTCAGTTAATAATAATGTGTCAATGCTGGTCCATCAATTGTAACAAATGTGCCGCACTAACATAAGAGGCTAACAGAAGGGAAACTGAGTGTGCTTACAGGGGGCTCTGCTCATCTTTGCCAATCTTTCTGTAAACCTTAAACTTTTAAAAACGTGTATTAAAACATACATATATACATATCTACAATTAAATGAGATGATATGAAGTCAACATATTTTATTATACTTACGTCTCGTCATAAAAAAACCTATCGTGACAAGCTTTCTTTATTCCTCAAATTAACCCCACAGAGAAAGCACTAATATGGAAAGGAAATTCTTCCTTCTCTCTTTACGTGATGCAACTACTCTCCCGAAAAACGCTTCTAGTAACAAGACTCATCATCCTTCAGTATCTGTGGGGAATTGGTTACAAGACCCCAAAGATACCAAAATTGGAGGATGCTCAACGCGCTGTATTTGCATATAACCTCCGCACACCCTCCCGGATACATTAACTCATCTCTAGGTTACTTAATGCTATGTAAAGAGTTGCCAGCAAGGCAAGTTCAGGTTTTGTGTTTTAGAACTTTCTGGAGTTTTTTCGGAACATTTTCAATCCAAGGTTGGTTGAATCCGAGGATTGGGAACCTCGGACCCAGAGTGGACTGTAAATGTATACATCACTTTGCTTCATAAATTCATGATGCACTCTTAGCTTTTAGGAGACTTAGAACTTTACCGTCACAGCTGTGTGAAAGAACAGAAAAAAGGCTGGGTGGGAAAAACGTTAACTGTCAGAGGTGGGCTCCCTGGTGAGCTTTCAACAGCCATTAACCTAACAGGCGGCGGCTGCGCTTACTGACACGGCTGGGAGCTCTGGCGCCGGCCAATGCGTCGGCGGTGGAACCCCTGCGGACCCCCAGCCCCGCCGAGCGCCCCGCCCGCGGAGCCTCCCGCTCCACGGAGCTCCCCGCCCGCGGACGCCCCGCCCCGCCGAGCCTCCTGCCCACGGAGCCCCCCGCCCCGCCGAGCTTCCCGCCCGCGGAGCCCCCACCCCGCCGAGCCTCCCGCCCGCGAAGCCCCCCGCCCCGCCGAGCCTCCCGCCCGCGGAGCCCCCCGCCCCGCCGAGCCCCCGTCCCGCCGAGCCTCCCGCCCGCGGAACACCCCGCCCCGCCAAGCCCCCCGCCCCGCCGAGCTTCCCGCCCGCGGAGCCCCCACCCCGCCGAGCCCCCCGCCCCGCCGAGCCTCCCGCCCGCGGAACACCCTGCCCCGCCGAGACCCCCGCCCCGCCGAGCCTCCCGCCCGCGGAGCCCCCCGCCCCACCGAGCCGCCGCCCCGCCGAGCCTCCTGCCAGCGGACCCCCCGCCCCGCCGAGCCTCCAGCCCGCGGACCCCCCGCCCCGCCAAGCCTCCCGCCCGCGGATCCCCCGCCCCGCCAAGCCTCCCACCCGCGAAGCCCCCATCCCGGGCCACCGTCCCCGGAGCCCCCGCCCCCACTGGGGTAACAGTACTTGGTTTTCGAAGCAAATTTCTTGAGTAGGTTCTTGCCGCAGGAGACAGGCGAGCTGTGCAGGCCTCGAGCGCCGCCCAGAAGGAGCCCCACATGGAGACCCCCGGCCCCGCCGAGAGCCGCCCACATCTCAGCCGAGCAACGGCCTACTGGGTGACGCGAGGCGGGCTGAGGTTGGCAGTGAGACGTGGGGCGGGGAAACGCGGGGCGGAAAGACGTGCAAACGGAACGACGTGAGGCGGCTCGGGGCGACGTGGGGCGAGGCGACGTGCGAAGTCGCCGGGAGACTGTGGGCGGGACGAGAGGACGAGGCGGCATCTGGAGGACAGGTAGGCGGGACGTGAAGCGGCGGGGCGGAGCGACGTGCGGCTAGGGCCAGGGACAGGCGTGACGACGCGTGAGGGAGGGGCGGCTAGACACGGCGTGGGTGGGGTAGTAGGCGGGGCCGGGTGACGTGAAGGACGGGACGCCTGTGGGCGGGGCCAGACGACACGTGGTGGAGAGCGGGTCCTGATGACGTAACTGAGGAGCGGGGACGGGACGTGATGACGTTTGTGCGGGGGCAGGGCCAGCTGGCGCGTGGGCGGAGCGACTGGGCCACGCACCCGCCGTACTCCCACGGCGAGCTGGGTTCAGCTAGATGCCGCCGAGTGCAAGGGAGGTTGGGACTCTGTGGTGGGGAAGCGCACAAACCACCCGGATGCGGAGATTGCGGAGCGAGGAATACACTTTACGGAAACGCACGAAGCTAACAGAGAAGGGTGCATTTCAACTCCCTTGCCACAGAATATCAAATGAAGAGCAGGGAGGTAAGAGGTCTTAACTGGGTGGGCGTCCCGGAGCAGAGCTCCTTCTGCCTGCACCACTAGGAAGGACTCGAGTTTCTTCCTCTTTACGCTGCCAGTTCGTTTGCTCACTTCCTGTAATACCTCCTCACCAGTCTACGTGGAGAAAGACACAGCTTCCAAACTACTCCAGAAAGGCGGCATAGTCACCTCAGAGCCCTCTTCATGGTCATCCCTGATAATTCCATACTGGGCATTGACAGTGGGGACTTCTTTTCCTATAGCAGCCCCAGCACTTAGAACAGGACTTGGCACATAGAAGGTGCTCAGTAATCCTTTTTTTTTTTTTTAATGATTGAAACAAATGGATAGTGATTAGAGTATCAGGGGGACTATGTAATCCAATAAAGTATCAGAATTTATCAGGATCGAAAGCAACATAGCTCACTGGGAAATCCGTAGACCTAGTGCAGGCTTTTGGACTTTGGACAAGTAATTCTCTGTGCTCAGTTTCATTACGAATCATAACAACATAACTTCCCTCATACAGCTGCCTTGAGGATGAAGTGAGAGTGTAAGGAAAGAATTTAACAAACTCTCAACGGGTGGTAACTATGATTACTATTCCTTAAGTTTTTCATCTAAGTAGTATTAATTCAATCTATATAATGGACTCTTAACATACAAAGTAAGTGTTTTTGGTCCATTTAATCTGCCATGTTTTCATCCCATTGAATTCTCAGCCCACATAAATCATTTAAATAGCACTTCATTAAGAATAGGAAGGCCATTGAGAGAAGCCAGGATGCTTTCAACCAAATTTTCCATTGTCCGTCGTCTTGCTTGATGAGTTGCACTTCCAATGTGAGGTGTCAGAGTGACGTTCTTCAACTCCAACAAAGGATGATCTCTGAAATACAGATTAATTGAGGAAAACTATTCAGAGTTGTTTCATTTCTTTAATGTCATGTTATGGTTTCATATCCCCTACGCTGAGATGGGGAAGGCTGTGGGAGCCTTATGGCGTACTCTTAATGACACCTAGGTATGACCACTGCTCATCTAACCCTGGTTTGGGTGACCCAGCATTTCTGGGTGTAAAATACATATCCTAACTGCACCCAGGCCATTAGTTCACAATTGCACAACATGCATGATGGATTAAATGACACTGACCCACAGGACAAGAAAGGGCCTTGGGGAATTAGGTGTTGATCTAGGCATCTTGGGACAAGCTGAATGTGCCTGTAATGGGAATAGCATTCAGAGGGGAAAGATTTATTAACTAGAATTAGCAGATTAGAGGGAGCTCTCGTCCAGGAAGAAGGCAAAGGATGGGAGTTAGCCTGGAAAGATAATGAGGTTTTAGTGAAGTGGGTCAGGCAGACTCAAGCATAATGATGGATAATATTAGCACCCAGGATTGGGAAAGTGCTATGATCTGGCCCAGCGGGCATCCTGACTATTTTAATAGAGGCCAAAGTAGACATGTGGCAGTGGTCCCCCATCATAGATACTGAGGCTCAAGGGGCACACCCTTGAGAATCTTACAGACCCCCAAACCTATGGAAGTTCTCTGGGGGCACCTGTAATTTATATCAAGGCAGTTTGACTGCCCTCACCTCCAGGAATGACTGAAGTAAGACATATCCTGTGGTACAGTTAGCAGTGGTAGAAACTATTCTGAAAAACACCCATCCTCCCCTTATGAAGGAGGTGGGTCCTACTATATAACATCACACACTGGAAAACAGTACAAGGGTGCGAACTGAGACAGGGTGACTGGCTTTGTCCCAACTGACTTGGAACCCAGAAAGAACTGAATCACGGCCAACTGTACAACACCTGCCCATAATAATATCTGGTGTATAGGCAAGAGACAGTTTTGTTGAGAAGGCATAGCAAATACCTCTGCAATTGTTATCGATTTGTTATGTAATGAAACTGCATTGTACCACGACAATATTGCAATATGGTATAACACTGGCATTGTTGGTAAGATTTAAGTACCTCATGTAAATAAGTCAGATGACAATAGTGACATTGACGATCGATGGGAAATGACTGGCCTGAGGAAATACTGGATTTAGGTCAATACCAGCTAATTTATATACTAAATAGTGCTACACAAGTTCATCATAATGTACAAATAGTGGTAGATCAAGGGGTTGGGGGGAACAAGTCATCATATTGGTACAAAAATACAATGGGTTAGTTTCTTTAAATCTATCCCTGCCCCACATTGGCTCCTCCAAATGTTAGGCGAAGTCATACTGTATCTGTCATATAAATACTGTAATAAATGTAGATAATCCAATAAACATCATTTTGCTCTGAGACAGCTAAGGCCAAGGGCCAGTGGCTGGCCTGTGTAGTAAAGAATTAACTCAGCAGGCAGGCTTGGAGTTCTTGAACCCTGCACATTCCAAAGATAGGACTGGCCTTTGACTGGCCTCTGGAAGATAACCTGTGAGCCCTTGAGATATACTGCCTGGTAAGAGTGTCTTATACTTGGGGCCTTGAGCAAAGCCAGATAGTTTATGCTAGTGATTTAATTTGTGGTGAATACCTGTTTTTGTTCACCTAGGGCTCTAGGCCAATCTGTATCAGTTTGACCTCTGCAGGTTCTGGAGACTACGAAGCCAGTGTCAGACATGTGGGCACTCCACACCTACATGACTGACCCCCTGATACCAACGCTGGGATGAGCTTCCCTGGTTGGAAATACTTAACGTGTGTTGTCACACACCATTGCTGGGGGTGGTAGCACTGTCCACACAACTCCATTGGGGGGACAACTGGAAGTGCAAGCCTGGTTCTCCTCGACTCCCCTATGAGTTTTCTCCCTTTGCTGATTTTAAACTATATCATTTCACTGTAATAAACTGTAACTGTGAGTAGAAAAGCTTTTCTGAGTTCTGTGAGTCTTGCTAGCAAATCATAAAGGCTGAAGGTGATCTTGGGGACTCCTGGCGCTATTGGCAAATGAATTTTTTCTTTTTAAAATAATATACAGGGGGCTTCCCTGGTGGCGCAGTGGTTGAGAGTCCACCTGCCGATGCAGGGGACGCAGGGTCGTGCCCCGGTCCGGGAGAATCCCACATGCCACGGAGCGGCTGGGCCCGTGAGCCATGGTCGCTGAGCCTGTGCTCCGCAACAGGAGAGGCCACAGCAGTGACAGGCCCGCGTACCGCAAAAAAAAAAAAAAAAAAAAAAAAAAACCACAGTAAATCCTTTTGTAAAGCAAAGAATACTTATGTAGTATGACTAAATAACCACAGGTTTCCGAGTTTTTAAATTACTTTTTTCACAGTAAGTGGCATCAAAATGTCTCCCTGAAAAACCAAGATGAAAACTCAGACCTATCTGATAAATATACAGATTAGAAATTAACATGGGATCTGAATATAAGTTATTCATAAAATAGTTGTTAAACCTCTTGGCCACAAGAATGATTTCACATGGGACACTGGGAGTGCATCACCTATTAGAATAAACTAAGCTTTGGGATATAACCCTAGTATTTGCCTTGTGACTTGTGAGTAAAAGTTCATTTTAGCAGGCAACAGGGGTGATAACATGACTTCTCCATTTTTGAGTAAGTTGACAACTGTCTACAATGGTCATGCTTCTTCATTTATATTGAAATTATTTTCTGTTCTAGATTAGTTGCTCTCTTATTTGGTCTTTACACTCTTAAAAATTGAGAACCCCAAAGAACATGTGTTTATGAGGGTTATGCCTATCAACATTTATTGTATTAGAAATTAAAACTGAAAAAAATTTAATACAATCATACAGAAGCACACATTTCATTAGCTGTCAGAGTGATGATGTCATCACATGTCCTTAAGTCTCTGGAAGACTCCACGGTACACTTGTGTGAGAAAACATGAGTGGAAATAAATAACATCTTACAGTATCATGAAAATAGTTTTGACTTGGGAGCTCCTCTCTACTTGCTAGATAGGATGCTGCCTGATTCATGAATTATTAAATAAATCCAGTTAGACCTTTAAAAAGAAAAAAAAGTTAGTTTTGACTTCAAAGACCCCCTGAAAGGGTCTCCAGACCACATTTTGAGAAACTCTGCTCTGAATAAATTATTGTTTTTCTCAGAAATCTCTGTAAGTTCTATGACCAATCTTGATAAACTTAGGTATTAAATTTGGTCATAATGTCAAACATTCATCTGACAGTAATTTGCTTACTGGATAGAAATCAAAGCTGGAGGAATCAAAGCTAGGAATAGCTGGTTTAATGAATGACAGCATCAAGATTCCAAATAAGTGACAGACCAAGACTCCAGTCCCAACAGGCTGGATCACTGGGTCAAAACACACAAGCAAATGAAATTAAATACAAATAAGTGTAACATTCCACACATAAACTTAAAAAACAGTTGAGAGAATAACAATTTCAATTTTAGCTGACTAAAAACTTAACGAGTTAAGGTGCAGTGAGGCTTCGAGGAAGGGTGCTGCCAACACAGCCTTTGTGTAATTTCTCTACAGTGGTCAGGCCACAACATGAATGCTGTGTGCCATTCTCAGGAGCACATTTTCAAAGGACTGTAAAATCTAAAGTGCTGCAAGGCAAGGTGTCTGGAAATGACATCATTTAGGCTGCAACTGAAGGATAGGAAGATACTTAGCCTCAAAAAAAAAGAGACTAAGATGAAATGTAGTGGTTGTCTTAAAATACATGAAGGTTTGTAAAGAGGAGAATAATCAGAGCTCGCCTTTGATGCTGCAGAAGGCAAACCAGGGTCGGTGGGTAAAGGGAGGACTACTTGGCTTGATCTGAGAACGGCTGTCCTGTGCAGTCTCCATCCACGGCAGGGGTTCTGGGTACGTCACATCGAGCGCTGCTGCTTTAATGACCCCGGTCTGAAGGGCTTCCACCAGGGCGTCTTGATCAACTAACAGACCTGGGTGGACGAGACCCCTCCTCGGTAGGTCCCACAGACAGTGCACTCTGGTCACATTCACTACTGTTCAAACACGTCTTGATCTTGTCACAGGTTTGACAGCATGTGAACTTCATTCTGCCATTTCGTTCTCAGACACAGAGAGCCTGCTGCATGCCAGGCGGCGCACTAAACCCTTTACAGATGCTGTCTCGCCACCTCCTCCACTTACCCAGCAAAAGTCAATACTCTTTTTACACGTGAGGCTTGTAGGTTACATGCTCAGCCAAAGTCACGAGCTTCTAAAGCATCTGCCCAGATCCGAGGCCAGGTCTGTCTGACCCTGAGCCTGGGCCCTGCCACTTCACCACACCGCCTCCCAAAGCCACCGCAGGTTCCGGGAAACAGCCCCCAGATAGTAGTTTTAGGTACACGTTCAAAAACCAAACAGCCACAAACATCACCCATAACTGCATTTCAAATACAAGATAGCAGCAGCAGCTGAGAAGGAAACCCCTTCCTCCCAGCAGAGACCTGCAAGGAACCTCCTTCCCGCTGGCGTGCTGAGCCGCCCTACAGGTCAAGACACAGCACCCAGCCTGCCTGTGCTGCTGGTGGAGAAACCTAGTCCCAAGCTCCTACCTGGGGTGTTTGTTTTTCCAGAATCTTTACTTCGTCACCGACCTCTGACATTACCAAAAGCATATAATGCACTGGTCCTTCCTGCTCATCTACAGGGTCTGAATTTTCAGAAAACCTTCAAGCATACTAGCTTGGCCCTGTGGGGTTTCACGGCAAGCCCTGTTTTCCTTGTTTTACAGATGAGACACAGGTGGTTGCTGGTGACGCCAGCTCTCACATGTCTTCTGCCCCCGATCCCAAAGGCAAGCCGCCTGCACGTTTGAGGCCAGCACCGATCCTCACGTGTGCTGGCACCCCCAGCGTCGAGCACTCTGACGCTTTCTTCTTCACAAATGCCACACCAACCCACCAGAAAATCTGGTTATCGCGCGGGGCCTAAAGCCTCCTGTATGCAAACACACAAAGCTCTACGAAAATGTCAGAGAACCAACCACACTAACTAACACAAAGTTATTTTTTTAAACTGAGGCTTGATTCTACGTGGAAGGTCAAACTGTGATTCTGCTACCCGAGGAGATGCCCGTACTTGGATCTGAAAACGCCACAGTGTACGATTCTCATTCTTTTTGTTACTAATTTGAGGTTCAAAATGACGTGAAGACAAAAATCAGACGTATTTCTAAATATAAAGTAAAACCCCTTTAACTCACCACCCAGCAGTCTAAGTGGATTTTTCAGACCATTCAGGGAAAAGCTTGCCTGGGAATGCTGAGAGGATGGCCATGGCTGGGGGCGGGGCCCTCCGGCACAGCCCCCACAGCCCCCCAGCCTCCACACAGCGGTGGAGCCGCACCGCTGCCGATGTTGAGAGAGTAGCAGTGGGCTCCGTCGCACTCAGCTCGCGCCTCCCGATCAGGCCCCGGGCCTGGGGCGTCAGGCTCACAGCCAACATCACAAAGTCCGATCGCTGAAGCAGGTCATCCAGCCTCTCACAGCAAGTGGCCCCAATGGCTTCCTCCTCCTCCGATTTTCTATGAAGGGAACAAGGGAGAAAAACCACGTTCTCTAGTTAGAAATTCATCAACTCCCGGAAGGAGTTTCTGAGAGGAGCCATGGACTCAGTCTGTCCTCCCGTGGGCCAGACCCCCACCTGGGTCCAGAGGCGGCTGGACCCCGAGGCCAGGGCTCACCCATGGAAACGCCGTGGGCGTCTCTGGGTGCTCTGAGCCCCGTGTCTGTGGGGTGTCACACCAGACTGCGAGCCCCTTGAGGTCAGGAGCTTCCTCTCACTCAACTTTGAGCCCCCAGAGTCTGGTACAAGCCCGATGGTGTCAGACATGCTTTCAGTGACGTCCAGCATTGCTGCATATGGGCAAACACATCAGAATTTCCAGAGAAAAATAACAAAACGGGAGAGAGCCTGGGAGTGCCATCTGTTCAACAGACAGCAAGGATCCAGGGGTCTGGTGCGGGCAGGATTGAGTGCTCTGTTTTGGGTCCAATCCTAACTCCTGCTCTGGGCACCCCAGACAGCTGATTATTCAACAGAAATTCCAAGCTCCAGGAGGTCACAGCATCCCTGGTAGCTGCTACTGCCCTACAAACATGGAATACAAAAATACATGAATTCTTTCTACACATCTTGGCCAGCAGAGCACCTGAAGGAAAGAGGAACGGCCGGCACACGCTGCCACTGTGAAAGCCCTGCCCACCTCGCGCGCCTTGTCCTGGCCTCTGCGGCGGCCCTCGCCGCACTGGGAGCGGTGACAGCTACCGAAGCCTCGCCACTATCCACTGTGCAAACAGGGTGACTGAAAAGGGGGCAGTCCTGACGTGAAGTCTCCCAGCTCACCCTGCCTCTGGGAGTGGAAATCTATTCCGTGGCAACAGAAGCCACTGAAAGGCTGCAAACAGCGCCATCATCTGGCCGGTCTGCAGACGGGGCTGAAGTTCGAGAGCAGACAGCCCCTTAGAGGGCAGGGCAGGTGAGAAAGGCCGGGGCCTAGGCCGGTGGCAGGTGGCAGCGATGAAGTGAGAGTGAACAGGCAGGTCTGAGGGTTGTTCTGAGACAAAATTAACAGGACTGGGTGTTGGGCTGAATGCTGCTGGTGGAGTATGAGGAAGAGGGTTTCAGACTGAATACTGGGGGGGGAAGCATACACCTGTGTGTTATGTGTGTTCAAGTGTGGACAGCATCTCCCATGATCAGAAAGAATCGCTGTACAAACTGAAACAGAGCACAGCTGTAGGTGAGCCAAAATCTCTTTTCTCTCTGGTGAAATTTTTTCAATGAAGAGAAGATTATCTGCTGCATTTCTGGGTGATCGTAAGAACACCACAGTCCCTTCCTTGATCATCAATGCTTTTTGGAGAAACAGAATAGGAGAATTGTATGAAAAGTGGAGGAATAATATATCTAAACTATATTTAAGGCAGTGATGGTGCAAGTTCTGCTCAGTCAATTTCAAGTCCATTTTCTGAATTTTACCTGCGTTTCCTACTGCGGTAGAGAATCTCCATTTCAAATGCTCTGGCCCTCTGAGCAATCTTACAGCCAATGCTCCCCACGCCGATAATTCCCAGAGTGGCCCCTGTCACTTCTTAACCCATCCAGTTTGTAGAAAAGTTCTCCGTATGTGGCGAAATGGCCAAATGATGGCCTAAAATAAACACGATGCAGAGTGGGCAGTGTGGACAGCACCACACACAAAATCCCCACAACCCTCACTGGGCCGCCAGAAGGGGAGATGAGGCTACAGGAAGTCCAGGGCGGACCCTGGGCGCTCACTCATTCCTATCCGACAGCAAAATGTTTCTGCAAGGGAAGAATGACAGGAACAGGGCAGTTTCCTCATAACAAACCCCAGCCTCCTGGCAGAATGCTTTAAAAGAGCAACTTCTGGAACTTCCCTGGTGGTGCAGTGGTTAAGACTCCAGGCTCCCAATGCAGGGGGCCCGGGTTCGATCCTTTGTCAGGGAACTAGATCCCACATGCATGCCGCAACTAAGAGTTCATATGCCACAACTAAGGAGCCCATGTGCTGCAACTAAGGAGCAGGTGAGCCGCAACTAAGGAGCCTGCCTGCCGTAACTAAGATCCAGTGCAACCAAATAAATAAATATAAAAAAAAAAAAACCCAGCAACTTCTTTCACATTAAGGGAGGATTTCTGGTTAAAATTTGTTGGTTTTGGGGCTTCCCTGGTGGCGCAGTGGTTGAGAGTCCGCCTGCCAATGCAGGGGACACGGGTTCGTGTCCCAGTCCGGGAAGATCCCACATGCCGCGGAGCGGCTGGGCCCGTGAGCCATGGCCACTGAGCCTGCGCGTCCGGAGCCTGTGCTCCGCAACGGGAGAGGCCACAACAGTGAGAGGCCCGCATACTGCAAAAAAAAAAAAAAATTTGTTGGTTTTGGCGTGTGCAAGTGTCTGTACATTTGTTACTACATGTATGCGGATGTGTGTGACTGTGCATCTGTTTGTGTGTGCATGTGTGTGTGTGTCTGTGAGTGTGCACACGTGAACCAGCAGTCAGAAACAGAACCGGCTCGGACTTCCCTGGTGGCGCAGTGGTTAAGAATCCTCCTGCCAATGCAGGGGACAGGGGTTCAATCCCTGGTCCGGGAAGATCCCACATGCCGCGGAGCAACTAAGCCCGTGCGCCACGACTACTGAGCCTGCGCTCTAGAGCCCGCAAGCCACAACTACTGTGCCCGTGTGCCACAACTACTGAAGCCCACGCGCCTAGAGCCCGTGCTCCGCAACAAGAGAAGCCACCGCAGTGAGAAGCCTGCGCACCGCAGCAAAGAGTAGACTCCGCTTGCCGCAGCTAGAGAAAGCCCGCGGGCAGCAACAAAGACCCAACGCAGCCAAAAATTAAAAATTAAAATTTTGGAAAAAAAAAAAAAGAAACAGAACCTGCTTGGTTCTTGCCTCCTTTCCTCA
Organism: Tursiops truncatus; assembly: GCF_011762595.2. NCBI lineage: Eukaryota > Metazoa > Chordata > Mammalia > Artiodactyla > Delphinidae > Tursiops > Tursiops truncatus. Next base: position 88,196,330 of record NC_047046.1, on the reverse strand, counting down.
AGCCCCTTCACCCCAGAGCTCCACCAGGACGACGGCCAAGTGCTGAAGTGCTGCGCTGCTCCTCGCGGGGCGTGCCCAGCCAGGTCCAGTGTGTGGGTAGCTGGGGTTCTGCCTGCTCACTTGGGGGCCTTCACCCCAGGGTAGCATGCTGAACAGCCAGTGAACTACTCCAAGGGCATTTCCGCAGTGGTGCTGAAACTACTTCACACGTTGCGTAGTTAGTGGAATTTGGTGGAGGAGAAAACAGTGTATCAGACAGATCACGTGGACTGCATGTGCCTGGGTGCCAAGCTTGGCCCTGACTAGGCTGAAACAACCAAAAGTCGCTCCAAGTCCAGGGCAACAAAGTCCTGGACGCAGTGTGAAGAGATCAGAGCCTTATCAGGTGTGATATTAAGTATCTGTCATCTGATCTCTGGAAAACAAGCGTCTCCTGCCTGTTTACCTTCCACGACTCTCCGAGCTGCGGCCAGCAGCAAGGCCATCCCCAGGTCTGCCGTGGGGTTGGAAAGGGCGTGTGGCGTGTTGGCCGCCTTCACACCAAAGCTGGCAACGAGTCCCGGGTCCAGGTGGTCCGGGCCCGCCCCTACGCCAGCGACGATCTTCAAGCAGGGCAGGGTGCGCAGCTCCTGGCTAACGGCCGGCCTTCCGCTCCAGATGTACACGGCTCGGGTCTTTGGACCCAACTGTGTTTTATTTTCCAAAAATTCTTGCATGGTAATGAGATTAAAGCGTTTCTGCAGGTCTCCAGCAGAAATATGATCTTCACATATACCATACTGTCCTTCAAGTCCAGACACCAAAACTCCAGGTAGGTCCTGATCGCCCGTGGCCTGCAGAAAGATAGATGCAATTTCTGCTGTCAAAGAGAGTCTTCAAGAGAACAACCCATATGCTCTTCTACTGCTCTTTAGATTTTCTAAATTACAACAGGACTGGAATTCATTTTATTTCCTGGAAAAATTCCTGTAAAACCTGTAACACAGCAGAGCTGGACTCTGAAGGTACCCATGCTCCCATCACTGCCACTTTCCTCCCCACCCGACGGGGGTCTTTATTTCTGCCCTTCGGCTGCGGTGGCAGCCTCCGGGCCCCCTCCGACAGGCACTCCTTGTGATCAGGCCCTCGTGAGACCCCCAGCCTGGAGTGCACTTCTCGTGAAGAGAATGCAGCAGAAGCGAAGGCGGGTCCTGCTCTCCCCTGCTCCCCCCTCTCCCGGGGGGCCAGGGCCATGCTGGGAGGCAGCCCTGTGCCAAGGCCCAAGTGAGTGAGAGGCAGGACTTAAGAGGCTGGCCAACGGCCTGGGAGCCTGGGGATGACCGCAGCCCTGGCCAGCGCCTTGACTAAAGTTTCCCGAGGGACCCTGAGCCAGAACCGCCCAGGTAAGCCACTCCTGGACTGCGACCTGAAGACATAGCGGGTAACAGAAGTTTATGATTTTCAGCCACTAAAATTTAGGGTAATTTTATGCAACAATAACTAACAAATAAAACTGACCATCTTTTACTGTGAAAGTAAGATACTTTTTACTGTCTGTCAAACAAATTAAATAATGTTTTATGTTCTTTGTTCCTAATTAAAAAGAAGATATCTTTAACATTTTATAGCTTTCTTCCAAAAAGAAAACCAGTTGCTTTCAAGAGTCGAGGCTAGTGAATGCATTTTATCTTTGGGTCACAAACTTAGCTAAAAATGTTTACAATGTGTTCAAAGCTCAGAGCACAATGGGCTAAAAAACTTGTTTACTTTTTGGACTTTCAGTAAAAGATTAATAGAGTTTCATTCAAGATAAGATCTCAGTTATTTTGATAGAAAGGAGTCTCAACTCCTGACTGCTTTAACGTTGGTTATGGAGCAATGACACACAGCCATCACACCATTATTGCCAGTGGTCGTACATGGAAAAGATCCAAGATCCTCCAAGTGACTCGTGGCTGCTCCACGAGTGAAGAGGGAGACAGTCCCAGCTGGGGCAGATAGACGCAGCAGGGATGGGAGCACCGGGCACATTCAAGAGCTCGCTCCATCCTTGGGCTCTGTCTCTTGCTCTATAATTCCTTTCACGAGCACCAGCCTCTGACCATCTCCACTCACAGCCAGGAGTCCAGCAAAGGAGCACGAGACCGGAAGTGGGACCCACCGTCAACAGCTTCCTGAGAAGGAGCGTGAGCCCTGTTCGCTGCTGATGCCGAGCCCTGTGCGCAGAGGAGCGGACAGGGCCGCAAGACGAGAACTTTGGCTCCGGCACAGCTCTGCGGCTGATCAAGTGTCTCCCGGGCTTCCTGCGTTCTTGGTGAAACCGGAGTGATATCAACAGGTAGTGCTTTACAGTTGCACCGTAAGATCACATTTCATTCTCCTCCCCTAATTTCTGCATAAAGAGAGCTAAGTGGACATGCCTCTGGCAGGTGTCCTTGCATGCACAGTACTGACATGACGGTTAGGTTGGGAACATTCTGACCACAAAGGAACTCACCACAAAGTAGGTGTATTTTTACACAACTGCATTTCGTCTAAGTCAAAAGATAAACCCATGTGTGAAATTTGGAAAAGTCAAAAATTTTTGTTTTTGGTTAACAGAAAAAAAATTTTGTTTTTGGTTAACAGAGTGATAGTTCAGACATGACATGCAGCTAGACTGCGTTTTCTAACTGCTACGTGCATTCTCCTTACACTGTTGAATTTGAACTGCTAGCACAGATTAAAAATTAGTTTTCTCCTTGCGAAATGATTGCTTAATTTAAACATAAAAGAATATGTATTAACTTTGTGGAAATTGCCTTCAACAGACCCAAGGCTCTAAATTCAGGATTTTCTTCTTTTAAAGTCCCTGTAAAATTGAGACCCAGAAAGAAAAAAGTAGAATGAACTTCCAACCTCTTCTTTCAAAGGAAAGTAAGACCGACGTTTGTATAGCACTCATGAGAGGGAAGTGTGGAGGGAGGCATGCAGACCCGTGACCAGTGACTGTGACTGCCCAGCGGGACTCTGGGCCCAGAAGAGGACAGGGCAGGAGGAGTTCTGGGGTAACACAAGCACAGAGAGAACAAATTCAAATCACAGAAGGGGCAAGGACGGGGGCAGGCAAGGGGCAGGGGAGTAAGGAAGGTATTTTTAACTTAAAAAGCAAAAATGAAAATAAAAACCAACTGCAACCAATAAAAATATGTTTTCGTTTTTGGGACAGAGAGAAAGAAACAAAGGCGGGGTGAGGGCAGCAAGAGGACAAAGCAGGACCGAGTGCAAAGGCGGAGCTGGGCGTTGGGTTCAGGCTGCTCGGCCTGGCTGTGCTTCCCTCTGAAACTCGCTATCCTCCAACGTAAAGTGAGGGGAACAGACAGCCTGGCATGGTGGCCCTGACAGTGAAAGAGAACACTCAGAGCCTGGAGAACCTACTGCAAGCCTTCAATGAATGGGAGTTACTAATGTTTAAATCTGAACGACAATTTAGGTATTTACCCAGGTGTCTAGAAACAAACTTACACCAAAGAGGGAGACTGAATTCATACCACACAGTAACATTTCTTAAAATCCTATTTCCTCATGAAGCTTCCTCTCTTAATATTTGAGAGGTGAGTCCAATACCACCCCCATCATCCTCACGTACCCAACGTGCCAAGACTTGCTTCAAACTGGCACCAACTGACTTTTAACTTCTCTCCCTGCCACTCTGTCCTCTTATCCTCTCTCCAATCCCTTTCAAAGTCTATCCTCACCTCACCTACCAAGCAGTTCTCTGCCCTGTCTATGGGTATAAAATTAAAGTTGTTTGCTTTTTGTCCTCTACGAATCCCCAGCCCAGATTCTGCTCCAAAGAGGCTCAGAAAACAGCTTGGAAAAAAAAAAAAGAATTCTCCGTAATGAGGGGTAGGTGACGCCATGGTTAGCCCCTCTGCTCTTATAATCATCCTTAGCTTGATATTCTGGATTTGCTGGAGAACAATCTGTTCACTCATGACTAGGTAAGAGTACCTAAAAGTTTAAGATATACCAAAGGGCATATCCTTGAGGGTGTGTTTGCTAGTTCTAGCTTAATGAAAACTGCACTGTTTACACCCTTTATGTGAGGTTTCTCCAGTCACCAGGTATCAACAAATCCAATGTAATTTAAAACCAATACTGTCACAATGTGTCTCGGCAAAAACAGTTGCTTCCCTCCTAAGAAATGGTTTGTCAGGACCTGCTAAACATTAAGGAAAAGAAAGACAAGATTAAAAAAACCTAGGGACTTCCCTGGTGGCGCAGTGGTTAAGAATCCACCTGCCAATGCAGGGGACACGGGTTCAAGCCCAGGTCCGGGAAGATCCCATGTGCCACGGAGCAACTAAGTCCGTGCACCACAACTACTGAGCCTGCGCTCTAGAGCCTGTGAGCCACAACAACTGAAGCCCGTGCGCGCCTAGAGCCCGTGCTGCGCAACAAGAGAAACCACCACCGCAGTGAGAAGCCCGCGCACCGCAGTGAAGAGTGTCCCCTGCTCGCCACAACTAGAGAAAGCCCATGCAGCAATGAAGATCCAAAACAGGCAAAAATAAATATATTAAAAAAACCAAACAAACCTGGATTCATGCAGGGGAATAAACTATAAAATCTGATGTGGATACTTGAATCTATTCATTTACAGCTTAATCTGCCACGGCCTGGAGCTGAGAAAACAGTAGCTGTCCAAAATGACCTTTAGATTCTGGCCGTGTCTGAAGCCGCCTTAAGTCTTCTCTCGAACAAGGCAAGTACAAATAACAACAATGTATTTTCCTTATTAAATTCTTCAGGATCGTGCCCTGCAAGCCCAGAAGGGTCTTAGGATTCTAATGCTGCCCACCTGCCCCAGGTGAAGTTCGAGGTCAGTCACACCACGCGGCAGAGCTCAGTCCAGTCTCCCGCCCACAACGCGACATCCGGGTCTTTTAAAAAGACCCCAGATTTAAGGGACGCTCCAGCAGGCCCAGTCTCCCAGGCAAGGCCCGGACAGCGAAGGCGCGAGGTCAAAGAGAGTAGTGCCCCCGCCCCAGTCCTACGGCCAGCCACGCTAGAGCCAGGCCCCAAAGCTCGTCGACCACACCTCCCAGCCGAGCCCCCAAACCGCCGACCACACACCTTCAGCCACTCCCTAAGCCCGCCTGCCGTGCCCAAGGCCACGCCCCAAGCCCCACAGCTCGGTCCTCGTCTGCTAGCCCCGCCCAATCAACTAGGCCGCGTCCACATCTCCGGCGCTCGGTTCGCGGCCGGGAACTCTGGGCGCCAGGAGTGCGCATGCGAGAAGCCACCTGGAGGGCAGGTTGCCGAGGCCCCGCGCCTGGCGGGCGGGCTTGGGGTGGAGCCTCCTTCAGGAGCGGAGTCTGGGTGGTCGAGTGTGGGGACTGTGTGGTGGGGAAGGTTGCTGGCCTGCTTCAGCGTGAGGAGTGTGAAAATTAATACACAGAACCTCATTTAAGATGGAGCCGGCAGTCCAGAAGGGATAGCTCTGGCACCACTCCCCCTCGATTGGAGATCCAGCAGGAAAAAGGGCACAACCTCGCTACAGGCGGGGAAGGAAGCCTTTCTCCGAGTCTGGAAACAGCCCAGCCAATGGGAAGCTACTACACTTCCAACTCGGGGTTCCCTCCAATGGGCTCTTTGTTTATAACAAGCAGCCACGCCCAACTCCCCCTTCTCTTCTATAAAAGGGTTTCCCCTGCGTTGTTCTTTGCACTTGCCTGTGGTTTGCTATAGGTTGAACGTTTTAAATTGCAGTTTTTTTGCTGTTCCTGAATAAACCCATTCTGCTGGTAATCAGCTATTTTATTGTTTTAGGTGGTCGGGTGGGGGGACCTTGCGGGGGCGCATTGTTGGGCAGGGTCTGCACGCTGGCGCCTGGCTGGCTTCTGTAAAGAGCAAGTCTCACCCTGAGATCAGGACTGCCTTCTTCCCGGGAAAGTGGGCAGGGGATGACGCAGGCCCTCCCTGCGGCAAGAGGCCTCCTCCTTTTTGGCGCTGCCTAGGCCCTGCTCTAAGTCACCCGCGAGGGTTTACTCCTGTGTCTCCACGGTTCTGGGTCAGTGTGTCACAAATTCAGTCATTTTTCATAGTCACACACCATCTGTGTTGCTATTTACTCATTTTCTCCCCTAAGTAAATTAAAAATCAACTCAAGTGTTTACTTACCTAGTCAAAAATAATACTATCTGGGGATATCTCTGGTATTTTTAAAATTAGGCTAGATGGTACTACTGAGAGCAGGTAATGAACAGGTATAGTCCTCTTTAGGAAACACTGATAAGCGTTTCATCCAGTGTCCTGGCTTCACTTGCTGCCTTCTACTCTGATGGCTCTCAAACTTTTATCTCCAGCCCAGAACTCCTCTCTGGCAGCTTTCATTGCCCTGATGCTAGTCTCCCTACTTCCCTCTCTTCAAGTACTCCCTTTGCAATCCTTTCTCCTGTACATGGCAGCCTAGATGCCTGAAGGACATATAAATCTGACATGTTAATCCCCAGCTTAAAGCCCCTTGTTCATATGGTAGAGTACAAAATCCTAAGCACAGAGGTCCCATTATCTGGCCTGCCCACCCAGCAAACCACTTGTGCGTGCTGATCATTTCAGCTGCACATTTACCCAAACTGCCATGCTCCTGGCACTGGACTTGTTCCCTGGCTGCCTGGACTGGACCCCAGCTCTTCCCCTAGTTCTCACTCATCTTGCAGGTCCCCATTTAAGCGTAATATCCTCAAGGAAGCCTTTCCTGAACTCCTTAAACTAAGTGTGTTCCTGCTAAATGTTCTCTTAATACCCTAAACTCTTTACCTGTAGGACTTTGCTGTGAATCCAAATTCAGTGTACGATCTTCTGTGTAACGTCAGGCCTTCTGCTAGACTACACTCCGTGAGGGCAGGGACTCAGTCTTGTTATTGTTCTATTTCTTGATAACAGCACCTGATATCCTGTCTGGCACATGTACATGCTCAATAAATATTTGTTGAAAAACTAAAGAATAAATAAAATACAAATAAGGGAGGAAAGCTTCTTAGAACTGTTTGGAAAGTCTAGACTGAAAGAGGACATAGAGTTTTACTATTCTATCTCAAGATCATAAAAAAGCTCTTGAGAAAGCATCGCCTTGCAAAAGTGAATACTACCTGTCACAAAAGATTATTTGGAGTTTTATTACCATCCAGCTACCTAGCCAGAGGGCCTCTATTGAATTTGGTCCAGCAAGAAGAATTCACAGATTGCCAGAATCCCTGCTGTGTTCAGTTGGGAGTAAATATAATGAAAAAATTAGAATTTGATAAAAACTGGCCTTAACTTTTAAATTAAATACACGTTACAAATACACAATGTTATAAAATATGCATGTTATGAAAACAGCAATAAAATGAGCCCCTGGTTATATACCACCAAACTTAAGAAATATACCATTACCGCTGCTTTTGACTTTCCCTGTGCCACTCCCTGCTGCTCCAGATATAACTCCTATCTTGAATTTTATGATATAGATAGATAGATAGATAGAAAATCTGCCTAAATAATATATTGTCTGGTTTGGCATATTTTTGCATTTTATGTTAATGGAATTATACCTTATGTAGTCTTTGGTAACCTGCTTTTTTTCTAAGCTTGTCAGTATGTGAGATTCATCCCCGTTTATACATGGAGGTGTAGTCATTCATCTTTACAGCTATATAATATCAGTAAATACACCTCAGTTTATCTATTTTTCTGCAGTCAGATATTTGCATTGCTCTTAGGGTAAGTAAGGTTGAGCGCTGGCCACTTTCAAAGAGAGCACACTGCATAAATTTGAGGGTTTCTCCCAAGAGTTCAACTCTGGTCCCTTTAGCAGGCCTGGATGTAGAAATTTCTTCAGCTAAGCATACAGTCCTGGGTGACAGCGTCTTTTGCCTCCTGACCATTTCCCACCCAAAGTGAGGGGTTCTTTTAGAACTCCTTTGCTTGGCTTGAGGCAGGATGGAAGCATCCCTCTCTTTCCCAAAGAGAAGAGAATGAGAATGGGACTGTACATCACTCCACAAGTTCCTCCAGAGAAACGATGTCACAATTTTTCCCTAACACATTTTCTTACCTCCTCTGCAAAATCTGGAAAAAGCTGGCCTGCCTTCTTTATTTGGAATATGGCATTTTCAATCATTTAATCTTCAATTTGGGGCCTCTGCTGAAATTGAGAGGAAAGTCTCACTGTAACATTGTCTTACATATGACTTAAAACATTTCTTCTTTTAAAAATGCAAATCCCTCTAGAAAAGTTATAAGCCTCTCCAGTGATTTTTTTATTAGTAACAATTAGTTCAGTCAAATTGCCGCCTTCTCAACTTAACTCAAGCCAGTTGCTCTGCAGGAATGGGCACTCTGTCTGGACATGTGTATCCTTTCCCAGTTAGGAGACACAGGGACATCTTCCACCAAACATCTGTCTTGCTCTTACTTGAGAACATGAGACTGCATTATTTAATGCTTATGTTTAGTCATTTTTTTAAATGAAGAATTCAATTTCTAAAGACAAAATGTAATTAAAGGAACTTCCCTGGTAGTCCAGCGGTAAAGAATCCGCCTTACAATGCAGGGAACATGGGTTCAATCCCTTGTCAGGGAACTAAGATACCACATGCCCAGGGGCAACTAAGCCCGTGTGCCACAACTACTGAGCTCTAGCACGCCTCAACTAGAGCCCGCCTACTGCAAACTACAGAGCCCACACTCTGGAACCCGCGCGCCACAACTACAGAGCTCATGCACCCTGGAGCCTGCGTGCCACAACTAGAGAAGAGAAAACCCGTGCACCACAACCAAGAGCCCGCGCACCTCAATGAAAGATTCCGCATGCCACAAGGAAGATCCTGAGTGCCGCGACGAAGACCCGACGCAGCCAAAAATAAAATAAATAAATAAATAATAAATAAATCTTTTTAAAAAATGTAATTCAAGAAGTTTGATTAACTCAGAGATGATTTAGCCTATTTATTCCCATTCTCTAAATGATCAGATACTTTTTGAGGAAATGGAAGTAGAAATGCAGAGTCTTGGTCAAATAATCGATTTTTCTTGTCTGGGCTGGTGACTTCAACTCATTCTTTGAGGCCACTATTATCAAAATCAGACAAAGATACCACAAGAAAACTACAGACCAATATCCCTTGTGAGTTACAGACACAAAATCTTCAATAAAATACTAGCAAACCAAATCCAGCGACATATTTTGAAAAGTTACTGTGACCAAATAGGATTTATCCTAGGAATGCAAGACTAGTTTAACACACAAAAATCAATGCGGTACACCATGTTAAGAGCATAAAGGACAAAATTCACACGATCATCTCAACAGATGCATTAGAAAAAGCATCTGACAAAACCTAACAACATTTCATGATTAAAGAAAAAAAAAAACACTCAACAAAGTAGGAATAGAAGAGAATTTCCTTAACCTCATAAAGGGCATTTGTGAAAAGCCCACAGTAAATATCATAATAGTGAAAATCTGAGTGCTTCCCCCCTAGGATCAGGAACAAGACAAAATGTCTACTCTTGCCACTTCTATTCAACATTGTACTGGATGTTTTAGGGCAGTTAGACAAGGAAAAACTAAAAAGCATCCAGATTGGAAGGGAAGAAGTAAACTGTCCCTATTTGCAGATGATATGATCTTATATATAGAAAATCCCAAGGAATCCACTAAAAGACTATTCAAAATAATAAATGATTCAGCAAGGTTGCAGACTACAAGATCACTATACAAAACTCAATTGTGTTTTGTGGTATACAGAAATAGCAAATCACGATGTTGTGCACCAGGAACTAACACAGTGTTGTAGGTCAATTATACTTCAAAAAACAAACAAAAAATTCATGGAAAAACAGATAAGATTTGTGGTTACCAGTGGTGGGGGGGTGGGGGGAGGGGGAATCGTAAGAAGGTGGTCGGAAGGTACAAACTTTCAGCTATAAGATAAGTACTAGAGATGTAATGTACAACATGATTAATATAATTAATACTGCTGTATATTACGTATGAAAGTTGTTAAGAGTATACATCCTGAGTTCTCATCACAAGGAAAAAGTATTTTTTCTTTTTCTTTTCTTTTGCAGCTATATGAGATACTGGATGGTCACTAAACTTATTGTGATAATCATTTCATGATGTACATAGGTCAAAGCATTATGCTGTACACCTTAAACTTATACAGTGCTATATGTCAATTACATCTCAATAAAACTGGGAGAAAAACAAAATAAATAAAAACAAATGAAAAAAATCGATTGTATTTTGCAGTCTCCATATTACTATGTTTTTTCAGTGTGATAACATAGATTTGTAAAATCTACAAGCATGCAAACATCACTTTCCATATACATTCAAAGATCTTCAAATTGACCTCTACCTAATAGATTCTTAGGAGTAACTGCATTTCTTCATTCTCTTCACAAACCAAGCTGAATGCTCAAGCGGCTCCCTATACATCTGTGCATTTTTGCTGTCACCAGTTGAATTATATGTGATCGAATTTAATCCCAAACCAGTTTATGCAAATTTTGTGGATTACTGAAGTTACATAATTTAAATGTCCCATAAAACTATGAAGTATGAGTGCAAAAGGCATAGAATGCTTATATCTATGACGACTAAGTTATATGCTTTAGAGAGGCACTAAAGACGCGTCACTAAAAATTTCCATTGAATTATGTGTGGTTGATACAACTTTAAAAGATTCAAAAAATAAAATAAAAATAAAAAATGATTGTTCCCTCCCTCCTCCAAAAATCTATTCTATTTCTATACACTGATTACGAATAGTCTGAAAATATTTAAAATAACAATTCCATTTAAATAGCATCAAATGGAATAAAATATTTAGGAATAAAATTAATAAAAAGGGCAAGACATGAATACTGGAAACTATAAAAGTCATAAAAATTAAAGAAGGTCTAAATAAATGGAAAGACATCCCATATCCATGGATTGGATGACTTAATAGTGTTAAGATGGCAATACTCCCTAAATTGGTGTACAGATTCAACACAATTCCTATCAAAATCCCAGATGCTTTCTTTTTTTTGGCAGAAATTGACAAACTAATCCTAAAGATCATATGGAAATGCGAGGGACCCAGAATGGCCAAATCAATCTTGACAAGGAACAAAGTCGGAGGACTTACACTTCCTGATTTCAAAACTTATCACGAAGCTACGCTAATCAAGCCAGTGTGGTACTGACATAAGGCTAGACATACAGATCAATGGAATTGAATTGCGACTACAGAAATAAATCCTTATATTTAAAGTCAATTGATTTTCAACAAGGGAGCCAAGGCAATGTGATGGGGAAAGAAAACTCTTTCCAATAAATGGTGCTGGGACACCTGGATATCCACATACAAAAGAACAGAGCTGTCAATCCCTGGTGGGGGAACTAAGATCCCACAAGCTGCGTGGCACCGCCAAAACAAAACAAAACAAAAAACCAAAAGAATAGAGTTGGACACCTACCTAACACCGTGCATAAAAATTTATTCACGATGATCACAGACCTAAAAGTAAGAGTTAAAATTTTAAAAGTCTAAGAAGAAAAGAGGAATAAATATTCATGATCTTGAGTTAGGCAATGGTTTCTCAGACACGATACCAAAAGCACAAGCAACAAAGGGAAAAACAGATACCTTGGACTTAATAAAAATTTAAAAGTTTTATGCTGCAAATGATACCAATAAAAAGTGAAAAGTCAATTCATAAAATGGGAGGAGGGCTTCCCTGGTGGCGCAGTGGTTGAGAGTCCACCTGCCGATGCAGGGGACTCGGGTTCGTGCCCTGGTCCGGGAAGATCCCACATGCCGCGGAGCGGCTGGGCCCGTGAGCCATGGCCGCTGAGCCTGCGCGTCCGGAGCCTGTGCTCCGCAACGGGAGAGGCCACAACAGTGAGAGGCCCACGTACCGCAAAAAACAAAAAAACAAAAAAAAAAAAAAAGGGAGGAAATATTTTCTTATATCTGATGAGGAATTTCTATCCAGAATATATGAAGAACTCTTCCAACTCAATAATAAAAAGACAACTAATCCATTTTTAAGTGGCCAAAGGACATGAATAGACATTTCTCCAAATTGCCAATAAGTACATTAAAAGATGCTCTATATCTCTAGCCATTAGGGAAATGCAAGTCAAAACCATAGTAAGACATCACTTCACAACTACCAGGGTATCATTGTAAAAAAACAAAAACAAAAACACACAAATAAGAGTAGACAAAGATGTGGAGAAATCCAACCCCACCACATTGCTGTTGGAAATGTAAAATGGTATAGCCGCTTTCAAATACAGTGTGGCAATTTCTCAAAACAGTAAACATCACATGATTCAACCACGCCACCTGCATACCCAAGAGAAATGAAGACTTAAAATCCATACAAAAACTCGTACACAAATGTTCATAGCAGCATTTTTCACAACAGCCAAAGAGTGGAAACAACCCTGATGTCAATTAACTGATGGAGAGATAAAATGCAATATATCCAAACAATAGATTAATCAGCAACAAAAAGGAACCAAGTACAGCTGACCCTTCAACCATGACCCTCTGTGAAGTCAGAAATCCACGCATAATTTTCCGGTTGGCCCTTCATATCCGCGGTTCCCCATCTGCAGATTTAACCAATTGCAGATCATGTAGTACACATATTACATGTGTAAGTTCAAACCCCTGTTGCTCAAGCGTCAAGTGTGCTGATGCCTGCTACAGTGTGGGTGAACCTTGAGAGTATTAGGCTAAGTGAACAAAGTCAGTCACAAAAGACTACATACTTATGCTTCCATTTACGTGAAATGTCTAGGATAGATTAGTAGTTGACAAAAGCCAAAGGGATGGGAGGAGTATGGTACTGACTGCTAATGAGTACAGGATTTGGGGTGATGAAAATTTTCCATAATCAGACTGTAGTGTTCCACAACTCTGGGAAAAACCATCTTATTTGAAATGGGGGAATCACTTTATGGTATGTGAATAATACCTCAACAAAGCTTTTTAACAAAAGAAGTATTTGGAGTGGTGATGGCTGTACAAGGATGTCAACGATGCCACTGAACTATATGGCTAAAATGGTAAATTTTATATTATATATATTTTACCACAATAAAATATGTTTAGAAATACTAATTTTAATAAATTATTTGGGCGCGTGTAAGTCTTACCAGGACTCTTCTGTTAATTACTTGCTTTTGACAAATAAAGCAACTGTGTTTACGTCTGGAAAGCGTGACCGCCAAAATGATTAATTTGGGGGACTTCGCCTGGGGGTAAACGGGGACGAGCCCTTCCTCAGCGATGCCATCCTCTCCGTCCAGCCCGGGGTCCCGGCGGGCCGGTCCGTCCACCCCGGGCCCCGGTGGCACCGTAGGAGCTCAGACTCCGATGGACCAACCGGAGAGGCAGCAGGTCTGGACCAGCCCTACCCAGCCGAACCGCCTCCGAGTCTCTCACCATAAGGACCTCCCAGCCACGCCCGTCACTGCGGCGCCCAGTCGGCCCCCAGGCCCCTGCCCGGGGGCGCGCGCACGCACTCGCCGGCGCGCACGCACTGCGGGCGTGCGTACACGCCCGGAAGGAACGCTGAGCCGCAGGGCCCAGTGTGCGTGCCGGGCCGGGCGCCGGAGCGGGTGGCGAGGGAGGCGTGGGTGCACGACCGCAAGGGTCCCTTCGCCCTGGGTTCTGGGCCGCGGGGCGGAGGCGATCCGTTGGTGGGGTCGGTCGGGGTCTGGGGTCGAGGTGGAAGCGGGCCTGGCCTTCCCGGCAGCGCACCGACTGCCCCGCGGGGTGAGGCTCCGTGGGGTGGGGGCCCCGCGGGGTGAGGCTCCGTGGGGTGGGGGCCCCGTGGGTGCTCCGCGCTGGAGCTGGGAGGAGCTGGCCGGTGGTTCCCTCCCGCAGACCCGTCGGCCCCAAGATGTCGTACATGCTCCCGCACCTGCACAATGGCTGGCAAGTGGATCAGGCCATCCTCTCGGAAGAAGACCGCGTGGTCGTCATTCGGTTTGGACACGACTGGGACCCTACTTGTATGAAGATGGACGAGGTTCTGTACAGCATAGCTGAAAAGGTAACGCAGCCCCGCCTCACAACGCGTCCCGCCTTCCGTTTGGTCATTTCATCGTGTTGGATTGCTTTGCCGGTAAGATTTAAAGAAGAACCTAGGGGTAAGACAGGAATAAAGACACAGACGTACTAGAGAATGGACTTGAGGATATGGGGAGGGGGAAGGGTAAGCTGTGACAAAGCGAGAGAGTGGCATGGACATATATACACTACCAAACGTAAAATAGATCGCTAGTGGGAAGCAGCCGCATAGCACAAGGAGATCAGCTCGGTGCTTTGTGACCACCTAGAGGGGTGGGATAGGGAGGGTCGGAGGCAGGGAGACGCAAGAGGGAAGAGATATGGGAACCTATGTATATGTATAACTGAGTCACTTTGTTATAAAGCAGAAACTAACACACCATTTTAAAGCAATTATACTCCAATAAAAAAAAGAATAAATGTAAAAACTAAAAAAAAAAACAGTGCGGCACGTTCACCGGCGAAAGAGAAGCAGTAGGATTCACAAACGGCCAGTCTTCCCTTGGGATGTGAGGATGGGCTCCCTGAAATTGGTCAGAATAGCTTATGTTCTTTTCTGGGAGAATTTTCCATAGATTTTCAAATTTTTAAGAAGTTCATGATCTCTCCCCCCTAAAGAAGTTCATAATTCCTATTAACTTACAGGGGTTTTAACTGAGAGGGTGTTTTCAAAAATTTTCATCTGTAGTGCCCAGAGCAAAACACATTTGCAGACTGGCAGGAGCTTAGGAGCTTACTTTGAATAGCTTAGTTTAAAAGGATTGTCCTTTTTTTGGTACCATGTTTATTTGTTGCGTTTATAAAGCAGAACATTTATGTTGATAGCGTAGTAAATACCGTTCTTTTTCTTTGGGTCGTTTCTTTACCCCACCGGTGCTCTTTTAAGTGACCCGATTTATAGCTTAGAGTGACTCAGATGCAGGAAACATTGGGAGAAAGTAGAACTATACTTGTTAGAGCTAATTTTCCTAATTCTTAAATGTAGTACACTGGATTGTCTCTGGCCTTTGTTTGCTGACAGTAAAGTGCAATTGTAGGGCACTGTTGAATAACCAGGGCTTAATTCTTTTTCTATAATTGTCTCATAGGGATTCTAAGATAACTTTGATTTAGATTTTTGCAGGTGTAGCAATAGGGCAAAAGGCAAAAGGATGCTAATAAAATATTTAACTTATTAATATTCCATAATAATTTGAGAGATTATTCATTTTAATGAAGAGTAAAAGTAAGAAACATTGAAGCCATCTTTTCTTTCACAGGAGTAGGATATGCTAATATGGGCTGAGTTAAAATAACGCCTTTGAGTAAAGAGTAACAGGTGTAAGGATATATTTTGTATTTAGGAAAGGAAAAATGATCTGACCTGCCATCGGTAATTTCCACTGTCTCCTACTTGGTGGGACAGGCAGAGTTGGGGGAGGTGGCCTTGTGAACATTAGGGACCGTCCTTCTGTGTCTGTCAGCGTAAGTATCGCTTGGGATACCAAAGTGCATCTCAGAGATCCTGATTCTACAAGTCTGCGGCGAGGTCCAGAAACGGCTTTTTAAAGAAGCTCCCCAGGGAATTCTGACATGACTTTCAGAATCCCCTCAACGAGGTCAGGGTCAGAGTAGGAGTGCTGTGATTATAGCCGTTCCCCTCTGCTTCCTCTTGGGCGCCTAGACATTGCGGGAGCTTGAGGAGGTGCCTGGGGAACTCAGGAGAGCAGGGTTCTCCCCCGGGGGTCCTCCCAGTCCCGTCAGAGGTCAAGAGTGAGGTGGTGTCGGGGACTCGTGTCTGCATGGCTTAAGCTACAGTAGTCAAGGGCAGAGACTGCAGGCTTCAGTGAAGATGGGCAAAGACACTGTTCAGTAAGCGAACCACTGCTGTGTTGACTCTGAAGTAACTTAGGTGTGTGTTCTGGATTCTGCCTTGCAGGTAGCACCAGGGGATGTCCAGACCCGGTTGCCCCCAGCACGAGGCTAGGATGGCAGAGGCGTGAGGGTGGTTTGCTCTTCGTATCTGAGCAAAACTCAGCAAGATGCTCTTAGCTAGGAGGCAGATTTTGTGTCAGCGTAAGTTTTTAGGGAGCTTTACCGGAACTGTTCCTTTCTGATCCCTATATATCAGTCAGAGAGCAAATCGCTGTAGGACTAGCAGACGTGCTCTTTTGCTACAGTTTAACTGGGCTCACTTTGAGTGCTTTTCTTTGGTCTTTTAAGTTTTTCCATTTCTTTTGTCCAAAACTTGGATTTCTATTTTAATAAACTTTCAATACTATATTACAGTATAGTTATTCAGAATGCAAGCTTGAAATGCATTACAAGACTATTAATGTTTTATTTTCTACTTAGTATAAGGGCAGAATATGAGTTTATAATTCTGGAAGCCCTTTCTGGGGAAGCACAATAGGAATTTTTGAAATTTAAGGTTTTAGTATAAAGAACAATTTAACTGTCTATCTCCCTCTGCAGAAACGGCAGATAATGGGGCATCTTCCTCGTCTTGTTGCGAGCCCTGTTTGGATACCCCAGCTGTGTTAAAGTGAGTAAGAGTCCCAGTGCTGAGGCTGGACTTGACTGCTCTGTCCCTCCTGGAACGGGACTCACCGACTCGCTGCTTGGTAGCTCCAGCCCTGCCGCGTGCTGCGCTCGTTTTGAGCTGTATGGAAAACCTAGAGATATGTTTAAAGTTGACAGATGCCTGGAGTTTGGTAGAGTGATAACCAAAATAAAGGTTCCTGTCGAGTGGGTTGATTTTACGCACAGCTTCGAAGCGAGACTACTTCGTGTACTTCTGAGCTGTCTTGCCATTTTGTAGGAACGCACTTTGCCACAGCTCACTGTTTCTAAATCCCATTATATGTAAGAGTAAGTGGGATGTTTCATTTTGGTCTGTTTACAAAGCTCATACAGATAGAGTTTAAAATACGCAAAACCTCAGTGATACTATCTCATAGCCATAAGTGCTAATTAGATTGTACACAAGGTAAATGTATTCATGGAACTACGTAGGAATGACTTCAGGGGGTCATTCTTAAGCATGAGATAAAGTAGGTTGAATCAGCAGAAATTTATGCTCAAATGAGGAATGTCATAGGAACCAACAGCCAATCAGGGCAAACAGTAATTTGAGAAAATGAAGTTATCATGCAGTTTTTTGATGGCTTTGAAGTGAACTATCTAAAAATGTAAAAATTGACACTTCAAAAATACATAGTGCCAATTGACAGTCAAGAACATTTTCTCCAGAATCTTAGGTGGCTTCTTGGCTAGTGGAGGAGCTCTGTACAGAAGGGTGGAAGCGCGGCTGGCAGCACCGACGGCCTTCAGCCTTGGTGACTTGCACGAGTTACATTAACCCGGAGGCACCTGGCAGCATGCAGGACCACTGAACTGCGTAATCACTGACTTGCTGAAGAAGCAGCCTGCTTGTAAAATGTGTGGCAGCAGGGTTGGAAAGGACAGTTACTAGTTTAGACAATCAAAAGGACATATACTAGAAAACAACTTGATAATAGAAGGGAAATTTGTACATCTGGTTCTTGATTGAAAAAAAAATACTATTCAACAGCTGCTTAACATTACTGCAAATCTAGTGGGCAAAATATTATTGTAGATACTGTAGACTCCTGCAGGTCAGTTTAAAGTACCATTTAAAAAGGTAAGACCCCTGTGGATAAATGGGCACAGAACTGGAAAAAAAGAGGAAATTCCAACGGTTAAATAAACTTCAAAGAAGCACACGTTAAAATAGTGTACTGTCATTTTTCAGGTGTATCAAAGGTCTAACTCTTAGGGCGTACGTTGAAAGCAGACCTAACACTCAGGCAGAAGTGGAGCAGGTACAGCCCCTGGGAAGCAGCTCGGCATTGGGTGAAGAGCCCTAAGGACAGCCATGCCTTAGGCTCCCTGAGACTGTTGCTGTGATTGATAGCAAAACTGGAAAGAACCGTGATGCCCAGTGAAGGGGGAGCACGCTTATGACCGTAATCTCCAGTGTGTGGCGCGTAGCCCCGTCACGGTGATAGGTGGGAAATGGACTCCCGGCGTGGTCCTCACGGCAGCTCCCAAGAGACAGGTGCCACGAAGTAGTTTGTCCGGGCTCAGAAATGGGGCGTTAGGATTTAAAGTGGAGCATCTTCTCCCCTGGATGGGATATTATTTGACCATTAAAAATGATTTCCTAAGAGCTTTATTTAGTAACGTGGGGGAACATTGGTTAATGACATTAGCTGGAGAAAAGCAGAATGTATGCAGTTTTCTCACAAGAGAACATGTGGGTCTGGGGAAAGGGAAACATTTACTTTTCATTTTAAAGCACTTATATACTGTTGATTTTATTTGACTGTCATATACTTTTTTTTTTTGGCCGGGCTGCGTGGCTGTGTGATTTTAGTTCCCCAACCAGGGATTGAACTCGGGCCCTGGCGGTGAAAGCACCAAGTCCTTAACCACTGGACCGCCAGGGAATTTCCTGACTGTCATGTACTTTTAAATTATATAACTTGTTTTAAAAATACTGGGCTGGAAACAAAGCAGTGATGTTTCCATTCCATTTCTGTGTTTTCAAAATGGACATTTTTTAAATGGAGAAAAGATCATAGACACCTAGCTTATTTCAGTTTTATATAAAAAATACACAAGGGTTATAGTTAATTGCAGATTCATTAATGGATGTGAAACATTCAGGAGAAATAGTTCAGCCCTTGTAGAAAGCATCATGATAGAATCCGTGCAACCCCCTTTAGGACAAGCTCTTCCAAAGGAGAGAAGCTGGGAGGGTCACAGAATTAGAGAAAGGCCAGCTGGTGCTGTGGGCCTTCTCCTCCCAGAGCTGCAGGGGCTGGAGGACCCGTCAGGGCACCTCCTCTAAGGAAGAAGCGGGACCAGACCATCTCTTAATGCAGGTCTGTTTGAACTCAGGATTAGGTAATTAAGTCCATAATGACAATAATATATTTCCTGAATTTTGAAATATAGGTTTATTTCTAAAGTTCATTCTTTAATAAATATCGCAGGTGTGGTTCCCGACCTTGTGAGGCGTCATGATGTGGTTTATGTGGAGGGAAGAGAAAATGAAATCCTGTCGTGTCAGTTGTTTTTTGCTTCTGAATGAGCTACGGTTTTCTTACTCATCACTGAAGGCAAAAGAAAATAAGGCCTTTTTAGAAAATCTCACATAAAAACCAGTGTTTACAGTGTGAAAATTATATGGCATTGAGTTGGGATAGTTGAATGTCCTCATACGTGAACTAGTTGAGATATATTCTAGTAACTTTTAAGAGAATGTGGTTTCTCCGGTCGATTTCTGCTTTAACTTGGGAGATCTGGAGGTTCTAGGAAGCAGAACCAATTGGCTTCCGTTGGATTGAAGGGTGTCTGGGACTCCTGTTGGATTGTCATCTTACGCTTTAGGAGGCAGATGTGTGTGTGTGTGTTTGTGTTTGGTTATACTGTGATGTTAGTATCTATCTTTTTAATTATAATATCTGTTTTTTATATATATAATATCTGTTTTATTATGTGGGAAGAAATAAAATATGTCTGCTTAGTGAAATTGGATGTGGGCAGAACCTTAAACACCAGCGGGGTGACTTTTGCAGGAAGCAGTTCTGCCAGCGCGTGGCTGGCCTTGCCCAGTCCTCCACCTCGGTGTCTGCTGTGGCCACGTGAGCACGTGGTGCTCAGCTCACTCTCCACCTTCTGCAGGTGTGTTCTCTCCTTTCACCAGGAAAGGGGCATGTGGCTGGGAGAGACACCTGTTCTTCCCCTACCTCAGCACCGAGGTCTGTCCTCAAAAGGAGTGCCCACTAAATGTAAACTTCCTTCCCTCCTTTCTCTGGGTGATGGTGGTTTAAATTTCCATATTAAATACTTCTTCATATTCCCAAGTGAAGGGGAGAGAACAGTGAATTCCTCTGTACCTACTGCAATCACCAATATTTTGTCAGTCTTGTACCGTTTAACCCCTCAAACGCTTTTCATGCTGCAGTATTGAAAGCAAATCCCCAATACTGTATTATTTCATCTGTAAATTACAGTTAGGCTTTTAGAGTTAGTTTTATATGAAAAAACGTTGTGCATTTTCTATGAATTTCCGGGGGTTGCTGTAGCAAAGCGCCACAAACCGGGCAGATTAAAACAACAGAAATTTATTACCTCACATCCTGGAGGTCAGAAATCCGAAATCAAGGTGTCAGCAGGGCCGTGCTCCCTCTGAAACCCTCAAGGGAGAATCCCCTCTTGTTTCTTCCAGCTCCTGGCGTCTTCCGCGATCTGTGGCACTCCATGGCTTATAGGTGTGCGTCACTCCAATCCTCCGTGTTCATGTGGCTTCTCCCTTGGTGTGTTTTCACATGGCCCTTTTCCTATAGGAACACCAGTCAGATTGGATTAGGGGTCAGACTCCAGTATGACCTCGTTTGACCTTCACTGATGAGCTCTGCAGGCACCCTTTTTCCAGATCAGGTCACATTCTGAGTACTGGGGGTCAGAACTTCAGTATATCTTCTTGCGGGGTGAAAGGGCATAAATCAACCCATGATATAAATCGGTATAACTTCCTAAAAGGCGTTGAGACAGTATTTACAAGGAGCCTTTAAAATGTCATGTCTTTTGTTCTAAAGATTCTATTTTAGGTGTTTATCCTTAGGAAATAATGAAGTATGTATGTGAATTTAAGGGTAATAATGTGCACATGTGAAGAATTGATATCAGTGAAAATCTGAATCATTTATATTCATGAAAAGTCAAAGGAAATGACAAAAGAATGGTAAAAATAATGGCATAGCCACTTGGTGAACTGTTATGTAGCCATAAAATTTTGGTTTTGTTTTTCTCTTATGTAAAGTGTACGATTCATGTAAGAGGATGCTCATAATTAAAGCAGGATGCAAAATCTTGTAGTGTGATCACGCTATGATCACATTTGTTAAAAGAGTATAAACATATATACCAGAAAAAATGGGAAGGAATATAGTGAAAGTATATTCTCAGCAGTCAGCTCGGGGTGTTGGGGTTGAAGGTTGTTTTATTTATGGTTTTCTGGGTTTTCCAGATGTTCTCTGATGAGCTTCCAGCTGTGGAAGAAATTAAAGAACCTTAGTTACCTGCAGCGTGATTTGGGGTGTTAGGCCGTTAGTATGTGCAAGTGTCCAGACCTCAGTAAGAGGGGAGTGTGTGGCTGAATCCCAAAGGCATGTTTTAAAGCAGTTGTTTAATGCGTGTAATTCAGTATTTGTGAAAGTACAAATTGGAAAAGTTCACATAGATTATTGCTAGATCAGCGTGCATAATGTATCTGTGGACGTCTTCTGCAGGATTCTCATAACTTGCTGTTCTGAAAAACATTAAATGAGATGTTAATGGACGGTTGCTCAGGACCCTGATCCTCTTGAAGTAATTTCCTACATGGCAGCTCTACTGGGAAAAAATGTTGCAGAGTCAGTTTGAAAATTGTCCTGTTATACACAAATTCTTCTGTTTTTGTTTTTGAATGTGCTTTTACAGAATAAAAAGTTGATTTGTTATTTTAGTTTTTTTCCCCCAATCTCCTTTACTTTTAGGTTAAAAATTTCGCAGTTATTTATCTTGTGGATATTACAGAAGTACCTGACTTCAACAAAATGTATGAGTTATACGATCCGTGCACTGTCATGTTTTTCTTCAGGTATGTTCTCTTATCTTAAAGTTGTTGTTTAAATTGAATAGATGGTCTGGAAGTTTAATGAGATCAAGAAATCTTTAGATTCTTTTATTTAGGAGGAAATCAGTTATGCAGTCATATTATAATATAGTTTGTATCACCAGGCAATCAATCTTTTAAATAATTTTCAGAGTAACAATTCCAGTTTTAGCATTTACTCAGTAACAAATTACCATTTTGAAATAACTGCCCAGGAACCTAGGGGAAGTGTTATTAAATGGAAGACATTCTTACTGAAATTTAAGATACCTTTAAATTTAATCTGTTGATGAAAAATGTCTTTAAAATAACTCACTTTTTAAATGTGTCAATGACTCTATTTAGCATCCTTTTGTGATATCCAAGAGGAAAACCTGTACTTAATTACTTTGCTTATAAATACAAAATCTTGTAAAAAATCTTTTATCAGCTGAAAAATTCTATTGTGTACCCTAGTCAGTCAGTCATGGGCTCAAGGAATAGACTTTCCCTAATCACCTTAAATTAATTTGTACCCATGATTGGCAGGCTTTGCATGAAAGGAAAATGCGGAGTTAGGTACACAAGAGTCTGATGCAGACGCAAATACCTTTGATGGTATTTATATAATAAAGTTAAGTAACATCATGAGTGAAAAAAATTCTGTTGTGGAGGTTTAATTTGGAAAGAACTCACCATTTTAAAAAAAAAATCACTGTTTTTACTTGTCAAAATTTCGTACTGTTTATTGTTACTACAAAAGTTAGTAAGTAGCAATATAAACATTAGGCCATACTGCAGAAGCGGAGCTCCCTAAAGGTCGAGGAAGGTCTGGGTGGAGTGTGCAGGGTGTGTATTCGTTTTCTATTTTCTGTAACAAACTTGGTGGCTGAAAACAACACCATTTATGAGCTCAAGGTCTGTAGGGCAGAGTCCAGGCAGGCTCAGTGGGTTCTGCCTCGAGGTCTCACAAGGCCAGAGTCACGGGCTGGGCTGTCATGTAGGCAGTTGGTCAGGGAAGAATCCACTTGGCTCACCGGGGCTGTGGGCTGGATCCATCTCCCGGTGATTGGGGGTCTGAGGTCTGTTGCCGCCGGGGCCGCTGTCTGCCTCTAGAGGCCCGTCTGTCTTCGAAGCCCTGAGCAGCGAGTTGAGTCCTTTTCGTACAGCTGCTCCAGCTTCCTGTTCTGCTTTCAGAGGGCACTTGTGATTGGATTAGACTCACCCAATAATCCAGGAAGGTCTCCTTATTTTAAAATCAACTGATGAGTAACCTTAGGGACATCTGCAGAATTCCCTCTGCAGTGCAGTGTAACTGATCAGAGGCATGGTGTCCCATCATAGCACCGTCCCAGGGATTAGGGCGGGAAGTAGCAGGAGTTATTTTAGCATTTTGCCTACTGCAGCCTGCCCTCCGGCTCCCAAAGATTCACATCCCTCCCATGTGCAAAATTGGGTGTGGCTGAGGCTTCCCAGGTGACCCATTAAGCACAGCTCCTGGACACAGCTCCGTATCTGTGGCCCCCTCTCCAGGACGCAGTGTGGGACAGGCACAGGAAGCGATTTGGGTTCACCGTGGGGCGTCAGGGTTCGGAAGGGGGCTCTGATGTGGCACTGGGACCATAGTCCTGGCCCAGTGCCTCCCCCTGGGAGGGTTCTACCCAGTTTTTCCTGCCTTTTTTATGAAAGGCATTTGCAGCTGGTTCATTTTTCAACCTGCTTCCTGCCAGCAGCATTTTGGGGTTGCATCAGCCCCTCTCACTGTGTGCTCTGTCCCTCTTAGCCTGAGCCAGTCATGTTTCTGTCCTGGGCACTGGGGCTGCCCTCTGCCCGATGGCTGCTTCCTGGGGGAAGATCCTGTCCTGTGACTGAACCTTCTGACTTTTAGGTCTTTACTAGGTTTCAGCAGAAGGTGGTGTGCCCTCTGTGTCAACAGCTCAGCAGCCATTTCTGGATTTCAGCATCTTTTGCTACCTGGAGAGGCTGAGAAATCTTTTGGGTTAACGGATCTTACTCCGGTTTGTCTCCCTCCTTTTACTATAAGCAGTACGAACCCAGGCAGCGCCTTCAAGACTTTGCTTACGTGTCCTCGGCTGGTATCCATGCTCATCACTTTGCAGCGTCACAGACATTCTGCCGCTGTGCAGCAAGGATCCCTTTCCTCCACTCCCCGAAATGCATCCCCACCTCCTTCCAAGCCACGTTTCCACTAACAGGCTGTTTAAGGCAATCTCGGCCTTTTCTGCCGTGCTTCTCACGTTTTCCCAGAGCCCTCCAGGTGGGCCGTGGGCACCGCACTGTGTAGGGCCCACCTGGGCGGGGCTGCCCTGACGGGGAAGGAGGTTGCAGAAAGGAGTCGAGTGGCGCTGCGGCCACCGTGTGTTTTGATAGTTTAGGACTGATGCTGCACTTGGAAAAGGGGACAAAACCTACTGTTTCTGTGACCCGGGATTCCAGGATTCTAAGACAAGTAGTAACAGTATTTTAATTAATTTATTCACCAAGTATATATACGTATAGGGTCCTGCTGGCTTTTATGTCTAGTGCTGGGACATTAAGTCAGATAAGACAGGCTTCCTCCTATCACAGACCGTCATCTGATGGCGACAGCTGAGTAAATTAGCACAAGGAACCAGGGAGATGCAAGGGGACAGGTGATAAAGGGGTTCCCAGGCCCAGCTGCAACGTGTGTGCGTGTGCGCGTGTGCAGCCTTCCCTACGCCAACAGGCGATTCTTGGGCACCCTGCTGGAGGGATCTAGAAGTCACCTTCCTTAACAAACTCACTGTGACAGAAAGGGTGCTTATGTACCCGTTTCACCTTTATGGCCCTAAAGCGTCTTCAGGAACGGAGGACTAGAGTCCAAATATCCCATCACTCTTATTGCAGGAAATTCCGAAGGTTTTGCAGCTGTGAGCCAGGATCTGTGGGTGAAGACCAAATGCATATGAGAAATATATTCTTCTGAGTGACCAAGTATATATTTTCCCTATAAATCACAGTATTGCAACAGGTGTTTACAGAGGCACAGACACTG
This sequence comes from Tursiops truncatus, assembly GCF_011762595.2. NCBI lineage: Eukaryota > Metazoa > Chordata > Mammalia > Artiodactyla > Delphinidae > Tursiops > Tursiops truncatus. The sequence goes on along the minus strand of NC_047046.1, from coordinate 88,171,558 downwards.
AGCGTAGCAGGGTGATAGGGAGTGCCCAAAGGCTGCTGGGTAAGGTTGGCATGAGCCACGTGCATCCCAACGGGCGAGCGCAGGCAGGGGCACAGGGCAGCGCAGGCCGCACGTTTGGGGACCTGCGGGGATGAGGGAGGACGGGCAGGTGAGGGCTGGGGAGTGGCGGGTGCTCAGGGGAGAGCGTGTCGGGGCCCAGATGCCCGGTTTCCTGGGCCAGTGTGTGGACTTGGAAGGTTCCTGGAAGTGAGTGTTTGCAGCAAGAGAGAAGCATCAGGTCTGCCTTTTGGAAGCTCGCCCTGGCTGAAAGGAGGCCACGCTGTGACCTCAGGATGGATGGGGCACGCACCATGGAACAGCAGCCGGGGGCCAGACGCACAACCTTGCAGAAACGGGAAGCTAAATTGATAAAAGTCAGTGCAGCTGGTACAAGAAGCGTTAATGTCTTTCTTTTATGCAGTGCCCCTATAAATTCATTTCAGAAAGAAGCGTCTTGAAAGGTCAGTCTACGAAGAATTATAGAAATGCAAAGTATCATTTATTTCACAGTTAGTATGGCTTTCAATGAAATTTACACCAGGTGCTCACAAGAACGCCGTGACAAACGCACACATTGCCTTTTTCAGGTGAATTAGTGCAGCCCTCTGGAAAACAGTTTGTCTTTCCACGTGACTGAAGCTGTGTCCTTTGGCCTTGATTGCCCTGTAGGTTCTTTGTCTTAGGGAGTGCAGAGCACGCGGAAGGAGCTGTGTGTTTCTTTAAGCAGCATTTAGGTGGTTTCCAGCCTGCTAAACAGTGGCGGACCCGCTTGATTGTGTGTGTCCTCGTTCGCAGTGGGAGATACAGGTAGGTTTTCCATAGGATTCTGCTTCAGAAGCATTTTCACGAGCACGGACCCCCTCTTGCCCACCTACAGGAACAAGCACATCATGATCGACCTGGGCACTGGCAACAACAACAAGATCAACTGGGCCATGGAAGACAAGCAGGAGATGATCGACATCATCGAGACGGTGTACCGGGGGGCCCGGAAGGGCCGCGGCCTGGTCGTGTCCCCGAAGGACTACTCCACCAAGTACAGATACTGAGCCCCGTCCAGTCCTTGTGCATGCAGTGCCGTGGGGTCGTTCTCACGCGGAAACTATTTAAAGCCTGTGAGAAAGCGTTTGGGGAAGTACACAGAGCTCAAGGAGCTGGAGGGTTCTGCAGTGAGGGTGGCATTGCCTCAACTTTCAGTCTGCCTGGTCCTTGTATTTTTGTATCAGCAAATATCTGTAAATATCTAGCTGAAATAAATAAAATACATGGTGATGGGAACAGTCAAAATCATTTCTTATGAAAAGTAGTGTATAGATTAGTGATTTTGGTAGTCAAGAATTAACTCTTCACTGTTGAGTGAGGTTCAGGTGTGGGTCCCGTGGGGCTGCTGTGGTTTGCACACTTGTCAGAGTCTGAGTTTCCTGGGTCTCCTGTAATTAGGGACCTCAGACTGGTGACGCGACACAGTTCTGGAGGCTGGGGTCAGATCCACGTGTCGGCAGGGCTGGTCCTCCGGGGCCTGACGGGGAGTCTGTTCCTAACCCCTGCTGGCCCTGGTGGTTTCTGGCATCTTTGGGTCCCTTGGCTGGTGATGCCTCACCCCAGGCCCAGCATTCGTCTTCACGCGGTGTTCTCCCCGTGTGCGTGTCTGTGTGCAAGTGTCCCCACTGGGTGGGGGCCACCCTGCTCCAGCATGACCTCATCTCGACTAGTTACACCTGCAACAGCCCCGTCTCTAGAAAGGGCACATTCTGAGGTCCTGGGGTGAGGATTCCCAACATGTGAACTTTCAGGGGGCACAATTCGACCCACAGCAGAACCAAAGGCTTGAGTTCAGGAAAAGGGAAAAATCATTTTTTATTCTTCTGGTTATAAAAACAGTGCAATAATGATTTTTGGACTCCGTTTAAATATAAAAAGTAAGAGGTGTTTCTCATGCCTCCTAAGATTGTATCTAACGCACTTAAATGCATCGTATTTTCCATAGCAACCATGACCCTTCAGTCTGTGTAGCTAGTTTCCTTATCACAATCTCAAGTTTCTCTCCTGAGTCTCTTACCCCAGCAGCGTGTTGTTGGTTGGGATCTTCACAGGCACATCTCAGGGCACACAGCCTCTGAGGTGAAAGAGGGTACATACGGCGTGGAGGCAGCCCGGGGCCTGTGGGGGGCACACCCTGGAGCCCCTACCTGGTTTCACAGCCAGGCTCTGTCGTTACTGAGGACCTTGGGCGAGTGGCCCCCAGAGCTCCGTTTCCTCCCATGTGAAGAGGATGATGGTGTCTGCTGTCCGACCTGTGTTACACGCAAATCAATTAGAACAGGGCTGGTGGGCCCTCCGTGATGTGAAAACACCCACTGCCTCGTCAGATTGACTCATTGTTGAAACACGAGGAGTACATACCAAAGAATGAAATTAACAAATACAAGAAAAACTACACACTTACTCGAAGGAGTGTACTTTTAAATGGATATAAAATTCAGATGTAAATCTGCAGTTTAATATCTCCAGCTTTAATTTTCCCATTTACAAAATAGTATAATACCATATCAAATGAAGTGCTAATGAAAAAAGTCAACGTGACCCCAAGTACCTGGCATATAAGAGACATTCAATAATATATTTCCGGGACTTCCCTGGTGGCACACTGCTTAAGAATCCACCTGCCAATGCAGGGGACACGGGTTCGAGCCCTGGTCCAGGAAGACCCCACGTGCTGCAGAGCAACTAAGCCCGTGCGCCACAACTACTGAGCCTGCGCTCTAGAGCCCACGAGCCACAACTACTGAGCCTACGAGCCACAACTACTGAGCCTGTGCACCTGGAGCCCATGCTCTGCAACAAGAGAAGCCACCGCAATGAGAAGCCTGCTCACCGCGACAGAGTAGCCCCCGCTCGCGGCAACTAGAGAAAGCCCGCACGCAGCAACGAAGACCCAACGCAGCCACAAATAAATAAATAAATTTATTTAAAAAAAACAATAATATACTTCCGACACTTACTCAAAACAAATACTGTAGCCAGTAATCACCTGAAAAGACGCTCACCGTCATTTCTGTGAATGTACCAAAAATCATTGAATTGGATGCTTTAATTGGATGAATTGTACGGCATGTGAATTAGATCTCATCAATAAAGCTTTATTAACTGTTAACAAAAAAATAAGCAAGCAAAAAGCTTACACTTTACATTTGTAAACACTGTATATTTATCGTAAATTTTATTTATAAGTTCATTCACATTTGACTTTAATAACTATCTTTTTCACTGGTGCTTTGTAACTGCAATATTGTTGAATTTATAATGATTTGGCCTCTTCATTCCAAGTTTATATCTTATTGTTATAAGCTTATCATTGTAATAATAAGCTTATAGCTTATCACTATCTGCCTCACCCTGAACCAAGTAACTTATAAGCCATTTTCTCAAATCCGTCCAAGCACCTGCCACGTAGATAGTCTGCAGAGAAGGAAACTAAAGCATAGATTGCCCAAAGTTACAACTAGTCGCAGAGGACATGAATTCAAAACCTAGGTCTGCAGGGCTACCAAACCTTACCTCACTGCTGTGCATACTGCTTTAGTCAAGTTGAAATTAACTAGTAGAGAAAGTATGCTGATACCCCTGGTTCTCTGGGCATCGAGTGACTTCTGTTTCCCAACCTTCCCAGGATGGCTTTTATGCAAAGTCCAGGAATGGCAGCTGACACAGAGGCAACCAGCCTAGGAGGTACAGAACATATTCAGGAATATAGTAAGTCATCAGGTACACTAGAGAGACTGACATACACACAGCAGACATGCAAGAGTACTCACTGCAGCACCATTTGGAAACCAATGGCAAAGAGTCAAAGGACTATTACACTGAAGTTAGTTACGTTGTCTAGACCTATACATATCAACACAGGTGAATCTCAAACTGCTGAATGGAAAAGCCAGGTCCGGAGGACACTACGGCATGATGCCATTCATATAGTTTTAAGACACTGAAAACAAGATGTGAAACAGTAAAACAATCAGCAGCCACAGTGTTTGCACTAGGCTGTTACGTAGGCGTCCAAGGGTCTGTGGGCTTGACTGCCCTATTCTGCCTGCGCCGAGTCCGGACGAGACGGGGAGCTTGGGGCACCAACAGAATCAAAGCATCTCCCATGTAAAACTACCCTAGAAAACCGCATCACCGATGATTCCAAAGACCACACTGAAAGTTTGCTTTCTCGGGTTGCTCAGTCAAAATGCAGGGTGTTCTTGTGACCTCCCCAGATTGCCTGGGAAAGTCTGAGGTCTTGAAAATCAGACCAGGACATTTTGGAAGACTTGCTTTGAGTGGGTATCATTTTGAATTGTTTTTCCTACACTGTTTTTATTAATGGCTTTTAAAATGCATCTGATCGTAGCATTCTTCTGTGGCGTTTTTACATTTATCATCAAAGCTCCCCCAGGAGCTCAGCGTCACCTCCCCTGCTCTCTGGGGGCCACACCACGCTAGTCTCCAGTCATTGCTGTTGTCCCCAGCCCTCCCTCTGGCCTCCGGTTTTCTTGTTCAAAAAGTGGTCAAGTTTTCACACATCTCCATGGACAAAAAGATTGCAAAGTATTCTGAAACTCTCCAAATTCATTCATTAATTCAAAGAAAATGTTTGAGTAGCATCTGGGCACCTGGGGTGAACAAAATCAATCCAGTTGCTGCCTTGTGGAGAAGACAATCAAATGATCACAGAAAAGTAAAATTACAACTGTGACAGTCAGCAAGAGACCCCATAAAATTACTTCAGACCCGGACAGGCGCTCAAGGAAAGAATCTCTGAGGAAATTATTTTCAAGCTGCGATCAGATATAAAAAGTGCTAACTAGGCGTGTGTGTGTGTGTGTGTGTGTGTGTGTGTGTGTGTGTGTGTGTAACTCCATTCCAGAGGGGACCTCAGGAGCCAGTGGTGGGAGGGAGCGGGGCTCGTCCTGCGGGGAGAGTGTAGCGGGATGCGGGGCGGGCGGGGCGGGCGGGGGTGGGGGGGGGAAGGGGGGTGCTGGCAGCTTTGGAGGCTTTGCTTGGGGAAGGAGGTGTAAGGTGATGGAATTTCAGTTCTGAAAAGATCTTTCTTGCCCAAGCTTGGAGCGGCTGAAGGGAGATTTGGGGGGAGTTAAAAATCTATGGTAATAGATTGGGCAATTGTAAAAAAGGAAGTGAAATGTGAGAATTTAAAACTTCAGACAACTGCACCCAGAACTTCTGCCTTATAGATTCATCCCTTTATTATTAAGCTTTATGTTTTCATAAGTTTCATAACAGATACACGAATGCAGGATTTGATATTGAAGTAACTCCATTTTACTTAAGTAAAATGCTTTCTACTAAAATGCTGTGTTAGTCCAATTTGGATTAGAATAAGAGTATTTAAATACGCATAAATCCATCTGTTACTTTCCCTCTTTTCCCTATGAAAACATTCTCGTTTCTTTTAAATATATGTAACAGGGTGCTGGAAAAACGCAATTCTTAATAAAAACATTAGGAAGATATAGAAACAGGTATGATATTATGAAATGCCAAATAATCTCTTTAAAGCTAGATGTCTGTGGTTTGAGTGAATAATTGAGATGTCAGTCAGATGAGCCAATAAAAGGGGATCAGCCTGGGACTTTCTTTAGAAAGAAGTTAGCATATTTTGGACAATATCAATGTTTTTATTTTAGTTAATAACTAATAGAAGCTTTCTTTTCTACTTATTTAATTTCTTAAAAATCCTGGACTCTAAATTGTGTTCTATATTATTGATGAAGGCTCAAATCTGTTTAGTTTACTTTAATTCAAGTATTTGCCCCAGTTTCTACTAAAATTATAATTATGGCTAAGATGCTTTGAGATTTTTCACATAATCAAATGGAAATATCGTGATTTTAAACCACCAAGAATATTGGATTTAAATGATGCTATTTTAAAACTTTGGGTTTAAACTTTGGGTTTGCATCACTGTCGGGGGTGTGAAATGACCCTTCCTTTCTTTTCTTAGGTGCATTCTGTTCAGTGCGCTTGGCCTGTGGTCATACTTCTGGCCCTAGTGAAATGTGCAGAGAATTCGTGGATAACAGAGCTCATTAAAGCATGATTTATAGTAGCAAGGAAGTGAGACATAACCGCGAAGTCCAAGGAATACTTACGGGGATGGTTAAATTATTTCAACCACATAATAGAATATTAGTAACCATAAAAAGTGGGTATGAAACTTTCACCTGGGGAAAAGTGTTTATGATATGAGAGCAGGATATTAGATTATAAACAATATGATCAGCTATATAAAAGTCCCTGCATAGAAAAAAGTATTGACAGTGGTTAATTCTAAATTGTAGAATTATGAGTGATTTTGACTTTTGTATAAAGAGTATGATTTATTTTATATGCAGGAATAATGTTATTCTTTACAATGAGAGCCTTTTTCGGTGATCATAGCTCTATTCGTACTTCGGCTCAGAGACAGGTGAATTGAACAATTGTTTGAAAGCATCTCTAACTGACAAATTAAACTTAGGTGCAATCTTTGTGCATCTCCTTGGTAACTACCTCTGTGGGGGCTGGAGCAGGTGAGGGTGTCCCAGGAAGCAGTCATGGAACTCCTGCATCACCTGTTTCTTTGGCTGTCCTTTGATTGGTTTCCTTTGATTTGGAGAACATACTGTTAGAATTTGCTTGGACTGGGCAGATTAAACCAAGTCTTCCCCCAAACTGTGTGACTGGAATTATTGAATTGGAATGCAGTTATTAAAAAAGCAACTTCTGGGATTTCCCTGGCAGTCCAGTGGTTAAGACTCTGCACTTCCAATACAGGGGTTGTGGGTTCGATCCCTGGTTGGGGAACTAAGATCCCACATGCTGCAGTGGACAAAAAAAAAAGCAACTTCTATCAGAAAACTTCTTGTGGTATTTTAAAGAAGGATCTATATAGAACTTAATTCTGGAAACAAAATTGCCCTCATGTAACTCGTGCTTTTCCTCCATGATTTACAAACGTTAGGTGTGCATTGAAGGTGTGCTGCCAGTTCACAACCATCGTTGTGAAGTGGTTGGTCGCCTTCTTACTTACATTCTTATTGCCTCGCCTGTGTTCTTTTAATGCTTTGGTTTACTAAAGTGAATTCTTAAATACTAAAAATAAGAACTCGCGTTAGGTAGATTATTACTCAAAAAGTACAGTTTTCACTCTTTCACATTTTCAAATGACTGGTCTACTGTCCTCAAGTCTGTAAGAAAAAAGTGGAAAGAAGTAACGATTGATTTTATATATCAGTTAATGTACAGTTACGTAAACTGGAATCCAAAGCTATCAATAAAATTAGCTTACTTTCCCGTAATTACTAGAACAGTTTTGTACAGGAAAAATTCGGAATATAGAAAACCCTAAATGTTAGATGATGTTCACTTTAGTCAGATGGAGTCTGTGTGGATTCACAGCTTAAGGGGTGTGTTCTTCAAGTGACAAAGCATCACTTTGCATCAACAGTGTGGAGAGGTTCTCCTCAGACAACAGCGTGCCTGCTTCCTGGCAGCAGGAAAGGTGTTCAGATGTCGGGGCGGCGGGCCACATCCGCTGGCATACGGAACAGTAGCTCCTACCATCTGGGGGTCATGGACTCCCCTCCCCACAGCAGGAGCACAGCAAGTTTAGGGGGTTTGCCGAATCCCCTGAAATCCACAGCGCTGTGCTAGGAATCCTTGACCCAGCAAAACCAACAAGCACAGGTTTAGACTCACTCAGGTCCTTCTTTTAATTTAAAAGGCACTATCAGCTTTTAAACACACTTTTAGATATCTGACCTTCTCTCATGCTGCTTTAAATAATGGCTGTACGTGCATCAAAAAAGTGAAGTTTTGGGGCTTCCCTGGTGGCGCAGTGGTTGAGAGTCCGCCTGCCGATGCAGGGGACACGGGTTCGTGCCCCGGTCCGGGAGGATCCCACGTGCCGCGGAGCGGCTGGGCCCGTGAGCCATGGCCGCTGAGCCTGCGCGTCTGGAGCCTGTGCTCCGCAACGGGAGAGGCCGCAACAGTGAGAGGCCCGCGTACCACAAAAAAAAAAGCAGACTCACAGATATAGAGAACAAATTAGTGGTTACCATTGGGGAGAGGGAAGGGGGAGAGGCAACTAGGGGTAGGGGATTAAGAGGTACAAACCATTATGTATAAAATAAGCTACAAGGATACATTGTACAACATGGGTAATACAGCCAATATTCTCTAATAACTATAAATGGAGTATAACATTTAAAAATTGTGAATCACTACCTTGTACACCTATAACTTATACACTATTGTACGTCAACTACAATAAAACCTTCAATTAAAAAATAAAACTAAGACTAAAAATTAAAAATAAAATAGTAAAAGAAAAAAGATGAAATGCAAAATTCCACTGGAAAAGAAATATTTGCATTCTGGGGGGCGGGGTGGGCTCCTCAGGAACCACCCATGAAATGGGATGAGAACCTAATGCACATGTGTCTTCTTTAAATCCTTCCATGAACGTCTCAAACAGAAGCCACTAGTTGTCATCCCCAAGCACTCATTCATCATGACTTGTGTTTTGACTGAAAACTAATTTGAGGGATGAGGGTGAAAAGTACTTTAACAAAATCCAATTTTTAAATAATAGTTTTCCTTTAAAATGTGCACTTTTTAAGGAACAATGACAAAGAGTGTTTCTGTTCCATTTAGAAAAGAGCATTTGTGAATTTTTTTTATTATTCCTGAAGGTTTTTCATGTAGTGCAGAAGCAGTAGTTCCCTTAGTGAACAAATATGGGCTTAAATGTTTCAAGATGAAAGCAGAAGATATGTAAATGGTGAACACCCGAGTGCCTTAATAAGGCCTCGCCATTTGCTCTTGAGCAGAACTTTCAATCCCAGCTTGCACCATCAAGTCGTTCACATTCTTCTGCAAGTCTTCAATGCGGCCTCCCATTTCTTCCAGTACGAGGTTAAGGAGAACAGCACATGGAATACGGGCACCTACCCAGGTCCCTCAAAGCCTCCACGTAAACTGCATCACCAGGGCTGATAAAAATGCCCTGTGGTGCATCTAAAATGAGGGAATCAAAGGCAGCGGATGTGTACTAACACCTTAAGTCAGTGCACATTAATCACATCCCTGAGGGTCTGTACGCACCTTTAATCTTTGCACGCTGAGCCCGGTTCTGAAACCTTGGCTCCCTTTCCGTGGACATGGATTCGGGGATATGAGGTTGTCTGGTATGTTTAACTATGTTTTAACCAAACTCTAATCAGTATGTAAATACAATGAAAATTAACTGTGTTTAAAACAAACTTTCCTACTGTTTATAATTTTATCCTGTTTCAGAATCTCTTTTTCCCTGTGGGAGCCCATCTACAGGATCGCTCTGCAAACAATTTGTACACATTTTAAGGCAGGAGTTTAATTGTGTGAAGTGAGTTCACTTGGGCAAGTCTTAGGGCAAGTGTCCCTTTTTCTGGATTTTCTTAAACCGGAAACAAACATTCCACCTAACTCTGTTTGAATCCATGGCTTACCAAATGGCGAGCTGCTGAAGTTACAAAACAAAACAAGGCAAGGAGAGCCAGATAGCGTACCCTGCACTGGAGACCTAACCAGTACCTGTGCAGGGTTGACTGTTTGGGGGAGTATAAGTGCTATTTAGCAGACTAACCAGATTTCTTTAGGGCTTGCTGGGAAGCCCCACTGGGTGGTATGTGTTGTTCGTGTGTCCTTGTGTTTTATCCTTGCCTCATGAAATGCCCTGTATTGCTGGTCAAGCAGGAAGTAATTACCTGTGAGCGGTAATTAATACATCACGATGCCATGTAAAGGCACAGACGTAACCACCAGGAAGTCTTAGGTCAACAATTATCCACTAATACAGAAAACAACAAGATAGTCCACGACAGTTCAATAGTCCAAAAGCAACCGCAGTGTTTGTTATGAGACAGAAAAGGATATTTCTCAGGTTTAACGTTGCAGTCAGAGCTTGAAAGTGTTCTTGAAGTTCCTGAAATAGATTTTCTGCCTGAAAAATGAACCACAAGTGAATATATATTTCCTTGTGAGGCAGAGCATTCTAAGCGCCATGGAAGAGAACCATCTATATATTCCATTAGTTGATTCCCGACCAGGTGTTAAGGCCTTCCCACTCAAAGGGTAAGGAAGGTCTAGTCAACCAACAGCACTGAACAGTGCTAGCCAAATGCGTAACTGCCTAAATAAGCCGGCCCGACCTTCACCGCACACCACGCACAACAAGTGACTCAAAATGATCACACGCTTAAATATAAGCGATAACCTATCAGACGTCTAGAAGATAACGTAGGAGAAAGTCTTATTAACCTTGGGCTCCTCAAGGACTTCTCGAGAAGGCCTGAAACAATCACCAGACGCACCCACCGTGGGCCTCTTGCCTCGCCCACACTTGTGGGGATTTATTAGCTGGGATTGGGGTTGCAGAAATTGTTTACCAGGCCGTACGGATATATCATCTATGGTGACTGACAGCAGGCGGTATTGTAAGTCGCCCCACAGTTTACAGATTTAAATCTCATACCATTTACGACACAGTTCACTCCTGGCACCCGTGTATTATCTCCATTTTAGAGCCCAGGATATGGAGGCGGATCTCCACCTGGAGCCTGCGTTTACGTATGCAGAAGGCCCTCTGTCAGGAGCTCTTCCCCTCAATCATGTCAGGAAAACGTGGATTCGAGTGTGCACAGCTAACCAATTCTTTTTAACGAGGCAAACTGATCAGTCCTGACCACTGGTTGTCTCCTCTCGGCGCTGCGGCTCCTTCAGCGAACGGGAAGCAGGACCGCTGGCCTCCCGGCGCTGGGCGGGGTGGGAGGGGGGGGGAGGGGAGGGAAGGGATGGGAGGGGGAGGGGGAGGGGAGGGAGGAGGAGGGGGGAGGGGAGGGGGGGGAGGGGAGGGGAGGGTGTCCAGCCCGGGAGCGAAGCTTGGCGCGCGCGGGGTCCGACTTACCGCGTCCCGCAGCGCGCGCCCGCTGGGGGCTTCGGGGCCCCGCGCGGCCATGGGGGTGTCCCCCGGGTCCGGGGTGCGGGGTGTCCAGGTGGGTCGGCTGGTCCCGGGGCCGGTGGCTCTGTCGGCTCCGCTCCGCCGCCCGCGGCTCCCGTGGCGATGGCCGTGGATCCACCCGCGCGGCCCGGGCTGTGCGCCCGAACTGGGCCGAGCAGCCTGGCACGGAGGTGAGGCCGTAGCGGGGCGCAGGTGGCCGTCCGGGCGGGGCGGGACCTCGCCGGACCAGCCGATCCCGGCTACGCTGTTGGCTTCGTTTTCATTGCGTCAGAGCCCAGAGTGAGCACGACCTTTTCATTATCATTGCGGCAAAGAACACACAACCTACCAGTTGCCGTTCTCGCTGTTTTTCGGGGCGCAGTGCGGTGGCGTTAGGTACGTTCACGCTGTTGTGCAAACCACCACCCGCCCCCCTCCCCCCTGCGACTTCCTAACCTTCCCACACCAAGCTCTGCATCCAGGAGACACCGGCTCCCCAGCCTCACCAGCCCCCAGCACTCGACCTTCCCCTGTGTCCCGTCGTGTTTTTGCAAGGCTGTCACCCGTCTAATGGGGGATCCTGGAGGCAGGGGTGGGGATGGAATGTGGCTGCAGCCACCACACAGCCCAAGTTCGCACTGCGGTCCTGGGACCTGTGACCATCCATCCAGGAGGCTCGGCCATCTCTCCGGACCCCTGCCATGTCTGCTGTCAACTTTAAGATTAAGAATATTTATGCTCTGGGACTCCCCTGACGGTCCAGTGGTTAGGACTCCAAGCTCTCACTGCCAAAGGCCCAGGTTCAGTCCCCAGGTGGGGGAATTCAGATCCCACAAGCAACACGCTGCATGGTTAAAGAATAGTTATGTTCTGTGACCAACTCCAACAGGCTGCCAACACTCGCATCTCTGCTCTGATTTTATCGAAGATCTGGAAGGAAGGCCTCACTGTGACTTTCCCTCCCTCAGATGCCCTTTAGGCCTGTCTGGATTGTGGCTCATGGGGCATTTTATGGGTGATGTCCCAGGACCCTGTTCTTAGCGAGTACCTGCTTTGTTTACATGTCTGTACCCCTCTGTGGGGCAGGGCTGTGTCTGTCTGGGTCCTGCCAACATCCCAGGAGCCCAGCCAAGTGACTACGTGGGGACACCTGGTTGCTGAATGTGTGTGAAACACAGCCTTGCATGCAGAGAAACCCAACATCCTTAGTCATCATGAGAATGCAAATCAAAACCACCACAAGATCCACTTCACATGCACTGTGATGGCTAAAATCAAAAGAGACAATAACAAGTGTGGACGAGGGTGTGGCAAAGTCGGAACGTCACATGCTGGTGGGAATGTAAAGTCGTGCAGCTAGTCTAGCAGGTCCATAAAAACTTAAACATAGAGTTACAATAGAATCTCAGTTCTACCTGTAGGTATGTACCCAAGGGAAATGACAGCATATGTCCACACAAAAACATGTACACAAATGTCTATAGCAGCATTATTAACACTAGTCAAAAGGTAGAAACAACCCAAATGTCCATCAACAGACGAATGGATAAACAAAATGTGGTCCATCCCCTCGATGGAATATAATTCAGGCATAAGAAGGAATGAAGCCCTGACACATGACACAACATGGATGAACCTTGGGAACATGATGCTCAGTGAGAGAAGCCAATCACAAGAGGACACGTGGTTGGATTCCACTCATGTGACGTGTCCAGATTGGCAAATCCATGGAGACAGGAAGTTGAGGGGGAAGGGGAGAGACTGCCATAGTTAAGGGGTTTCTTCTTGGGGGCAAAAATATTCTAAGATCAAATCGTGGGGGGACTTCCTTGATGGTCCAGTGGGTAAGACTGCGCTTCCACTGCAGGAGGCCCAGGTTCGATCCCTGGTTGGGGAACTAGATCCCGCATGCTACAACTAAGAAGTCCGCATGCCACAACTAAAGATCCCGTGTGCCACAATTAAGACCTGGCTCAGCCAAAATAAATAAATAAATAAATATTTAAGGACAAATCGTGGCGACGGTTGCACAACCCTGTGAATATATTAAAAATCATTGAATTGGGGCTTCCCTGGTGGCGCAGTGATTGAGAGTGCGCCTGCCGATGCAGGGGACACGGGTTCGTGCCCCGGTCCGGGAAGATCCCACATGCCGCGGAGCTGCTGGGCCCGTGAGCCGTGGCCGCTGAGCCTGCGCGTCTGGAGCCTGTGCTCCGCAACGGGAGAGGCCACAACGGTGAGAGGCCCGCGTACCGCAAAAAAAAAAAAAAAAAAAAAAAAAAATCATTGAATTGTATACTTTAAATGGGTGGATTGTATCGCATATATATGTGAATTACATCTCAATAGGGTTGTTAAAGTTGTAACTTTTTTATTGAAGTATAGTTGAAGTATACAATATCGCGTTAGTTTTCAGGTGTACAGCAAAAGGCTTCAGATATCTACCTCTATCTCTATCCTAGATCTAGATCTATATTCAGATTCTTTTCCATTATAGGTTATTCAAGATACTGAATATAGTTCCCTGCGTTATACAGTGAATCCTTGTTGCTTATCTGTTTTATGTATTGTCGTGTGTATCTGTTAATCCCGTACTCCTAATTTATCCCTCCTTCCCTTTCCCCTTTGGTAACCATAATTTTGTATTATATGTCTGTGAGTCTGTTTCTGTTTTGTATATACATTCATTTGTATTATTTTTTAGATTCCACATATAAGTGATGGCATATAATATTTGTCTTTCTCTGACTTACTTCACTTAGTATAATAATCTCTAGCTCCATCCATGTTGCTGCAAATGGCAATATTTCATTCTTTTTATGGCTGAGTATCTATACCTCTGTATATCTATGTCTCTCTATATAGATCTCACATTTTCTTAAACCAGTCATCTGTTGATGGACACTTAGGTTGTTTCCATGTCTTGGCTATTGTAAATAGTGCTGTTATGAACATGGGTGTGCCTGTATCTTTACAAATTAGAGTTTTCATCTTTTCTGGATATATGCCCAGGAGTGGGATTGTTGGATCTATTTTCAGTTTTTTTTTTAAGGAACCTCCATACTGTTTATCATAGTGGCTGGCTGCACTCATTTACATTCCCGCCAACAGTGTAGGAGGGTTCCCTTTTCTCCACACCTTCTCCAGCATTTATTATTTGTAGACAGTGTGAGGTGATAACTCACTGTGGTTTTGATTTGCATTTCTCTAATAATTAACGACGTAGAGCATCTTTTCATGTGTCTGTTGGCCATCTGCATGTCTTCTTTGGAGAAATACAATAACTTTTCAAAAGCATGGCCGTCTTGCCACTTTTCTGTGTGGCAAGATGCTAAAAAGAGCTGTGAGGGCTGCCCCTTCCCTGGAGGGGCCTCTCTGTGTGGCCACCGCCTGGCCTGAGGTTCTTTCAGTTCAAGCTTCCAGAACAGCTTGACCAGGGCGACTAGCATCAGGGGTGCACAGCGGGCCACTGGGGAGGTGGATTCACCTGTGGAAACAAAGCCCCAGGCCCTCGCCCAGAGTGGGTGGAGGTAGGGGTGGGTGACAGGGGTCTCCCCAGGTGGATCTGGCGGAGACGGCCCAGGTCCACCCTCGGGGAGGCACAGCCTCGGGAACGCCTGAGGCTGGAGCCTGGAGGGCTCCCTAAGAGCGGGAATCAGGATGCTACAGCAATTCCTCGAGAAATCAAACATACAGTTACCATATGAATCAATTCCACTTCTGGGTATAAACCCCAAAGAAGTGAAAACAGGGACTTGAACAAATATTTGTACACCATGTTTATAGCAGCATCATTCACAATAGCCAAAAGGAGGAAGCAACCCGTGTCTATCGACGGATGAGTGAATGGATAAATAAAATTATATATAATTTATTTTTAAAAAGGAAGAAAATTCTGACACATGCTACAAAATGGATGAGCCTTGAGGAATTATGCTAAGTGAAAGAAGCTAATCATAAAAGGGATCAATTTCGTATGATTCCACTTATATGAGGTCCCCAGAGCAGTCAAATCCACAGAGATAGAAAGTAGACGGTGGGTGCCAGGGGCTGGGGAGAGGGGTAATGCATTAGTGTTTAGTGAGTGCAGAGTTTCAGTTGGGAAAGATGAAAAATTCTGCAGATGGACGGTGGTGATGGCTGCACAACAAGTATGGATGTACTTAATGCCAGCGAACTGTACACTTAAAAATGGTTAAGATTACACCTGAAACTAACACAATGTTGCAAATCAACTGTACTTCAATAAAAAACAATAAAGATGATGAATTTGATGTTATGTATATTCTACCACAATATACATATATTTTAAGTACATCACCCCAGCTTCAATGCCTAGGCTAAGAATTCCAGGAGCTAGGAAACCTGTGACTCTCTTTCCCTACCCCTTTGTGTTTTTTAGTATGTGTCTATCTTTCTGAACTGTAATCTCTGTGGTCCAGTGGAAACCTCCTAGACATTCTCTGATAACCCTGAGAACCCAATCTCTAATGGAGAAATAGAATCTGTCATCCTACATCTAGCACCTGAATGGTTTTTCACTTATGCTGCCTAATTAGGGATCAGATTCTTAGTTCTGCATCCGTGGGGGACAAAATCATTAATATGGAAGCAAGAATCACTCAACAAAAATTCATTTTGTTAAGGATATTAAATTTCAGGAACTAGGTTCAGGGGAAAAATTCTCGAATGCAATTCATCTTGCAAATCTACAATAGGAGAGTATTCAAGTGTGCTGTGAAGCTGCAGAAATTAGATGATGTTTTTAATGGTGCAAAGATAGTTTGGGGAGGAAAATAGAGTCTAGGTAAGAAGTACATAATGGAATCAAAGACACAGACCACAAGAGCGGCAGCTAAATATGAAACAAAACTTCAAATTAGAAAAGTGAAATTTTAACTTTGATAGATGAGATTATAGGGTGACCGAATGTAAGAGGAAGTTCTATCCTGTGAGGCGTGAATGCAGGTGGAAGCGCCCAGATGCTCCTTTGATTCCATGTGAATGGCTTCATTTCTAAGGCCTTAAACCTAAGACGCTGCTGATTTTAAGATGCACCATTACTGCCAAGAAAGGGAGGAATGCTGCTGATTAGACGGTGCTGTTCTTTATTTTATATTCATTAAAAGGGCTTTTTTATAGTTATTGGTGCTGGGTGATGGATACATGGAATTCACTGTGCTATAATCTCTACTTTTGTGTATGTTTGAAATTCTCACTTAAAAATTCTGTAAGCAAAGAAGGGTTCTTTCAGGGTACTGATTTGGACATACAGATTTGAGCATAGAATTTTTTGCTTCCTTTTATTGATTCTAAAATTGTTGCAATGTTTTCATAATTTTAACTTTTTTGTGTTTATTTTTTTTTGCGGTACGTGGGTCTCTCACTGTTGTGGCCTCTCCCGTTGTGGAGCACAGGCTCCAGACGCGCAGGCTCAGCGGCCATGGCTCACGGGCCCAGTCACTCTGCGGCATGTGGGATCTTCCCAGACCGGGGCACGAACCCGTGTCCCCTGCATCGGCAGGCAGACTCTCAACCACTGCACCACCACGGAAGCCCTTAACTTTTATTTTTAATGCAACATAATTAACTATTTTTTTAACGTACTATTTATTATGCAATTCTGGCCCCATTTACAGTAAGTTGCCTTTCCCAGAAGCAATTATCCTGAGTCATGAGGACCTCCGGTACTAGTTGTGAATTTTAAAACAGTGGCTCTCAGACCTGGCTGCATGATAGAGCCACGTAACATTTGTCAGCACTCTGGACGCCTTGGCATTTGTGGTTTTAAAGCCCTCCAGGGGTTTCGGTGTGTGAACAAGCAGTCAAAACTGCAGAATGAACAGATTGAGGAAAACAGAAAAGGAGGAACTGGCTTAAACCTCCCCAAAGGCAGAAAGGGTCTTCATTTTCTCAAATTTGGACATAGACCAATGTCTTACTGCCAGCTGTTTAGAACTTGAAATAAGATAGATTTTCGAAAGATTCTTTCTTCTGCCTGTTCAAATCTGCCTTTGATTTCTCTAGTGAGTTTTTCATTACAGCTATTGTACTTTTCAGCTCCAGAATTTCTTTTTGGTTTCTTTTAGGTTTTCTCCCTCGTTACTGATAGCTCCACTGTTCACACATTGCTTTCTCAACGTTCTATGTTCCTTTAGTTCTTTGAGCATCTTTAAGGCAGTTGTTTTAAAGTCTTCATAGAGTAGATCTGTCATCAGGTCTTCTTTAGGGCCAGTTTCTATTAAATAATTGTTCCCTTTGAACAGGTCATACTCTCCTGTTTCTTTGTATGCCTTGTGATTTTTATTTTGTTGTTGCTGAAAATTGGACATTTGAATCCAATAATGTGGTAACTCTGGAAATCGGATTCTCCCCCTTCCTCAAGGTCTGATGCTTTTTGTTATTGTTTTTGTTCTTTGCTTGTTGTAGGTTGTCTGAGCTGAGGCTCAGTCTGAGGTGGAAACTTAATGTCTGCTCAGGTCTTTCCTGAGCCTTTCCTGGGCATGTGCCATCATTTTCTGTCTTTTCGTGTCTATGCAGTTGTTTTTCAATGCCCTAGTCTTTAATGTCTGGCTTGAAAAGGGGGAAAAGAGAAAAACAAAGGGGGATAAACGGGGCACTCGCCCTTGAAATCCACTTGGTGGGGGAGGGGTTTGCAACAAGGGGGGAGGTGTGGCAACAATGGCCACCTGCCTCTTTGGCTGCATCTCTGCCATCTTAAGCAGCATCAGAGCACAGATTCCTGATAATGGAGGACAAGGTCCTTTTGGTCCACCCTGGCTGGCTTCTGCAAGCTGCTCTAGAAACACGTGTATGGCCTCCTGCCATGTGGCTGAGGGTGGGACGGGTAGGTGCTACGTGCTAAGACCTGAAAGTCACCACAATTGACTGCAGTAACCATCCAGCACTTCCCCTGGAACTTGCAAGCCTTAACCAGCTCTGGATTCCAAGTTAGTTACATCAGACAGATTCTGTCCCTGTAGTTGTGGTCCAGGTGGGGGCCATTCCCGGTGCTTGCTCTGCCATCATCCCAGAATCCTCTCCAACCTATAAACTTCTTTAAAAGCTTTTAAATACTTACTTCCAAGGTTGCCCCAACTCTTGCTCTGACCAGCCCAGCATCTGGTTTTTGTTCTGCATTGGTCAGTGTCAGTGTTGGTGTTCCCACCACTCCAACAACTCCTCTCAAAGGCCACCCCAAGGAAAATACACAATGAAGAAACAGCTTTCTTTGCCGAGTAAAAATAAAATCAGCTCGCCTTTTTCCACTTCAGGAAAATCAGTGTCTTGCTGTCAGCCCCTCAGAGGTAGAAACTCTGGGGCTGGGGGCTGGCTCCTGGCCACCCCCCACCCCATGTTAGCATTCACAGGTACTTCTGAGCCTCTCAGTGGGCACCTGTCTGTGGCCCACAGTTGCCTTGGGAAGAAAAGAAAATCCAAAGTCTGAGTTAAAAATGAAGTTGCTTCTTTTCCAGGTAAACAATTTTATCACGTCACAATCTTCCGTTTTTTTCTGCCGCACCACGTGGCTTGTGGGAGCTTGTTCCCCAGCCAGGGATCAAACCCAAGCACCCCCCCCATCCTCCCTGCACCCCCGTAGTGAAAGCGCTGAGTCCTAACCACTGGGATGCCAGGGAATTCCCTGTCACATCACAGTCTCAATGAGGGACCTCAAGGAAACACTTGCGTGAGCTTTAGAGAATGTGTCCAGCTGGACGAAAGTGTCCAGCTCTCTGGGGAGCCTCGGGTGCTTGTTCCAGCCCCAGCGAGGAGTGAGGGCCCAGGAAACTCTCAGGCAAGGTGCGGGGAGGGAGAGAGGGAAGGAGGGAGGGAGGAAACATTCAAGAAGCCTCTGGGTGATTGGTTGCAAGTTAATGCACACTTTGTATTTAAAAATTCTGTTTAGTACAGTCTATTTTCCCTTTACTGTATGACTTTTCAAATAAAAAATTGTGCTTTTTGCTACTGGTCAGGTCACAGTCTTAAGAGGTAAGATACTTGAGGAAATGTGAATGACAGAAAACTTAAGTCGCCTGAAACGTTTCTGGAGCTCAAGCACATTAATTATCATTTAAAAAGCAGGCCACCAGGCAGCTGAGCAGAAGGGGGGCTCCGGGGGCCCCTGGAGGGAATGAGCATCCTGCTCCCCTGCTTCCTTGGTGTAAACATGATGCTGGTAGAAGCAGCAGACACAAGGCCAGCATCGTGTGAGTCCATTTTCTGAAACGTCCAGAACAGGCAAAGGCATAAAGACTGAGAGCAGACTGCTGGTTTCCAGGGCTGGGGGGGCAGGGGCTGGGGAGGAACTGCCTAAGAGGCGTGAGGTTTTATTGGGGGATGAAAATGTTCCAGAACCAGATGGAAATGGTGCTCCCACCACACTGTGAATGTACTGTATGCCACTGAGGTGTTCATTTAACAGAGCTAATTTTCTGTTGCATGAATTTTGCCTCAATTAAAAACAAAGAAGAGGAAGGTTCACAGGCAAAAGCGTGCGCTTCTGGAGACGGGATCGTGCGTGTGTGCTCCTGAGGGCACCCCTCAGCGTAAGCACTGCTGTTCTCGGCTGACTGGTAGTAATCTGCACCTTGAGCCTGCATTCTGCATCTTCTTTCCAGCAAGAGTTCCTTTCGCTGAATGAGTGCGTGGTGAACCCCGAGGACGCGGCCTTTCTCTCCGCGAAGCCACCTTGAATTCACAGGCGATGCTGCCTCTGGACGCCTCCTCCATTTCTGCTGTCAGCCCTCACGCCCTCTGCTGCCGCCTCCAGCTCCGTCCTCGTCTTTCCCTTCCTCTGCTGCCGCCTCCAGCTCTGTCCTAGTCTTTCCCTTCCTGAGTCAGTCCCCTTTGCAGTCATGAACTTCTGCTATTAGAGCTTGTTGCGAACCACTGCCTTTTGTTTGTTTTTGTGCTACAAGATCTTGCATTCATTTTCAGTGGATTTTCAGCCAAACACAGTGAACAAAGGTCACATTCCAACTTCTCTGTTTTTATTTTTCATCTCACAGGTAGCTGAGATCTAATTACCTGGTTTGAATTTGAAATGGTTTCTATTCCAACTATTAACAAAGAATTTTGAACACGAGACGCCTTCATTTGCCTTCTCTTACTTTCCCTGTGCTCACTGGCCACATAGTCTGCTGGATAAACCAACTGCACGGAACTTCCATGTCACTTTTTAAAATAAGCGAAACCTTTTCTGGGTCTTTTGAGACTTCTGATGTGACCCCATCGGTCCTTTGAGCTCTGCACGTTGTTCACATCTGGACGGTTCTTTGTCTGGTAACTGCACACGCTTATTCTGGTCTTTTCTTTTTCGATGTGATCAGATTCAGACCTCATCTTTACTCAGTGTAATTTCACTATGGGCTTTTTCTCTGCATGTTTTACAAAATAATTCCTTGATAAAACTTGTAACTATGTAGTTCCATAGCCTTCTAGCCTCCCTCTAGTCTTCAACCTACGCACAGATTTCCCACTAGCATTTGTTTAGTTTCTTCAAACTGCAGTTTTACCCCCCAGCTCAGCCTCTTTTTCAGAGAGCATCTTGTTCTGTACACACTTCCGGCCTCCCGCAAGGATGGCTCACTTAACTAGGGGGTATGACATCGTTGCCACAATGCTACTGGCTAAACTGCAGACGTTAGATCTGTCCAGTTTCACAGGCACGTTTGCTTATTCACTTACTTTTGGTGCATAATGCTACCATCACCCGACAAATTTTAAGAATTGCATCTATTTCTCTGAAGATATTTAAAAACGTTCGCACACTCTGCTGTTCAGTCGCTGGCGTCTTTTGCACTTTCTGGAAAGTGAAGTTCCCAGAAGAAAAGTGGCAAAGCAATCGATTCCTGACAAAGCAGTGAGGGTGCCGGGCGCCCAGGTACTTCATGAAAACCAGGCTCAGACCCCCGTGGGCAGCACCGCCAGGGCCCCCGGGCGCGGCTCCACTCGTGATTCTCAAAGGTCTCCGACACCAGCCTCTGCACCCTTGCTTCCTACTCGTCTCTTGGAGGCCGACGGGGCTCTAACTAGTTCCCAACCTTCCTACCACCCGCCTCTCAAGCTGGGGGCTTGCTCTGTAATTCGGGGCCCAGCCGGTGGTCTCCCGGCTGCGGGACACCCCTGCCCCGTTCACTTTGCTCAGGTGGTGTCCCACCTCTGTGCTCGGGCAGCCGCCCCACGTGCTGTGTGGTCTTTGGTGTTTCTGCTGCCCTCCTGATTTCACTGCAGGTGGAGTCTGCATTTCCGTGTAGGGGTTCCTCACTGCTTTGGGGGAGGGACATGTGCATCTAGGCTGGTGCTCTGTCTGGCCGGGCCTGTGGCCCAGGAGCTCTGTCTCCATCTCACCAGGGAAACCTCGGGGCTTCACAACCAGGAGCCGGACAGGACACCTCTCAGGATGCACATCTTTCCTTTCCTGCTTTTAAAAGAACATTCTCTCCCCTTTGTTGTCCTTTTATCTTACTTTTGTGTGTTTGTCATTTACAATCTATGGAGGTGACAGCGTTCTTGTGTAAGGTCCTAGCAGTCCATCGGCTACATGACACTCCCGCACAAAGGCTGAGGTGGGGGGCCCTCCAGCATGGGGCTCTGGAAGGCAGAGGCAAGGCTGAGAAGGGTGGTCATATCCTCGACCTTCGAGGATGTCCAGGGCCTGAGCTGAGTCCAGTAGAGGCCAGAGGAGACCTGGAAGGGTGACGGCCTGTCCCAAGGCCTGCGGAGATGGGACATGTGGCGGGTGCAGGGGCGGGAGCACAGTTCTGTGCTCTCTGCAGGTGTCCTTCGCCTGCAGAACCATTGTTTATGGAGCAACTGCAGAGCCGTCGTGCTGTCAATGAGTGTTGATGCTAATGAGAGGTGCCCTTCACGTCTACCGCCTGCTCTGTGTGGGGCCGAGGGCAACTCGGGTGGGCTTGCAGTGGCTCCACCACGTGGGAACACAGGTGCCAGTCTGGAAAGTCAGCAGTGGGCTCATGTGGGCTGTTAGGGGCCACTGGGCTGGGGTTTGTGTAGTATGGTTGACTGTCGTTAGATGCCACTTGGGAAGCGCTAAAGTTGTGGACACTTCAGAATTCGTGTGCGTGTGAGGGGAAGTGATGCTCCTCTGTAATGAACAACGCCTGTTCCAGTGGTTGAGCCCAGCGACATTCTCATTGGTGGCCACGCCCTAGTGGAGCTCTCTACTACCTTGTTCGCACCTGGCCAGCAGGAGAGGGCGAGCAAGGAGGCTGGGGTGGAGACTGGCGGGGCCAGGCACCTCCACCCATGTCACTGGCCAGAGGTCAGCCGCACGGCCGCCCCGAGGCAAGGGGTGGGCCTGGGGGCCAGCAGTGAGCCCGGCCTCACATGGTAAAGGCACGAGCTCAGGATACATGAAAATAGACATTCGCCAGGCAGAAGCCAAGGCCGGGCCCATGATGCCCTGCAGCTGCCCTTCCCAACCGCCCCGCTCTGCAGCCTCTACAAGCCTCAGCTGGGTGCTTTGTCCACAGCCCCTGGATTCTATTTCGTCTACATTCAGAGGCAGAATGGAGTTCTCAGAAACAACCCGTAAGCACATCCTCCGGCAACGGGATGCATGGACCCTCGGGTGACTCTCAGCCCGCGCGTCCTCATCGTGCCGGCTCAGCGCAAGCCCTCAGCCTGGTGGGCTCAGTGACTTCGGCGAGAGCTCACCTTTCTCGGTGCCGTTTCCATATTCTCCACTCGTTCCAAAAATAGCACCTGTGCGCTGAGGAGAACGTAAGAGCTCACACCTGGAGCCCATCTGCCTCAGCTAGAGCCTTGCAATGGAGCCCACAGGCATCCAACAAGTGGCATGTGCTTGGCTCAAGGGCAAACGGGGGACACGTCTGGATGCCACACGACCCAAGTGTGGGACATGCTTTCACTTCTGGGGAGAGGTAGCAATGCAGAAACTCGCCTTTTCTTCTGGTAAAGTGGAGCCATCTATTTTTTTCAATTAGAAAAGTCATACAGGGACTTCCCTGCTGGTCCAGGGGTTAGGACTCCGAGCTTCCACTGAAGGGGGCACGGGTTCGATCCCTGGTTGGGGAACTAAGATCCCGCATGCTGTGTTGCAGCCAAAAAATAAATATTCCCCCCAAAAATCATACATACTCACTGTAAAAAATTTAAGCCAGGGATTTCCCTGGTGGCTCAGTGGTTAAGAATCGGGGATTCTGCCAATGCAGGGGACATGGGTTGGAGCCCTGGTCCAGGAAGATCCCACGTGCCACGGAGCAGCTAAGCCCGTGCACCACAACTACTGAGCCTGTGCTCTAGAGCCCCTGAGGCACAACTACTGAGCCCGCAAGCCACAACTGCTGAGCCCGCGTGCCACAACTACTGAAGCCCGCGCGCCTAGAGCCCGTGCTCCACAACAAGAGAAGCCACTGCAATGAGAAGCCCGCGCACTGCAACGAAGAGTAGCCCCTGCTCGCTGCAACTAGAGAAAGCCCGCACAGCAAAGCAACAAAGACCCAATGCAGCCAAACATAAAACAAATTAATTAGTTAAAAAAATTTAAACCACACAGAAAGGTATAAAATAGTCATATGAGAGATAAGTATTAAGAATTGAGGCTTTATCTGCTCAGACTTGTTTCTCACGCACTTACTCATATACGTGAATAAATTACTAATGGTCTTGCTGACGCTCCGTCTTTTTTGCAGCATAGAAGCAATTCCCTTGGGAGGGCGAAGGGCCAGCAGCATTGCCTGAGACAGCTGTCCCTGTCACCCATCTGCTCACAGACCTCCGTGGTCCTCTTCCCTGTATTTCTGCTGCACAGGACACCACATACCCCAGGGACAGTGTCGCTTGCGGAGGCTTATTTCTGAACCTCACCCAGCCTGACAATCTCTGTCTTTTAATTGGTGTGTTTAGACCACTCACATTTAAAGTGATTATTGATATAGCTGGATTAAAATTTAGCACTTTGTAATTGTTTTCTATTCATTGCATTTATTCTGTTTCCTTTTCCTCCTCATTTCCTGCCTTCTCTGGTTTTAACTGCATTTTATACAATTCCATTTTTATCTCATCTCTTGGTGTATTATTTATGGTTTAAAAAAACTTTTCTAGTGGTTGCCCTAGGGTTTACAATATATATTTTAAAATTATCTAAGTTCACCTTCAAATAACATATACTGCTTTATGTGT
This sequence comes from Tursiops truncatus, assembly GCF_011762595.2. Taxonomy (NCBI): domain Eukaryota; kingdom Metazoa; phylum Chordata; class Mammalia; order Artiodactyla; family Delphinidae; genus Tursiops; species Tursiops truncatus. Next base: position 88,147,329 of record NC_047046.1, on the reverse strand, counting down.
AGTGCTGGTACCTTATATGAGAATATTCCCCAATTCCTCCCTTACATCCCTTGTCATTCATTTCATTTATCCACGTGCTATAATCACCCAATACACTGTTACTTGATTGCTTTAAATAAACGATAATCTTTTAGATTAAGAATAAGAGAAAAAAAAGATTTACCTTCATTTATTCTTTCTCTGAGGGTCTTCGTTTCTTTATGGAGATCCAATTTTCCTTCTGACTACATAACTTATTTTAACATTTCCTCCAGGGTTGGGGATTTCGCTGGTGGCGCAGTGGTTAAGAATCCGCCTGCCAATGCAGAGGGCATGGGTTCGAGCCCTGGTCCGGGAAGATCCCACATGCCGCGGAGCAGCTAAGCCCGTGCGCCACAACCACTAAGCCTGTGTGCCTAGAGCCCGTGCTCTGCAACAAGAGAAGACACCACAACGAGAAGCCCGCGCACCACAAGGAAGAGTAGCCCCGCTCGCTGCAACTAGAGAAAGCCGCAGCAACGAAGACCCAACGCGGCCAAAACAGAACATTCCTTACAGGGCTGGTCTGCGGGCAACGAATTCCTTGGGGCCATGTTTTTCTGAGAAGGTGTTTCTCCTTCGCTTTATGGATTCTATATCAGTTCCCAGTAGTTTGCTGTGACAAACTGCCACAAGCTGGGCGGCATAAAACTGCAGAGATTTGTTCTCTCACAGTTCTGGAAGCCAAAAATCTGACATCAGTTTAACTGGGTCAAAATCAAGGCGTTGGCAGGGCTCTGCTCCTTCCAGAGGCTCCTGGGAGGATCCGCTCCCCGCCTCTGCCAGCTGCTGGTGGCTGCCAGCATTCCTGCGCTGCATTACTCCAGGCTTCAAGGCCGCATCTTCAGACCTCTCTCTGCTCCGTCACCACATGGCCTCTGTGTGTCTCGAGTCTCCTTCTGCCTCTCTCTTATAAAGATACACGTGATGGCATTTAGGGCCCACCTGGGTAATGCAGGATAATCTCTGCATCACAAGGTCCTTAACGTAATCACATCTGCAATTTCTTTCTCTTCACAGAAGGTAATGTTCACAGGTTCCGGGAACTAGGATGTGCTAGTTCTGGGTTTCATTTTTCAGACTGCACAGTTTGACCGGCTTCTTTTGTTTGTAACACAGGAAGCCAGGTAATGTGCAGCAGCCGACATGAGCTCTCTCCTTCTGCTTGAGCGATGGTTCTGGACCAGTGGGTGCCCCTCTACTCCAGACAGGTGGGGTTCACAGGATTACAGGCCCCTTCTGTGGGGCAAAATCTTGGGTCAAGAATGCAAGATTGTATGCACTTCACAGGTCTCTGGAGGCGTTTGTTGCCCACGCTCCACCTGGCACAGCTGATGGGTCCAGGGCAGCAGCTGGCTATGGACGGGCACCACTTTGCCCACGTGCTCCAGGACAAACAGGGCCAGATGCAGCGGCCTCAGATGCTCCAGTGCGTGGGGAGGGAAGACTATATCCCTACTCCAACCTCCACCATAAAGAGGACAGAACATTCTGGAGCTCCAGAGCTCGGGGGAGGATCTGGCTAAGGAGGAACACCACTTTTCTTCTCCAGCCCCTCCAGGACTTCCTTCTCCGTCTGTGTTTCATTTCCTTGTACGTTTCTGGTGCTGCGTTCTCGGCCTTCTCTGGTGGATACCCAGAAGTCCACTGGCCTCAGAGGCTGGAGAGGATGAGAGCAACCTGTGCTTCACGGAGAGCTCTCCTTACAGCCAGGCTCGTTGGGAGTTGCTCTAAGTGAGGTTGTACCTGTTCTTAGGAGTTCCCACGAAGCATACCAGGTAGGAAGCTGGCTGGCCGGTGTGTGTCCCTGGGACCCCCCTCTCTCACCCACCAGCCCTTCCCTTTTGGGGTGATTTGGGCTTGCTGTGGTGGAGGTGGGAGCCCTGGGGGAGCTCCTCTGTAGACAGAGTCCTGGGGGCCTGCAGGCGGTCTTCTCTGCTCTGAGCCCACCAGCACAGGGTCCTGGGCAGGCTGGCTGGCTTCTCACAGGGCCCTCCCTGACCCCCACCCCTCCCTCGCCCACCAGCATCCGGGTTCTGAGCACCTACCTCCCTCGAGCTTCCGAGGGCTCACCTTGGTCAGGTGACACACTCAGGAATTCCTGTTTTCTCTCTCAGTGAGTGCTAGAGTTGTGCGCTCGAGATGAAGCACGTACCCTTCGCGGATCCGAGCTCCACCGGCCAGCACTGTCTTCAGTGACAAGGTACCTAACGCACTTGTGGACGGCAGTCCTGGCTGCTGCCGCCCTGGGCCCCGAAGTGGGCCTTCAGAGGTTTCAGGCTGCGGGTGGGCTTTCGCTTCCCCGAGGAGTCGCGCCCCCGGCCCCCCCGCCTGGCCGAAACTGCCCTGGCCCTCTGCAAACTTCCGAACGCCGCTCCTCAGGGACACGCCCCGGCTCAGGATGGGGAGCCCCACAGACCCGGGCAGACCATGAACGGTGGAAGGACCCCTGGAATCACGGGGCGCTCAGACCCTGCCCGAGTCCCCACGAGGGGGGCGTCCCCAGGCCTCGCGCTGACCCTCGGGGCGGCGACAGGACCCGGTCCTCTGCTCCCGTTGGCGGCGCGCCGCGTCTACAAGGCAACTCGCCGTGGGACAGATGGCGCCGGGTCCACGTGGGCCCCTGGCCCAGAAGGAGAGGCCCCGCCAGGCAGCGATTTCCTAACCAGGGCCGGGTGGGCCCACGGAGCGCCCTGGCCACGACCCACGACACCCGGCTTCGCCCCGGGTCCCGCCCCCACCTCCACGCCCACCGGCGCGCTCTAGGACCCAGCGGCGCCCGCCCCTCCTCCCGGCGCGGGCGGGGCCACGTATTGTGACGTCACGCCGAGGCGGGGCCCGGCGCTTGGACAGACAGAAGGAGGGTGGACTGACCGCTGGGAGCCGCCGGCGCGGGTGAGCCCGGCGGGGTCAGCAGTGTGCGTGGACGCGAGCGCCGCGCTGGGCTGAGCGTCCACCCCGGGCCGGGCCCCCTGGGCAGTGTCTACCCTCTTCCCCCCTCCTCCCATCCCTCCGACCCCCAGGCTGTGCGACCCCCTCGCCCGGAACTGAGCCCCCACCCCGAACTGAAAGTCCACCCCGGGCCGGCGCCCCGGAGGAGGGGTTCGTGCCCCAGCCGCGAGCCCGGCGGTGCGCCCCCCATTGGGCGTGGAGGCTCGGCCCGAGTGCTTTACCGCTTTTCCTCTCTCGCCAGGCCCCGCGACGGAGGACGGCTCAGGGCAGCGGCGGCATGTGAGGGTGACAGCGCGCGCGCCAGGAGCCCGAGAGCGCGGAGCGCGCGTGGGCCAGGTGGACGTCAGCCTGCCGGCGGGGCCGCCGGGCGCTCGGGATGGACGCCGAAGGCTTGGGTTGGCTTTTGGTCCCGCTGCAGCAGCTGGTTTCCTGGGGGGCAGCTGGGGCCATGGTCTTCGGAGGGGTGGTGCCGTACATCCCGCAGTACAGGGACATCCGGAGGACTCAGAACGCCGAGGGCTTCTCGACCTACGTATGTCTGGTGCTCCTGGTGGCCAATATCTTACGAATCCTCTTCTGGTAGGTTGAGGGTTTTCTTACTGTGGGGTGCTCCCAGGGAGATGGCTTTCTCCTTTTCTGGGTGAGGCCGGGGTGGGGTGGGGGCGGAAGTGTTTGCACTTCCTGGGAAGGAGCTGGTGAAATGGATGAGACTTTTTCCCAGGGAAAATGGTGGGATTGAAGTGGAGAAGCTCACATAATCTCGGATCTGCGTCTTCATTTTCGGTGGCTCGTACATGTACTGGATGCTTGCCCAGGGCCTTTTCTGTGGAGCTGTGTCCTAGGACTGGGTCCATGCCCTTAGGAATTTGGGTGAGGTTTGGGGGTAGTGGAGAGAAAACGAAGGGAATTAATGAATACCAGTAACAGAAGGTGGTCAGCATAGGAAGGACAAACCACTGGCCAGTAAAGGCTCTCAGGAGGGAACCAGACAGGAAGGAGTGCTGTGGGGGTGGTCTGCCTTGAAGGGTGGTCCCTTCCTGCCTTCTGCCTTGTGTGTGCGGGTTTGTTTTTGTTTGTTTTAACAGTAAAGTCAACTTTCTGGATAATACTTAAGAGACTATGTTTTCTTGCTCCTCTCAGACCAGCTTCCTCTTATTATCATTTGCATTCTGGTCAGGAACTTGAAGTTAATTTTAACAGTTGTTGAAGCCAGACGTAATTGGGAGGGTACACTTTCAGAGGAAGTGATAAGAGGTCTCGCGGCCTCACTGTAAGGCCAGAAAAGCCCACAACTTTCCTTCCTTCTAGACGGTCCCAGGCCCCTCTGTGAGCACAGACAGGACAGCCTGGGACCGGGCAGCTGGCTCCTTCTTTTGACTTTTTGGAGTAATCGTGCTTTCTTGCTAATGGAGTTTAAGTCAGCCTTACCGAGGCACGATTTACAGGGAAGAAAATCACCCGTTGTGCAGTTTGATGAGTTTTGGCAGACGTCCCCTCTGCGGTCATCAGGGTGTGAGTCCCCTGAGTCCAGAAGTTCTCTGCTCCTTCACCTTCTGTCCACCTGGCCTAAGGCAGCCCTTGGTCACTCTCACCGTGTTTTTGCTCAGTCTGAGGTTTTAAAAGGTGAGCTGGTGAGTCGACCCCTTCTCCTGGAAGAATTGGTCACACCATGAGCCCTGTCTCTGGGCCAGTCCGCTTCTGAAGGAGGGGTCAGAGGGTGCTTATCTTTTAACTTGTTTAGCACAAGTTGAAAAACTGCATTTGACGACTCCTCCTTTCCCGGTGGCTGAGGACAGCACTCGCCCACTGCAGCAAGACTCTCCCCTTCGCTCTCTCAGCTGCCCCTCTCTAGGTCTAAGGTTGCACAGAAGCAGGTCCCAAACTGGAATCGTGTGTGACACTGCTGTCAACCCTGAGCACCCTGGGTGTGGCCCCCGGAGCTCCCAGCCCAGGCCCGGGCCTTAGGTCGGGAAGCAGCATTTCCTTTGGGCAGTGGCAAGTTTTCTGGAGGAGTGGCGGAGGATTGACTGAGGTTGCATTTCTTACGGGAAATAGTTCCTTTGAGAGGGCTTCCCCCCAGCTATGCTTATCATTCAGAATAGCAAAAAGAAAATAGGATATCTAATCGACCTCTAACTATCTGTTTTGGAGAAATCAGAAATTAAACCAGTTTCTTGAATGCCATCTCGTCAGTGTTTCTGGGTTTAACAAGCAAGCATTTGATGCGTTGGGACTGGGAGTTCTCTCTCCATTGTAGGGCCTGAGCCTTTGAGAAAGAAAGAGTCTTTGGTGGAATTCTGAACTTTGTGCACTGGCACGTCCATTTCTGCACATCTGATTGCCCCTTGCCCACAGCATCAGCTGCGTGAGCTGTCCTGGGTCCCTCCGTGAGTTCAGTGGCTGCTGTGTGAACACACAGGGCTGCCCTCAGCCTGGATTCCAGAAGACTGTGGGACCCTATGGGAAGAAGGGAGGGCTGGCAGAGGTCTCTCCTCCAGGATCCCTCTGACCTGGGGTTGTGCTTTCCCTGTGTTTCACACCTGGCAGTACTTTGTAGTTCACGTGGTGAAGCCCAGCAGACAGGCCGGGCTCCATCTATGACTTGTAACAAATACACGCGTCTCCTCCCACGTGGTCCCAAGGCCCCACTGCTCTGAGGGTGATGCCTGTGCTCCCTTTCCTTCCTTTCTCTGGAGCCTCCAAAGCCCCTACTCCTGGGTCCCCTAGCAGCCCATTTGATTTTATAGGTTTTTGAGGGTTTCCCATGGGCCAGACACTGGGCAGGTGCTGCAGGGTTAACGCTTCAGCAGAAGTGCTGTATGGAACGTGCCAGACACGTGTATATGGGTGATGGGTGGTGGGGAGGGGGAGAGCACCGGCTGGGAGCTGTGGTGGGCTCCGAGTGGGACGAGAGCAGTGATGGACTTGGAGGAAGTGAAGAGTACGTTTCCCAAAGCTGGCTGGGAATGCAGTCTCCGGAACTCCAGTCTGCCTGGGAAGCCGCCCAGGGAAATGTGTGGTGTGAGGCATGTGAGAAGCTCTGCAGTCCTGGGGGTCGGGGGTGGGGTGGGGGAAGGCTGACCAAGCTGTAGAAACCTGGCGTTTCTGTAACTCACGGAACTCTAATGCCTTTATTTCTTGCGATTCTTCCCATCCTTTTGCAGAACCAGCATTGAGCAGATCATACAAAATGCTGACGTGCAGGATTTGGCCTTTGTGGTGTCGGAAGCCAGAGGGTGGAGTGATTCTGTAAATGAGAAGGGGAGGGAGGGGGCCAGGGTGCAAGGACGCTGCTGCAGGGCCATCTGACCCAGGGCCTGAGGCATTCACAGAGCTAGTTCTCCAGCCCCGTCCCTATCTGATCAGAGATATGGTGACACTGTACCGGAGATGGAGAGACGTGGTGACATTGTATTGCAGGTGTAGTAAAATTGTATCGGAGATGTGGTGACACTGCACCAGAGGGCTAGTGACAATCCGCTACTCGAGAAGCCAGTCAGGGAAGTAGATACACAGCTTTTCTTCCAATCGAGCTTTTCTCTGCTACTTTGAAGACGCGTAGAAGGTGTTCCTTGTGGGAGCTTTTGCTCAGGCTTGGTGAGGCAGTGCACGTTCTCTGCCGCGTGCGTCTCCCTGGGAGCGAGACATGTGCACTGCACCGGGGGACGGCGCTTCCACTGGCTGCTCCAAGCAGCAGGCCACACGCTCGTCTGCTGGGCTGTCCTGTCCTCTGCTGCAGACCAGGCTTTGCCAACTGCATTCTCAGGGCGGGGGAGGGAGAGGTGCCTGGTGACACCTCTGCCGGCACAGACTATTAGCATTAAAGGCAGAAGTTTAAGTAACTTGATAAGTAAAAAATAGTGTTTTTCTATTTTAATTGGCTTTTAAAAATTACTAATGATGTTGAACTTTGTTTCATATTTGTTTTGTCCCTTGTGTATCTTCTGTGGAAAGTTGTGCTTTTTGAAATTTTCTGTCTTGTTCAGCCTGTCTTCACCCTAAAAGCAGTTTAATGTTCACTCTGCCCCCCTTACTTCACTGTAAATACTGAATTTACCTAGATTGGATTTTCGGTGTGTGGTATAAGGGGAAGCACAAACCTTCATCCCCCCCGCCCCCCCCCCCCGCCCCCCACCGTTTTTCTAGTCGCTCGTTGTTTCTGTTGAAAACAATGGAAGTAGACTTTATTACATAAAGGCCCACCCCGCGTCTTCAGCCTTGTCACTAACTGGAAATGAGCTTGGTCCCTAGACTGAGTGACTTTTTGTGATGCCCGCCCGCTCCAGTCTCCCCAGCCTGGCGCAGAACCTTCTCTGTCTTCTCCTCTGGACTATCTGTTGATTAGTCAGCCCCCCGGGGTCAGTCAGGTAACCAGTGGGGACTAGTTCCTAGAACTGCTAGAAACGTCCTCAAGCAGCTGTAGGGTTGTGTCCGCACTTTACGGAAGAGGTGAAGCCCGGAGGTGGTGGGGCACAGTGAGAAGGCTGGGGGGGCAGCGTGGTCCCCAGAGCCAGCCTGTGGCGGAGCGCGTGTGTGGCCGCATCAGCCAGCTGTCAGTGACCCTCTCCTTGTAGGGGCGGGTGTGAGCGAGGCCAGAGGAGGTGGGCCGGGCCGTGTCTCCTGGTTTCCAGGAGAAGCTGGAGGTCAGACTGCCATCCAGGACCTCCCGACTGTGACCTGTCGGCCACTAACTCGGGTTGGGGACGCCCCGTCAGGCCGCGCTGCCGCCGGTGCCAGTGGGATCTCTGCTCCGGAGCAGCCAGGCTAGAATGGGGGCCTGGGCTTTGAGGGTGCTCTTCTCGGGCCTCGCCTTAGAGGTGACAGTTCTGCAGGCCAGTCCTGTGATGCTGGTGGCCACGTTTGAGACCCTAGCTGGTGTGCGGAGGGCAGTGCTGTGACCAGCCCCTGGGCCGGGGTCTTCTGATGGGCCCAGCAGTGCCACTCACTGGACTGTGGCTGTGGCCTCCAGGAACTCTTGGCCGAGCTGCTGAAATGCTCAACACACTGGAGGAAAGTCAGCAGGAAGGCCTTGGGGCCTGTGGCTGGGAGGGCTGGGCAGGCTGGGGCTCAGAGAAGAGAGTGGACGTGAAGGCGTCCGTGCGGGCCAGCCAGGCCTGGTCGGGCATCAGGGCCTGAGGCTAGCAGTGCGGACCATGCCCTGCCTGCCGTTTCCTCTTCTCCAGTGAGGGCTGGGTGGCCCGGCCCCCCACTGCTCTGCTCACACTGGGGGCCGTGCTGGCCTGCAGACCCCACTCCCCACGGCCAGGGGCCAGGGCTGCCATCGGTCTCCAGACTCTGGAACGAGCCCTGGGGAGGCAGGTGTTCCAGCACCTGGGCTTCTCACCTGGTGGCGGCTGGGCCTCTGCAGGAGGGCGACGGTCAGCTGGCCGGACCGGGGGTGGGGGGGCGAGGGCAGGAGACCCACTCCCACCGGCCCTCGGCCCTGGGCCCTGGGAGGGTCGCAGCGGCTCCCGGGGGGGCCTGCAGCACGAGGAGCAGCCTGCCCGTGACTCGGCTCTGGGGGGCGGTGGAGGCCCGGTCTGGCCGTCGGGGGGGGGCGCCCGGCCCCTCCGCATCCCGGCTCCGTGCCACCGTGGCGTCTGGAGACCTGGCCAGCGCCTCCTGACGCCGCGGCCCCTTCCCCCGCAGGTTCGGGAGGCCGGCTCCGTGCCTCCGTGGCGTGGCATCGGAGGCCCGGCCAGCGCCCCCTGACGCCGCGGCCCTTCCCCCGCAGGTTCGGGAGGCGCTTCGAGGCGCCGCTGCTCTGGCAGAGCGTTGTCATGATCCTGACCATGCTGCTGATGCTGAAGCTCTGCACCGAGGTCCGCGTGGCCAACGAGCTGAACCTGAAGCGCCGGGTCTTTGCAGGTTGGTGACCCGCAGCTGTGGGGATGAAGCCCAGCGACTCGACGAGCAAGGCTCGGCTGGAGCTCTCAGGGTGGGGGGCCTCCACCAGTGCCACCCCAGCAGCGCTGGCGTCGCCAGGTGGCGCAGTGTCTGGCGCGACACCGGTGTTCGCAGTCAGCCAAGTGACACCGTATCGTGTGAAACTGGAACTCGGGCGAGTTACGACCTGTTCTTGCCGTGTCCCTCGCCGTGGCCGTCGTCACGCGGGCCCCTCAGCTGGGGCAGGAGGGCGGCACTGCTGGTCTGTTTCTGATCAGGCCGGAGCCAGATGTTTCCTGCAGAGGCGGTTTTATCTCTGACCTTGTGTGTGGCTTGTGCACCAAACACAGCCTCTGTTTTTCCCATTCCTTGTGGCTGAGTCAACCGGCATCTTTCTCACATACCTTGTTAAACATTCACCCGGCGTCGTGCTCTGTGGGCCTCGGGTGGGCAGCGGGGTCCACGAGCTCGGGCAGGCGAGCCCCACGCTCGGCCCCTGCGGCTTTTTGCTGGCTCAGAAGATAGAAGGTGCTCCTGCTGGTTTTGCCTTCTCCTTAGGAAATGTCTCTTTCAAGCCGATGTTCTGCGTTCGACCGCGCGGGCTGTGGGCTTCTCTGTGCAGGAGGGTTGATGCCGTACTTCTGGTTTTTCTAATGACTAAGTCTAAGACCGCTCTCCCCTTCGACTTTGTCTGAGAATGTGTGTGTGTGCGATCTCAGCTACTGCTTAGAGAAGCGTTTTCTCTGGAGTTTGTTTAGTTCTGGGACTCCTGCAGACTTGAGGTCTTGCCCAGCTATTTTTTCCCTGGTGGTTATTTTCTCTCCCTTTGAGCGACTCCTCTCCTCTTGTGTAGCTTCTGTTTCTAGAGTGACAGTGAGTGTGTGCTAACTTCAGTCTTTGTAGAAGTGGGTCAGCCTCAGCCCCGATGAGGAGCCTGGATCAGTTAGGGTCACGGAGATGGTGAAGAGGATCACCCGCCACTGTCTGTTTCCGGTGTGTTTTTGCTTTTTCTGTCCCGTTAACGCCACCCTCCCAGCTGTGACTCAGGAGATCCACCAGAGGTGGTGCCGCTGGTACCGCTGCTCTTGCCTAGAAAGCAGGGCTTCTGGACCCTGGACCCCTCATGAGTTGAGGAGCTGGCTCTGACCTTTCTCTGAGTCGAGGGCTTTCTGCCTAAGCGGCTTCTGCCCTGCCCTCTGTGGTCTGTGCCCTTTGGAGCCTCCCCTTTAATGGGTGCAGGATCTCACAGCCGAGTGCAGAGTGGGCCGCGTGGGGTGGTCAGTGTGCGTCTTCACCCAGGGCGGGCGGAAGGCCTGGAGAGGACACCCGGTGCCCTGGTGGCGTAGTGGTCCTGCCCCTCAGGCTCTGCAGCGGGAGACCAGGCTTGTGACCTTGTTTGAAACTGTGCGTGGGTCGTGAAGGCGGAGGGTGCCAGGTACAGCAGGTGTTGAGGCCTCTGGGTCACGCGGCAAACTTAGAGTTTAACGTTGGACATTTGATAGCAGCTCACGGTGATGGCCGGTCTGCTGGTGCACGCCGGCCCTGGTGGAGGGAGGACCGTGCCTCCTGACCTCTGGGCCCCCTCCTGACCCCGGCCCTCCCCCACTGGTCCCCTGCGGCCTCAGGGAGAGTCGTCTCCTAAGCTCCGCCCACACGGCTGAGCGTCTGAGCATTCAACACTTGAGTCCAGATCGGTTTACGTGTTTCCGTGTCTACTGTTTATGAGACACACGGGTCTCACCACCGCACTGTGGGAAGCTTTTAATGAATGTGTGGGTTTATTTCCTCTTATTTGCCAGAAGTAGGCGGGTGGGCTGTGAAGAAGCCGAGCGGTTCGGGCCTGGAAGCTCTGAGAGCCTGTGGGCCGCTGTGCCGCGGCCCCCGTCTCTCCCCTCACCCCCCGTGGCAGGTGGCTGGCCTCCGCTTCCCGACGTGTCAGCCGAGGCCTCGGGACACAGACTTCTTGGGGAGCTGACCATGCACATTACAGTAGCTCTCCAGGAGAGTCTGGGGAGCTTTGTTTCACGGTTCTCATAGGATGGCCAGGCAGCCTAAAAAAAAGCTTAAATATTTCCCAGCTATCTTTTATAGAGGTTTGCAGTTTTGAAGGTCACTAATTCAACTTGAAAGTTAGGGTTAAAGAAACATAGATGGTGGTGAGGAGAAAAAGCAGGTTACTTAGAAAATTAAATATCTAATTCGTTATCTGAAGAGCATCATGTGCTCATTGTAGACATTTTAGGGAAGACAGGATATATAGTAAGAGTAAAAAGCCTTCCGTCCTCCCACCCGGAGGTGACTGCTTTGAACATTGTGCTATAGTTTCCCATTTCTTTCTTTTTTCTTTGTTAGTCTCCTATCACAAAATTGGGATCATTTTCAAAATTAGGATCAAACGTTTTCAAACCTCTCATTCCACTGGCAGCTTTTCCATGCCCTTGTGTGTAGTGGGGGCAGGGCCGGGGTGTGGGTCCCCCTCCTCGGGTTGTCCCAGGTGAAATGGCATCCACCGAGACCACGTGTTTCACGGAGGAATTGGCTGGAGACACTAATATGCACCTGATGTTTAACTGTGAACTAGGAGTGAAGTGTGGTGTCCGTCTCGAAGGTGCTGTGTTTTTCCTTTTTCGCGTTTTATTGTAGAGAATTTCAAGCACGTAGAAGTAGGGAGAGTAGCATAACGGAGCTCCGTGTGGCACCGTAACCACCTCCAGACCCCGTTCACGTCTTTTTCCTGCAGTTTCTGAAGCAAATCCCAGATGTAGCCTCTTTATAGATAGTCTGTAACGTATCTCTAAAGAAATCGTCACCCATAAGAAATCAATGGTTCCTTATCATGAAACCACCATCTGTGTGTGACTTTCCGTTTCCTGACTTTTTGGCCAGTTTGTTTCCTTAAATCAGGATGCAGCACACACTGTGATTGGCTGGTGTCTTTTTGTTGTTGATTTGTCTTCTTAATCTATAGGTTCTCCCTAACTCCCCTTTCTCCTTGGAACTTATCTGTTGTTGAAACAGGTCGTTTGCTGTGAGCTGAGCGCTGCACGCCCAGCACAGGGTCAGCAGACCAGCAGCAGTGTTCAGAGCGAGTCAGGCCCACGGGATCTGGACGGAATCGGGCTGCTGAACCAGGTCTGTCTGGGACGCCCTGCAGAGAACATTTTAAAAGATAACTGCACCCAGGTCTGGCCCTTTGTCTTTGCAGGACTGTTGCGCCCTTCCTCTGGGAGGTGTGGCTGTCAGCTGGCCCCTCTGGGTGGTGGCAGCCACGGGGGCCCAGGGCCCAGTCTTGACAGTCAGCCCCGGGCCACCAGCCCCGAGGCTCCGCCGTCTCAGCTTCTGTAGAGAAACTTCCCCACAAACGCTACTTGGTCTTCCGATGGTTTGATTTCTAAAGGAAGGCAGGTAAAGGCCTATATTTGCCTCTTTTCAAAATTGGTTCCCAGCACCTTGCAGCGATGAGCACGTTTGTTTGTATGTTATCCTGTGTTTCATGAGGTGGAAGCCCCTTTACCCACCTCTGGCCAGTGGGAGCCTCTGCCGCCGGCTCTTTTTTTTTTAAATTTATTTATTTATTTATTTTTGGCTGTGTTGGGTCTTCGTTTCTGTGCAAGGGCTTTCTCTAGTTGCGGCGAGCGGGGGCCACTCTTCATCACAGTGCACGGGCCTCTCACTGTCGCGGCCTTCTCTTGTTGCGGAGCATAGGCTCCAGTCGCGCAGGCTCAGTAGCTGTGGCGCACGGGCTTAGTTGCTCCATGGCATGTGGGATCTTCCCAGACCAGGGCTCGAACCCGTGTCCCCTGCATTGGCAGGCAGACTCTCAACCACTGCGCCACCAGGGTAGCCCTGCCGCCGGCTCTTGATCTTTGACCTTTGGTCCTGTGGACCCCGGACACTGGTGCGACAAGATGCTCTGAGCGTGCTGTCCAGTTTCCTGCCCCAGACCTGCAGTCAGCCAGGTGTCCGAGGAGCCTGGTCTGGAGGTTTCCCAGGAGACAGAGTGCCCCCTCCCAGGCTGGCCCTTCACGGGGCCCTGGTCGGCTCTGATCTTCCCACTGCAGCCCAGGGACCCAAGAATAACAGAGCGTGGCGTCTCCACCAGGCGCCTCCCTCATGGCTCCTGGCCAGGTTCCGTCATGAGGCCGCCGACAGCGAGGCTGCTGAGAAGCTGTTTCCTCGGGGATCCTCAGGGCCACACGTTCCTCCCGCCAGATTCCCGTGTTGTACTGTCACTAAGAATAGTGCCTCCCGATGGGTGCGTCACCAACCGGCTGCAGGCGTGAACTCACCTGAGGTTTGCCCCACATCTCAGCACTGGGGTGGCATTGGCTGGGGAGGTGGCCGGGAGGGGTGACTGCTGAAGGGGACAGGTTTCCTGTGAGGTGAAGCAAGTTCTAAAATACCGTAGCGGTGGGGGCTGCACCACACACCTGTGGGCATCCTCCACACCACTGGGAGAGCGACTTTTTATGGTGTGTAGTTACAGCTCAGTAAAGCTGTAAAAACACGTTGGGTGTGGAGGTCACGTACCATCCTGAGATTGAAAGCTGAGGACACCCCCTTCCCCAGGAAGATGTTTATCCACAGACCGTCCTGCATTTTCAAGGGCTCCGTTGTGTCCTCGGACATCAGGCTACGATCCTGCTTCAGTTCAGCCCACTGCCCTGGAGCTGACACAGGGTCTCCTGTTCCCGTGTTGCCTGGACCACCATGATAGTACTCCTCCTGGCCTCCCGGTCCCCCGGTCCCCCGTAGCCGTCCTCCCTTCCACCACACGCAGGCACCGTTGCCCCCGCGTGGTCTCTCCAAGAGACCCCAGCAGTGAGTCTCAAAGTGTGGCAGGACTAAAGCCCCTGGGGCAGTTGAGGGCCCGCCTCTGGTCCACCCCCCAGCCTCCTGCTGGCCACCAGAGGCTGGCTCTCCCGTCTCAGCTCTGCTGGAACTTCTGCCTTGTCATCTCTGGTTCCTGGCTCTGGGGCTGCTCGACGAGTGACCCCAAAACTTGATGACGTGAAAGGACATTTTTGCTTCGGACTCCACAGTTCGGCTGTTTGCTCGAGCTCTTTCTCACAGTCTCATTCACTCTCTCCCGTCCCCTCCTTTCTCTCTCTGTCTCTCCCTCTCACTGTCTCTCCCCCTTACCCTCTCTTTCTCTGTCTAGCTCTCTGTCTCTTGCTCTGTCTCTCCCTCTGTCTCTCTCTGTGTCTCTCTCTTTCACTCCTCTCTCTGTCTCTGTCTCTCCCTCTGTCTCTGTCTCTCTCTGTGTCTCTGTCTCTCTCTTTCACTCCTCTCTCATGTGTCTGGGTTGGTGCTGGCTGTTGGCCGGACCTCAGCCGGGCTCTGCTGGAACATCCCTGCGTGGCCTCCTCATGTGGCCTGGGCTTCCTCACAAGGTGGCGCTGAGTTTCAAGGGGAGAACCGGGTGGACGCTGTATCTTTTTAAAGATCTAGTCTTGGAACTCACACAGCATCACTTCTGAAGACCTGCAGTCTCAGGCCCACCCATGGTCAAGGGGGCAAAGACCCGCCTCCTGGTGGGGGAGGGGAGGTTCTGAGGACAGTGTGGTTGTGTGTTTTTTTAAAGATTCAGTTATTATTTATTTATTTTTGGCTGCGTCGGGTCTTAGTTGCGGCACGCAGGATCTTCATTGAGGCACGCGGGATCTTTCGTTGCAGTGTGCGGGCTTCTCTCTAGTTGTGGCGTGTGGGTTTTCTCTTCTCTAGTTGTGACACGCAGGCTCCAGGGCTTATGGGCTCTGTGGTTTGCAGCATGCAGGCTCTCCAGTTGTGGCACGTGGGCTTAGTTGCCCTGTGGCATGTGGGATCTTAGTTCCCTGACCAGGGATTGAACCCGTGTCCCCTGCACTGTAAGGCGGATTCTTTACCGCTGGACCACCAGGGAAGTCCCAGTGCAGTTGTTTTGGAACCTTCGTGCCTGGCCTGGAGTGTGTCCTCAGTACAGCTCTGTGGAAGCACATGATTGTTGAAAACATTTCTAGCGTCTCTCAGCTTCAGAGCCCACTTTCTTCCATCTGTCCTATACAAAGGTGTCTTTTCTAAAACGTAGATCTGATCATGTTGCTTTCCAGCCAAGGAACCTTAGGCAGCTTGCCGCAGTACACAGGGATGTGACCTTCCCACCCAACTTACCCAGCCCTCTGCTTGCCGACCCCCAGCTCTGCACCCGCGCACTCTGTGCGTCTCCCAGCCATGCCCGGTGCTTCTGCATGTGCGAAGCTCTGCTTGTCAGCTCAGTGTGATCAGGCCTGGAGAGGAGAAGGGAAACGGTGTCTGAAACGCACAAGTAACTGAGTTGAGCGCTCTCTCCTACAGCCTCCCTCCTCTCCCCTCCTTCCCTCTTTTGGGATTTTGATCTGTAGAGTAGGTGCCCATGAATGGTGAAATTGGTCTGAATCAAAGAAATAGAAGCAAAAAGCTGAGAGAATCTGACCAACTCTGAGGGGTCAGAACCCAGAAGGTCCAGGAGGGGGTGTTGGGGAGAGGGGTGGGGTGCGGAGAGGAGACTGCAATTTGTGTTGGTTTATAAACCACTCCCCCTGCCCCGACCCCCCAGCTCCTCCCGGTCTAGGCAGCAAGTCTGGTGTTTGCTTTTAGTTGATTACATGCAAAATTTCCATTTTGGGGTAGAGTGAACATGGCCTGGGGCAGGTGACACACGACCTTTGGTCTTGCCTCTGCTTTCTGACCTCAGTGACTCTTCTCTTTAACTACCGTCTGTCCCAGGTCCCACCTGCAGGTGGAACCCAGCTGGAGGCGCTCTGTCTTCAGGGCCTCTGGTCGGTAGGTCAGTCGGTCATTGTCCTGGGGTGGCCCAGACTAGGGAGGTCTCAGGTGGGGTGGGGTGCTCGGAGGGGCAAGGTACCTGGCAGTCGAATTGTCGCATACTGGGTCAGGTATTCCTTCCTGGGCCACAGTGGAGACAGCTGCCAGACCTGCTCCCTGACTGGGTGTGATGTCCGAGGGCGGTCAAGTTCACGTGCTGAGCTAGCTCTCCGTTTATGGCGGGGGTCCTGTTGAGTGTCCTCTGAAAACAGCTCTATTGAGCAACCTTCCGGAGAGTTTGGACCCTGAGACAACTGTCTTGCAACCAGGGCTTGCGTACAGATGAGTTCCCAGGGGAAAGTAGAAGAAGGGTCTGCTGTATCTCTGTCAGCACCTCTGACCTTAGAAATTAAATGAAAATGAGGTGGCTTTTCATTTTTTTCCCTCTGTCCCAAGCACTTATTTGGAGGAGGGTAGGTTTGGAGAAAAATGGTTCAGAAAGTGTATTTCCTAATGCACAGAAACCAAAAGCTTGCTGTCTTCCTGTTCCATTGTTTTTTTGTTTTTTTTTAAAGAAATACAACAAGGACTTACCAGTGTTAAAACCAGTCTGTTTTTGTCTCTTCTTCCTTCCTGTTTTCTCTCTCTCTGTCTTTAAATGTAGCTGCAGATAATAAAGATGAAGCCAGAGCCCCCCCCAGGCGGTCATATCTGGGTAGGTACCATGTTGCATGAACCCCCCCCAGGCGGTCACATCTGGGTAGGTACCACGCTGCATGAGCCCCCCCCAGGCGGTCACATCTGGGTAGGTACCACGCTGCATGAGCCCCCCCAGGTGGTCACATCTGGGTAGGTACCACGCTGCATGAGCCCCCCCAGGCGGTCACATCTGGGTAGGTACCACGCTGCATGAGCCCCCCCAGGCGGTCACATCTGGGTAGGTACCACGCTGCATGAACCCCCCCCCAGGCGGTCACATCTGGGTAGGTACCACGCTGCATGAGCCCCCCCAGGCGGTCACATCTGGGTAGGTACCACGCTGCATGAGCTTCCTCCTCTGCAGCTCGTCCCTCTCTGTCTCTGCTCCCACCTGTGCCGCATCCTCACCTTGCGTGTACATCATCCACCCAGTGTGGCCGAGGCTGCAGCCAGCTAACCAGCCACACCTGCTGTTTTCGAGCATGAAGTAGCTCCTAGAAACCTGCCCATTTCCTGCGTGTGTGGGAGGGGGGAGAGGGAGGGAGGGGCATGGAGAGGTGGAAAGAAAGAGAAATGATCGGAACACAAGTTTTGGAATTCTTCCGTTAAATTTATTCCAAAGTATTTTATTCTTTTTGATTCTGTGGTAAATGGAATTGTTTTCTTGATTTCACTTTGGTTTGCTCATTGTTTCTTTGTAGAAATAAAATTGATTTTCACATATTGATCTTGTGTCCTGCAACTTTGCAGAACTCATTTATTCTAATCGTTTTTTAGTGGATATTTGAGGCTTTTCTATATGCAAGATTCTGTTACCCACAGTTAGAGGTCGTGTTACTCCTTCTTCTCCGATCTGGATGCGTTTCATTTCTCTTTCTTGCCTAATAGCCCTGTGGCCAGAAGTGGGAGAGCAGGTGTGCTTGTCTTGCTCCTGATTGTAATGAGAGGGCATTTAGTCCTTGACCATTAAGTATGATGCTAGCTGTGGATTTTACAGAGATGCCCTTTATCAGGTTAAGCAAGTGCCCTTCTGTTCTGAGTTTGTGGAGTTTTTCCATCATGAAAGGATATTTAAGTTTGTCAGATGCTTTTTGTGTCTGTTGAGATGATCACGTGGTTTTGTCCTTTATTCTGCTTTTATAGTGTGTTACATTGATGGATTTTTGTATGCTGAACCAACCTTGCATTCTCGGGATAAATCTCATCTGATCATGACGTATAATCCTTTTTATAAGTTGCTAGATTCTGTTTGCTAGTATTAGGTGGAGGATTTTTGTGTCCATATTCGTAAGAAATATTGGTCTCTTTTTTTCCTTCTTCTTGTGATGACTGGTTTTAGTATCAGGATAGAACTGGCTTTATAAAGTAAGTTAGGAAGGGGAAGTGTTCCTTCCTCTTCTATTTTTTTTTAATTTTAAGACTTTGCTATCAATTCCTTATTAATTAAAATGTTTTAATTGAAATATATTTGACATGTAACATTATGTAAGTTAAATGTGTATATGTTAATTTGATACATGTGTATACTGTGGTATGATAGCCCTGGAGTGGTAACACCTCTATCATGTTACATAATTATCTTTTTTTTTTAGTAGTTGGAATAATTACTTTTAGTCTCTTAGCAAGTTTGATGATTATAATTCAGTGTTGTTATCTGTATTCACTCTACTGTGCATTAGATCTGTGGGGCTTATTTACTGCTTGTTGCAAGTTCACCAATTCTTTTAAATGTTTGGTACAATTATCCAGTGAAACTCTCTGGGCCTGGGCGTTTTGTGGGAAGTTTTAAAAGTACTAATTCAGTCTTTTACTTGTTATAGATCTATTCTGATTTTCTATTTCTTCCTGAGTTAGTTTCAATAGAAGTTCTTTCTTAGAATTTGTCCATTTAATCTGTTATTTAATTTGTTGGCATATAATTGTTCTTGGTATTCCCTTATAATCTTTTTGACTTCTGTAAAGTTGGTGGTAATGATCTCTCTTTAATTCTTGACTTTAGTAATTTGACTCTCCTCCCTTTCTCTCTCCTTCTTGTTTTGGTTCTTCCAGCTCAAGGTTTGTCCATTTAATTGGTTTTTTTTCCCCAAAGAGCCAACTTTTGGTTTTGTTGATTTTTCTCTATTGTTTTTCTAGTCCCTATTTATTTCCACTTTAGTATTTATTATTTCTTTCCTTCTGCTTATTTTGGGTTTAGTTTGCTTTTTTTTTAGTTTAAGATAGAATTAATTTATTGATGAGGTATTTCTTCTTTTTTTAAGTTGACGTATAGTTGATCTTCTTTTTAAATATAGCATTTACAGCCATAATTTCCTTGTAAGGAATGCATTAGCTGCATCCTGTAAGTTTTGGTATGTTGTGTTTTTGTTTGCATTTTGGTCTTAAAATATTTTTAAATTTCCTTCAGGATTTCTTCTTTGACTCATCTGTTATTTTTGAGTTTGTTGTTTAATTTCCACATATTTGTGAATCCCCCAAATTTCCTTCTGTTATTGATTTTTAATTTAATTCCATTGTAGTTGGAGAACATATTTTGTATTATTCCAGTCATTTTATTTTATTTTATATTTAAAAAAAATAAATGTATTTATTTATTTATTTTTGGCCGCATTGGGTCTTTGTTGCTGCTTGCGGGCTTTCTCTAGTTGGGGCGAGCGTGGGCTACTCTTTGTTGTGGCACGCGGGCTTCTCATTGCAGTGGCTTCTCTTTTTGTGAAGCACAGGCTCTAGACATGTGGGCTTCAGTAGTTGTGGCACACGGGCTCAGTAGTTGTGGCTTGCGGGCTCTAGAGCGTGGGCTCAGTAGTTGTGGCGCGCGGGCTTAGTTGCTCCTCAGCATGTGGGATCTTCCTGGACCAGGGATCGAACCTGTGTCCCCTGCATTGGCAGGTGGATTCTTAACCACTGCACCACCAGGGAAGTCCCTATTCCAGTCATTTCAAATTGAGGCTTGTTTGATGGCCTGGCTGATGGTCTCTCTTAGAGAACGTTCCATGTGCACTTCAGGACGATGTATATTCTGCTGTTGTCAGGTGGAGGTGGAGGGGTGTCTGTTAGGTTTGTAGTGTGGTCAGGTCTCCTCTTCCCTTTTTCCTCTGTCTAGTTGTTATGTCCATTACTAAAAGTGTGTATTGAAATCTTCAGCTACCTTTAGATTATTTGTTTCTCTTTTCACTTCTGTCAGTTTTTGCTTTTTATATTTTGGGGCACTGTTGTTAGGTGCATATGTTTATCGTTTTATCATACTGATAGATTGGCCCTTTTATCATTATAAAATTTTCCTTCATTTCTAGTGACGTTTTTGTTTTAAAGTCAATTTTTTTCTGACAGTAGTGTAGCTACTGAAGATCTCCTATGATTGCTGTTTGTATGGCATATCTTTTTCCACTTTGCTTTTGACTTCTTTGTATCTTTGAATCTAAAGTACGTCTCCTGTGGACAGCATATAGTGGATCGTTTAAAAAAACTCATTCTGGCAATTCTGCCCTTTGATTGGATTGTTTAATTCATTCACATTTAACATTATTGTGATATGTTTAGATTCACACCTGCCATTTCAGTTTCTGTTTTCTATCCTCATGTCTACCCTAACCCCCAACTGTTCCTTCTTTACTGCTTTCTTTTGTATTAAGTGAACATTTTCTAGTGTAATATTTTAATTCCTTTAATGAGCCTTAAATATATATATATAGACACACATACATATGTGTGTGTGTGTGTGTGTATACTACATTATATCACATTATATTATATTATATTATGTTATTTTCTTGGTGGTTGCTCTAAGGCTTATGATATGCATCTTACCAGAATCTACTTCAGACTTATACTAACTTAATTATTTAATCAGTTAAGAGAGGAAAGGAGAAGAACTACGCACATATACTGTCTTTTATAATTACCTACATAATTACCTTTACCTATACTTTTTGTTTTTCTCAAGTGGATTATAATTATTGCCTGATGTCTCTTTCTTTCATCATGAAGAACTTATTTTTTGTATTCCCTGTAAGATGGGTCTGCTAACAAGAAATTCTCCCAGTTCTTTTTTATCTGGAAATGTCTCTATTTTGCCCTTGTTTTAAAAAAAATTTTTTTGCAGGAATTTCCTGGTGGTCCAGTGGTTAGGACTCCACGATCTCGTTGTTGAGGGCCCGGGTTCAGTCCCTGGTTGGGGAACTAAGATCCCACAAGCTGTGCAGCCAGGATAAAAGAATAAAGTTTTGCTGGATGTAAGAATCTTGGTTGACAGTTTCTTTGCTGCATTTCAAATATGTTACTCATTATCTCTTGCTGATTTCTTTCTTTTTTTTTTAAGTTAATTTATTTTTTTAATTTTGGGCTGCATTGGGTCTTCGTTGGTGCACATGGGCTTTCTCTAGTTGCGGTGAGCAGGGGCTGTTCTCAGTTGCGGTACGTGGGCTTCTCATTGTGGTGTCTTCTCTTGATGCAGAGCATGGGCTCTAGGCACGCGGGCTTCAGCAGTTGTGGCACACGGGCTCAGTAGTTGTGGCTCGAGTGTTCCAGAGCGTGGGCGCAGTAGTTGTGGTGCACAGGCTTAGTTGCTCTGCAGCATGCGGGACCTTCCCAGACCAGGGCTGGAACCCTTGTCCCCTGCATTGGCAGGCGACGCTTAACCGCTGCACCACCAGGGAAGTCCCTGATTTCTTTCTTCTTTTTTTATTTTTTGGCTGTGCCACTCAGCTTGCGGGATCTTAGTTCCCTGGCCAGGGATTGAACCCAGGCCCTTGGCAGTGAAAGCATGGAGTCCTACCCACTGGACCGCCAGGGAATTCCCTCTCTTGCTGTCTTTTTCTTTGGCATTCAACATTTAGACGGTGGTATTCCGTGAGGGTGTAGTTCTCTTTGTACTTATCCTTTTTGGAACTTGTTAAGCTTCTTGGGTGTGTAGACTGATATTTTCATCAAATCTGGGACGTTTTCGGTCATTATTTCTTAGGCTGTTTTCCTCTCCTTTCTCCTCTCTTCAGTGCACCCGTCACACGCACGTTGGTGCGCTGACTATTGTTCTGTGTGTCTCTGAGGCTCTGTTCAGTTTTCTGAATTCCATTTTCTCATTCTTCTTCACATGCATGATCTTTATTGATCTGTGTTCAAGTTTGCCGAATCTTCCACCAGCTCAGCTCTATTGTTGAGCCCCTTATTGTGCTTTTTTTTTTTTTTACCTCAGTTACTGGACTTTGCAACTCCAGAATTTTCATTTGGCTCTTTTTAGTAATTTCTACCTCTTTATTGCTGTTCTCTGTTTGATGAGACATTGTCAGTATACTTCTTCCTTTCATTCTTCATGTATGGTTTCCTTTAGTTCTTTGGACATATTTGTAATGGCTGCTTTGAAGTCTTTTCTGCTGAGTCCAATGGTTCTGTCCCTTCAAAAGCAATGTTTCCTTCTTTTTCTTTTCTTTCTTCTTCTGTGTATGGGCCACTTTCCATACATACTTTGTTGAAAACTGGCTGTTTGAGGTAAAATACTGTAGCAACTCTGGACGCTGACCCCACCCTGCTTGGGGGCCTGTTTGGTGTCTGTGTGTTTAGTGACTTGGCTGGATGGCTGCCCTCTTAGAGTCCCTCCCCCGCTCCCCCGCCAGGCTGGCTGTGGACCTGCTGTTTTTGGCTGTCCTTGGCCCCCCTGTTAAGCTGCTCCGGGGTCTGCCACCACTGATTAACAACTGATTGCTCTGTTGGTTTTGATAACGGCCTAGGCTGCGCAGCGCTCCAAGGTCTGATCCAGTTAAAGGCAGGCAGGGGTGGCCTGAGGCCCGCCTTTGACAGTTGCTCTTGCTGCCTCTCTCTGATAAACGGCCAGCTTCCCCTCAGTTGCCCTCCGGCAGGTTACCTATTGTGTTTGTCTGTGCCCCTCCGGCAGGTTACCTGTTGTGTCTGTGCCCTTAGGCTTGAGCCTGTTCCAAGCAAGGTACCCCTCTGGGGGGAGCTGTGGAGCGCTCTGTTCTCACCCCTCCACCGCCAGGGCAGACCCTCTGAACCCTTGCTCTGGAGCTGGAGGCCGGGCAGCGGTGGCCCTTGTTGGGGTGACTGCAGTGCTCTAAGTGCAGGCACTGGGGGTTGTAGCCCCTGGTATTCCCGGCTTCCCCTCCAGTTGTGGGACCTCCACCCCATGAGCGCACTGAGGCAGGAGGGGTATTCTGTACCTGCTGCTCCTGGGGGCTGCGGGGAGGGGCCCCTCTGGGCTGCCCCCACCTGGGGTGATGCTGTCATCACTCGGGGGCAGGGCGGGAAGCAGGCCACGTCCAGGCTCTTTTCCCAAATAGTTGCCTCTCGGTTCCAGAGACTCACACCAGGGGGTGGAGAACCTCACGACCTGTCCTGGACGGCCCGTCCCCTCGGCTGTATTTCACCCGACGGAAGCCCTGCTGCTGAATCACAGAGGGTGTTTCGGGCCAGGAGGGCACGAGCTTTTCCGTGTTTCTTTACTTACGGGGGAACTCAGGGCACTTGAGCATCTCTGTGGGTTTGCCGTCACGCGGGCGCCCTGGAAGGTCCGCCTTACCGGAAGGCCATGTCCTCCCTTCCGTTTTGAGCAGTAGCCTTAAAGCTTCACTTTAAAAGTGAAGCTGCTATCTTGATTTGGCGAAAACGATTTATCCCAGTCTGCCTGGGTCAGGGCCTTTCTGGCGCTCGTCCAGCTGGGTACAGCCATGTGGGTGCCGTGGTTCAGCACAGAGCTGGTTCGGTCAACCAGTGACCAGCTCGCTGGGCAGACTGGCAGAGCAGGGAGCACAGGCCGTCAGCCTCTGGCCTCTCTCGTTGTCCGAGCAGAAGCTAGCAGTGGGGCCTGGAGGTGTGACGGGACACGACAAAAAGCCTCTTGCAGCCAGGAGCCAGGAAGGCCAACCAACCAGCACCCACGGGGAGGCTCACCCTGCCCGGGGCCGCCTTGGGACGTGATGAGCTCACCTCCCAGGTAGCACTTTTGAATGAGGGGTGTGTCCCCTCTCAGTGGTCAGTCCTGCCCAGCTAGGGGGTCGGTGGGGCCTTCGGCTGGGTCTCTGAGTCTCTGGGCCGTGGCCTGCCTGCTTTGGACGAGCACATACGGGATGAAAGGTGGGTTCGAAACGTGAGCCAGGCTCTGTAGGCTGAGAGGGCATTTATACTCGTGCACCAGATCGCTGGCTACCCTCGCTGAGTGCTGTGTCGTCCCTGGTCATTTGGATAAAGTGAAGCTGGGGGCCAGGAAGGGTCCGCACCTGGGTGGGCTTCCCTCCAGGCCAGTCCCTATCTGGAGCCTGGCCGGGCCATGCCCTGGGTCTTCTCAGATGGCCCTGTGCTCCCATGGGGGCTGGCACGCCCTCGTTCTTTGCTGGAGGGTGAGCCCTGGACATGGGTTCGGAGGTCAGGGCTGTGTCCCAGGACCCAGCGGGCACTTCAGAGGCGTATAAACCGGTGAATGAGACAGCGGTGGGGTTAAGAGCCGGGTTTCAGTTTGAACCAGGGCTTTGAAGGGATGGAAGGTTGGCACGTGAGGGTCTTCTGAGAACGGGGCCATCCCGAGGGTGGCCTTGCCCCCGGGAGTGGGGCGCGTGGGGAGCCCCCTTGGTGGTGTCCCCGCCACGGGGCTCGCGCGCTCTCCCCACGGGGCCGGGGCCGGAGCGCACGGGGCCCTCCGGCGGTCACTCGTGTCTTCCCGGGAGCGGGTCGCACGGGGGCGCGCGCGGGCCGCCAGGCCAGGATTGAGCGTCAGTTGCTGCGGAGCCGTAACTGCCCGCGGTTAATAGGGTCTCGGGTTTAATGGGAGGGGCGGGCCCCGGGCTGTGGGCGGGACGGGTCCGGGCCCCCGTGGCGGGCCCGGGAGGCGGTGGTGCCGGTTGTGCCTGTTTTCCATGGCCTTGGACGGCGACGCGAGGAGCAGACCCGACAGCCCAGTCCGGTGGCAGCAAACCGGCCTCGGCATCAGCCGTGCTGCCGGCCAGGCCCAGACGTCCGGGGTCAGAGGGCAGTGCCCACAGCGTCCCCAGAAGCCTCCTTCCTCTTTGAAATGTGACCTCACGATTTGAGAGGACCAAGTTGTTGCATTGAGATAGGTGAGCGGTTTGTGTATTTTAAGAAATCAACTCCGTGGAGGTGCAGTTTACATACAGCGGAGCCCCACTTGGAGGGAGTGCGCTCTAGAAAAGTCGCTGGGGGCGCAGGGGGCTCCTGGGCCGGCCGGCTGGTGCGTGTCCCTCGCAGGTACCCGGTGAGGACCCGCGATCCTGCCTGGGGAGGGCCCCGTGTGCCGGCCGGAGCAGAGGCCCAGAAGGGCTGCCCGGACACGGCTGCAGGTTGCGTGTGGCGGTACCTGGGGTGTCTGCGCGCTGTTCCTGCTTTTCTCTCACTAAGGAAAGCACCAGGCTGAGTGCGGCGACCCAGGTCGGCTCCGTGGCGCAGCGGCTTCTGTGTCTGGAGCCGCATTCAGAAACCTCCCCTGGGTCTCTGCTCTTCTCACCGGTGGCCGGTCTACACCCTCTTAGGCCAGATGTTTTCCATATTCGTTTGGAGCATAAAACCACAATCCGTTAAGAAACCGAGTCTTTCTTGCCACTAGGACACAGTCTCCTGGTGCAGATTCTCCAAATGGTAAATCACGTCTTAACCCAGAAGTGATGGGACTGAACAAGGAAGGGATGGATTTGTGGATCCAGGGAAGCCTCAGACCTTCTGAGTAACATTTCAATAATTGCGAAGCTTCAGGGATGTGCTCTTCACCATCAGGTGTCTTTAGAGGCAGGTAGGGAGCAGGTGAGCTGGATGCGTCTGAGGCCACACGTGGCTCGGCCCCCAGTCCTGGGCACCTCCCTTCAGCTCTCAACGCCTTGTCTTCAAGTCTTGCCTTCTTGTCTGGAAACCACATCCCGGGACATCCCCACATCCCAGGAGGAAGCATATCCTGCCCGAGTTTGGGGCTCGCTGCGGAAATGGTGACGGGGTGCAGTTTATGTTAACACCTCCAGTTCCTCGGGCCTCCTCCTGGCGGTGTTCTGCCCGTGTTCCTGTTCTCTGAGCACCGTCTGCTCACGCCTGCACCTGCACTTGACTCAAGTCCCGGCACAGCAGGGCGCGGGGGCCCCAGGGGGAGACGGTGTGGCTCCTTTTGAGGAGTCGGGGTGCCCGCCCTCCCCTGTGCCTGGGCCAGCACCAGTTTTTCTGAAAGGGAATCCAGACCTCTCTTCTTTGTTAGCTTCGTTTTTTAAATTATTAATGAGAAAATCTGACATGGGAATCTCTAAAGAAGTAGAAAAAATGTTTGGTCACATCTGATTACAGATCAGGAATCTACTTTTGATTAAGCAGCTTCTGTGTTCCTCTAACTTTTTCTGACTAAACTCTGCAAATTTCATTTCATGCTTTCTATATCTACCCAGTGGTATCTTCAGCTGACATTTTTCCTTATGTAATTCCTACTTTTTTCTCCCTACTGCTTGATTTAATTCACCGCAACACATCAGTTACAGTTGATGGGTAGATGGGTCGCTGAATGGATTTTAAGTTGTCCAGGATTCCAACGACAGCACCTAAGACTTGAAGTTTAAAAGAACTATTTTTAATTTCAGCATTAGAAAATATATTTACTAAAGTGGGTATTTACATCTGTATCTCTCTATGAAAAGCAAATCATATATATGAAAAACTTTATTACACATTAAATTTATTTTTAAGATATAATTTACATATCACAAAATGTACCCTGAAAATTTTTAAAGTTGAGATAAAAGTGGCACAAAGTCATCCATTTTAACCATTTGAAAGTTTACAATTCAGGGTTTTTTTTTTTTTTTTTTACAATTCAGGGTTTTTTTTTTTTTTTTACAATTCAGGGTTTTTTTTTTTTTTTACAATTTAGGGTTTTTTTTTTTTTTTTACAATTCAGGGTTTTTTAGTACATTCACAATGTTGTGCAGTCATCACCACTGTCTAATTACAGAACATTTCTATCACCCCAAAAAGAGACCCCACACCTCCCAATGTCCTTACGCCAAGCCCTGCCAACCACTCAACTGTTTTGCCCGTTTTGGACACTTCACATCAGGGAATAATACAATATGTGCCTTTGTGTCTGGATTCTTTCACTGAGCATAATATTTTCAAGATTCGTCCAGTTTGGAGCATGTGTCAGTCCTTAATTTCCCTTTTAAGGCTGAGTAATATTCCAGTGTGTGGCTGGACCACATGTTGTTCATCCGTTCGTCCATTGATGGACATTTGGGTGGTTTCTACCTTTTGGCTGTCGTGAATAGTCCTGCTGTGAACATTCCTAGGAAGGCTTCATGGAGCCATATGTTTTCAGGTCTTTTGGGCATTTACGTAGGAGTAGAGTTGCTGGGTCTGTGGTACCTCCATGTGGAATCATTTGAGGAGCTGCCAGCCTGCTTCTCAAAGTGGCTGCGCCATGTTACATCCCCATCAGCCGCGTATGAAGGTTCCAGTTTCTCCACGTTCTCACCAAAACTTGTCTTGTTTATTTTTGCCACCATAGCAACTGTGACCTGACAGCTCACCGTGGCTTTGGCTCGCGTTCCCCTTACGATTAGTGACGCTGAGCATCTTTTCATGTGCTTGTTGGCCTCTCCCGGGAGCTGAGTGATGCTTGTTTTGTAGATTTCTCTGGTTTAGTGTCTCTCAGAGCTTCTCTTGGCCCTAACGTCGCGGGAGGTGACCCGGGACGCGTGTGTCCTCCCTGCAGCTGCCCCCGTGCTTCCCCTCCTGGCCCCTGCGTAACAGCCAGCGGTTAGAAGAGTCAGGTCCACAGGAGCCTCCTGGGCGCTGCCCTCCGGGGCTGCCTGGTCCTCGACCGTCGCACCGAGGATGTGCTGAGAGCACAGCCCCTGAGGGTTTCCTTAACTTGCGGCGAGATCAGAAGGCAGAGGAGTGGACGGGCTCCAGCTGTTCTCTCGTGGCTGCGTGACCTGGATGAAGCCTGTGTGGGAAGTGGCCGAGGGCTGGCTTGTGGTGGGAGGAGCCCCTCAGAGGGTCGGTGAGGCCCTGTGCGCCGGGGCTGCAGCCCGGGTGGGGTCTGGACACTGGCAGTTTCCTCGCGTGAGGATGCGCGGACCCCTCCTCGCATCCGAGGGAGCACGAGTGACAGTGACAGTCGGTCCGGGACCTGGGAGGGGCCTCGGTCTTAACCTCTGAACTGGGAAGCAGACCCCCTCCCTCATGCAAGCAGAACGGCAGGTGAAACTGCGCCAGTTCTCATCGACCCCCTGTGCAGCTCCGAACACTGAGCCGTGGGGGTGGGCTTCCTGGGACGGAGGGCCTGTCCCCCTGCCGCGTGGCTCGCTCCTCACGCCCCTCTGAACTCCCGCCCCGTTTAAGCAGCTCCGTTTTCTTTTAGCAGCTTTACTGAGGTCTGATCAGCACATGACGGGCGCACTTGGTGTGCAGTTTTGGTCAGGTTGGGCATTATACAGCCTTCACCCAAATTAGGACAGTGAACATGACCGTCACCCCCCAGATTTTCCTCTTCACCCCCAGGCCCTAATCTACTTTCTCTCACTAGACACTCGTTTGCGTTTACTAGGATGTGACAGAACTGGAACTATACAGTATGTACTGTTTTGTCTGGTTCCTTTCACTCAGCGTAATTGTTCTAAAATTTGTCCAGGTTGTAGAGTATATCAACAGTTCATTCCTTTTTACTGTTGAGTTATATGGTTGCACTACAATTTGTGTGTTTATTAACTGGTTGATGGAAATTTGGGTCGTTTCCAGTTTTTGACTGTTACAAATGAAACTGCTGTGAATGAACCCTTGCGTACAGGTCTCTATATGAACATATGCTTTCTTTTCTCTTGGGTGTATACCTAGGAGTGGACTGGCTGGATCATATGGTAAGTGTATGTTTAATTTTTTAAGAACCTGTTGCACTGTCTTCCGAAGTTCTGTACCATTTTGCATTCCCACCAGCAGTGTGTGAATTCCAGTTGCTTTGCATCCTCATCAATACTTTGTATGGACCTTTTTTAAAAAAATTTTTAGCCATTCAGATAGGTATGTGGTGGCATTTCATCGTTGTCTTAACTTGCATTTCATTAATGATGTCGAGCATCTTTTCGTGTGCTTGTTGTCATCCTTATATCTTCATTGGTGAAGTATCCAAATCTTCTGTCAATTTAACAATTGTTCTTATTGAATTTTGAGTTTTTAACGTTTTGGATACGGGTGTTTTTTATCAGGTACATGGTTTGCAGTATTTTCTCCCCGTCTGTGGTTTGTCTTTTCATTCTTTTAGTGGTTTCTTTTGACGAGCAGAAGTTTTAAATTTTTATGAAGCCCAGTTTATCAGTTTGTTCTTTTATCGGTTGTGCTTTTAGTGTCAGGTTTAAGGCATCTTTGTCAAACTCGAGGGCACCAAAGGTTTCTCCCTATTTTTTTTTCCTGGTGGTTTTGCAGTTTTAGGTTTTACATTTAGATCTGTGATCTAATTATCTGTGAGTTAATTTTTGTTCACAGTGTGAGGTATGGCTCCAACGTTGTTGTTTTTGCATATGGATGTCCAAAGACCGTCTTTTTTCCCCACTGAATCACCTTTGCATCTTTGTCAGAAGTCAGCTGTCTGTGTGTGGGGTCCATTTCTGGACTCTGCTCTGTCGCATTGATTTGTTTCTCGATTCCCATGCCAGCACCCACTGTCCTGATCGCTGTGGCTTTTTGGTGCTGAGTCTTGGAATCAGGTAGCGTCAGTCCTCCAACTTGGTTCTCTGTTCTACGTGCTTTGCATTTCTATATGAATTTTAGAATCCATTTGTCGTTTTCTACAAAAAGCGTGGTAGGGTTTTGATTGGGATTATCTTGAATCTATAGATTAATTTGGGGAGAATCGACATCTTTATGACTGTGCCGAAAGTGTTAACACCGGAGGCCTGGGACTGCTGTCCTTAGGAAAGCCTGCTTGCCAAGTTGGCCCCTGGCTGACGTCTGGGAACTTGGAGTTTGGCATACTTCCCGTCATTCTCAACGATGAGAGGGGCTTTCTGTGCTTCAGCTGTCTGGACACCTGCTTTCCTTCTGGAAGTCTGGGATTTTGGTGTGTGCTAGGCAGAGGGTGTCTACGTGACCAGCCCCCAGTAAAAGCTCTGGGCACCGAGTCCTTAATGAGCTTCCCTGGTGATCGTCCGTTGCTGGAGGAATCAAGCTCATCCGAGGGAGGGTCCTGGGAGAGGCTCCTGGGAGCTCACACCTGGAGTCCTCCAGACGCCGCCCCATCTGCCCCTCCCTTTGTGGATTTTGCTTTATATCCTGTGGTATAATCATCACGGCTGTGGCTCTGGAGACATGCTGGGTGACTCCTCCTGAAAGATCATCGGACCTGGGGATGGTCTTGGAGACTCCCGCCACAGCAGTGTTGAGACGCCAGCGCAGAAGCACCGTGTAGCTCTCCACTTACGTCTGCTTTCATTTCCCTCAGCAATGTTTTGTAGTTTTCAGTGTGCCCATCTTGCACAGTGTCAGATTTATCCCTAAGTACTTCATATTTTTTTATTACCGTATCATGTATGGTATTGTTTATTAAATCTCAGTTTCTGATTGTTCATTGCTAGTATGTAGAAATGCAATTTACTTTTGTGTATTGATCTGATAGCCTGCAACCTTGCTGAACTCATTTATACATTCTAATGGATCTAATCCATGATGCAGATCATGTCATCTGCAAAAAGGGATAGTTTTACTTCTTCCTTTCCCACCTGGATGCCTTCTACTTCTTTCTTTTTTTTTTTTTTTTTTGCCTGGTTGCTCTGGATAGAAACTCCAGCAGTGTTGATTAGAAGTGGTAAGAGTGCGCATACTTGCTTTGTTCTTGATCTTAGGGAAAAGCACACTTTTGTTTATCCCCTGCCTACCTTAGTGTAATTGTCATACAGTTAACTTTTCATGTGCTAAAGCCCCATGCGACATTGCTCTTATTTTGTTTAAATAGTCACTTATCTATTAATAAGATTTAAATGATAAGAAAAAAATCATATATATTCACCCACTTATTTACCATTTCCAGTGGTCATTTTTTTAAATTGATTTATTTAATTTATTTTATTTTCGGCTGCATTGGGTCTTCGTTGCTGCACACGGGCTTTCTCTAGTTGCAGCGAGCAGGGGCTACTCTTCGTTGTGATGCGCGGGCTTCTCATTGCGGTGGCTTCTCTTGTTGCGGAGCACGGGCTCTAGGCATGCAGGCTTCAGTAGTTGTGGCACGCGGGCTCAGTAGTTGTGGCTCATGGGCTCTAGAGCACAGGCTCAGTAGTTGTGGTGCGCGGGCTTAGTTGCTCTGTGGCACGTGGGATCTTCCCGGACCAGGGCTGGAACTCTTGTCCCCTGCACTGGCAGGTGGATTCTTAACCACTGCGCCACCAGGGAAGCCCCCAATGGTCATTTTTGATTGGATGCCAGACATTGTGAATTTTACTTTGCTGAGTGATGGATATTTTTGTGGGCCTATAGATTTTCTTGAGCTTTGTTCTAGGGTGCAGTTAAGTAACTTGGAAACAGTTTGATCTTTTTATTTTTAAAAAAGATTTATTTATCTTGTTTATTTTTGGCTGCATCAGGTCTTAGTTGCAGCACGCAGGATCTTCGTTGAGGCAGGCGGGATGTTTCGTTGTGGTGCATGGGCTTCTCTCTAGTTGTGGCATGTGGGTTTTCTCTTCTCTAGTTGTGGCACGCAGGTTCCGGGGCCTGTGGGCTCTGTAGTCGTGGTGCATGGGTTCCAGAGTGTGTGGGCTCTGTAGTGCGTGCAGCTCACGGGCTCTAAGTTGAGGTGGGTGAGCTCAGTAGTTGTGGCACGCGGACTTAGTTGCCCCGTGGCATGTGGGGTCTTAGTTCCCTGACCAGGGATCGAACGTGCGTCCCCTGCACTGTAAGGCAGATTCTTTACCTCTGGACCTCCAGGGACGTCCCAGTTTGATCTTCTTAGATCTTGCTTTTAAGATTAGTTCAGCGGAACCAAAGCAGTGCCCAGCCTGTTCCCTACTGCTGGGGCAAGTTGCCCCTGTGCTCTGCCTAACGCCTGTGTGTTTTGAGGTTTCCCAGGCTGGCTGGGGTGAGGGATGCTAATGTGAACCCTCTTGGTTCCCTCGCTGGTGGGGGCCCTGCCGAGTCCTTGAGGGCCATTCTGCAGGCGCTTGGCCCCCACACGGCCCTCCCTCCAGCCCCGAGACCTGCGCACTCCACCTGTTCATTCCCAGACCAGCTCGTTCACCCAGGCTGTCTGCCGGCTTGGCTGTGAGGGGCCCACTTCCTGTCCCGTGTCCTGGGAACTCGCAGGATACAGCTGGGACAGGTTGGGGCGCACCACGCCTGCTTCCCATCTCAGAGGTCACTGTCCTTCGCTGCCCAATGTCCAGGGTCTTACTGGGAACTCGCCGGGTACAGCTGGGACAGTTTGGGGCGCACCACGCCTGTCCCATCTCAGAGGTCACTGTCCTTCGCTGCCCAATGTCCAAGGTCTTACTGGGAACTCGCCGGGTACAGCTGGGACAGGTTGGGGCGCACCACGCCTGCTTCCCATCTCAGAGGTCACTGTCCTTCACGCCCAGTGTCCAGGGTCTTACAAGGATGTATTTTGCCCATTTTTGGTCCAAAACTCCGCGTATTTTGACCGTGTTTTGGTTGTTTGGGAGAGTAAATGTGGCCCCTTTGCCCCATCTTGGATGGAAAGAGAAGTGGCAGCTCAGTTCTCACTTTTCCGGCCTTTGTATTCTTCTAAGCACCGCTAGCCCCTTAGGTGTAAATGCCCAGCTAGTATGGGTTTTTGTTCCTGTCCTATAGCCTGGAATTTGCCAGAGTGGAAGGATGATTAACCTTTCTTCTCAGGGCGGTGGTGACTGTGACGGGCTGTTCCCCCGCTCCTTTGCTCTGGTGCGAGCTGCCACTGTGGGTGTCCCAGGGAGTCCCCACCCCTCCCCGCTAGGGGCACCAGCTGTCCCCCTGCTGCTCTGGGGGGCCCCGCTTAGATGGCTCCGTTTGTGGTAAACGGCTTAGGGTGTGCTCGGCTTACCGGTGCCTGTTTTTTAGGAAGGGCCTGTGCCTTGATTTTCAGTGAACATCATAGGCTGAGTGAGTTGACAGGCTTGGATAGGGTTGGATGGGCCACAGAGAGGGACAGTGACCGCATCTGAAGCCCACGTGCATCAAGTCACGCTGTTGCCATGGAAACACAACTGGGCATCTGTGGGGCTCTCGTCGTCTTCTTTTTTTTTTAATTAATTAATTTTATTT
The DNA here is from genome assembly GCF_011762595.2 of Tursiops truncatus. Classification (NCBI taxonomy): domain Eukaryota; kingdom Metazoa; phylum Chordata; class Mammalia; order Artiodactyla; family Delphinidae; genus Tursiops; species Tursiops truncatus. The sequence continues at coordinate 88,114,767 of NC_047046.1, read as the reverse complement.
ATTTTTGGCTGCGTTGGGTCTTTGTTGCTGCGCGTGGGTTTTCTCTAGTTGCGGCAACCGGGGGGCTACTCTTCGTTGCAGTGCACAGGCTTCTCACTGCAGTGGCTTCTCTTTCGCAGAGCACTGGCTCTAGGCGCACGGGTTTCAGTAGTTGTGGCACGTGGGCTCAGTAGTTGTGGCTCACAGGCTCTAGAGTGCAGCTCAGTAGCTGTGGCGCACGGGCTTAGTTGCTCCGCACCGTGTGGGATCTTCCCGGACCAGGGCTCGAACCCGTCTCCCCTGCACTGGCAGGCGGATTCTTAACCACTGCGCCGCCAGGGAAGCCCAGCTCTCATCTTCTTGATCTCATCACACTTTGCCTTCCTCTTTTGTCTCAGATACATGGTAACTTTTGTGAAAATGCACGTGAGGGTCCTTTTTCCTTTCTCTGGCAGTTCACTGCTGTATCTCGTAAAGGGCCAGGTGCTCCCGGGTGCTGGCACGTTTCCCTGGAACTTCAGAAACAGTGGTCAATGCAGCTCCTGGAAGAGACGATTCCCCTGCTTGTGATACAGGCAGAGGCAGACTTCTGGGAAGTGGGCATTGATCATGACAGGTCCTCTGTCCCCGATGACTAGCTCCTATCCCACCTCCTCTGAGCCACACTTCCTCCTGCCCTTTCCCGTTCTCAGGGACCTTTGTCCTCACCCCCCGGAGGGCGTGTGGCGGTCCCCGTGCGGCGGTCCCTGTGCAGCAGTGGCCTTGGAGGCATCGACCTCTTGGATCTTGTTCTCTGAGGCGGCCAAGTACTGTTTGCCAAATGAGCGTTGAATTGGGCAGCTTTCCACCTCGTTGGGAATCCATGCTTGTTGGTGATGCTGCCTGTTACAGTCATTCGGGCCCTTTGAGGAGACACCTTGAGTTACTCGTTCAGAACATGCTTACTTGGGCCCACCTCTTCCTGAGCATAGACCTGTGAGCGAGCTGCATGACTTTTTGTTTCCAAGCCCCCGCACTCAGACGCGGGGCCCGGTGGCACTGCCGGGCCGCCCTCACGTCCCCCGCCCCGCCCCCGCCCCGCACGCCTCTGCGCCCGCCCGCGTCACTCACCCACTCGCCCGGGCTGCCGGCTGGTTCCGAGTGGGGTCCTTGCGCGGGGACAGCACTTCAGCTGCAGCAGGTGGGTGCGGGTCTCAGGTCGGGTTTACTGAAGGGGCGCGTCCCAGCGACTGCAGTGGCTGAGGTGCGCAGCCCGGACCCTCGTCACCACCACAGCAGTGGATGCTTGGGCGAGGGGCTGTCGGATGAGAATTTGACAGCTGGGATGCCTGAGCGCTGCTGTTGGACTCTGACCCACGTGGTTGAAGTTTTATAAACCTGAACGGCAGGAATTACGCTCATTTCCACAGGTCACCACAGTGAGTCACGGTGAAAAGGGCCGTGTCTCCTGGGTTCTCGAAGTGAATTGTTGGCGCCTAATCCTTCGGAGGGGGCAGTTTCCTGAGCATCGAGTCCCGGGAGCTGGCGCGCGCTGTGCGTCCTGCCGGCTCGCCCGCCCAGGGCCCCCTGGCTGGTGCCAGGCTGATGGGAGGAGGCCGATCCGTCCGTCATGCTGGGGGCTCATGTGCCTGTACATAGTCCTTGCTTTCAAAAGGAATTCTTTACAAATGTATCCAAGAGGCTGTGTTTTCTGCCACAGATGAGCTTCATTCCATAAAATGCAGCTTTGTGTTTTCGAGCGTAAACGCAGATTGCTCGACAGACTTAATACAGCCAGGCGCTCTGGCGAACGGCAGCCATGTGAGCGAGCTCTCTGGAGGTGGCAGCGGGGCTCCCGGCCCCTCCGCGCTCCCACGGACGCCGTCCCCCCCATCGTGACCCGCTTCTGGTCCTTGTGTCCCTCCTGGGAGTCCGTCGTGGTGAACGCAGGGAGGGGTTCTGTCCTCAGCGTCAGCGGAGCAGGGGGCTGACAGGACGCGGACTCCCCCGAGCGCCTGTGGGGTGACCTCGACATTCGCTGTGCCGTTTCTGGCATTTGTGTGGATGGTTTTTTGGCTACAACGGCTTTGCAGAACCTGCCTGTGACGCAGCGGGATGTGGACCGGCAGACCAGGGGCCCGGGATGGCCTGAAGAGAGCTAGCGAGAAGTCGGAGGTGGCCAGGTGGGCCCCCTGCGGCCTCCCTGAAGCCAAGGTGAAGCCCCAGGCCTGACCCTCCCTGCGGGTGGGGGGCGGGCAGAGATGCCGTGGCTCTGGCACGGCCCCTCTCTGGGCACCATTCTTCTGTCCAAGCTCGCGCTGACGTCCTGTAGCCTCAGGACTGGGTGTACAAACATCTTTTCGAGTACCTGTTTTCAGTTCTTTTGGGTGTATGCCCGGAAGTGGAATTGCTGGATCATACAGTAATTCTGTGTTTAATTTGTTGAGAAACTGCCGTCCTGTTTTCCGCAGCGGCTGCGCCAATTTACATCCCCACCAGCAGTGCTCGGGCTCCCTCTTCCCACCTCCTCGCCAACACTTGTTATTCCTTGTCTTTTTGATGATGGCCATTCTGACAGGTGTGAGGTGACATCTCATTGTGGTTCTGATTTGCATTTCCCTGATGATTAGTGATATTGGACATCTTTTCATGTACCTGTCGCCCACTTGTATGTCTTCTTTGGAAAAACTTTTATTCAATTCCTCTGCCCACTTTCATTTTTATTTTTTTATTTTTTAATAAATTTATTCATTCATTTATTTATTTTTGGCTGTGTTGGGTCTCCGTTGCTGTGCCGGTTTTCTCTAGTTGTGGCGAGCGGGGCTACTCTTTGTTGCAGTGCACGGTATTCTCATTGCGGTGGCTTCTTTTGTTGCGGAGCACGGGCTCTAGCACACAGGCTTCAGTAGTTGTGGCTCGTGGGCTCAGTAGTTGTGGCTTGCAGGCTCTAGAGCGCAGCCTCGGTAGTTGTGGCGCACGGGCTTCAGTAGTTGTGGCTCGCGGGCTCTAGAGCACAGGCTTGGTAGTTGTGGCGCACGGGCTTCAGTAGTTGTGGCTCGCGGGCTCTAGAGCACAGGCTCAGTAGTTGTGGCGCACGGGCTTAGTTGCTCCATGGCATGTGGGATCATCCCGGACCAGGGCTCGAACCCGTATCCCCTGCACTGGCAGGCGGATTCCCAATGATTGCGCCACCAGGGAAGTCCCATTCTGCCCATTTTTAATGGAGTTGTTTGTTTTTGGATGTTGAGTGGTCTGGTTCTGTATATATTTTGGATATGAACCCCTTACAAGGTAGTAAATATTTCCTCCCATTCCATAGTTTGCCTTTTTGTGTTGCCGATTGTTTCTTCTGCTCTGCAGAAGCTTTTTCTTTGTTTCTTTTTCCATTAAAGTTTTAAAGGTTGCACTCCATTTACAAAGTATTGGCTATACTCCCTGTGTTGTACAGTACATCCCTGTAGCTGATCTTACACCCAGTAGTTTGTACCTTGCACCCTCCCACCCCTGTATTGGACGCAGCCCCCCACCATAACTACTAGTTTGTTCTTTATATCTATGAGTTGCAGAGGCTTTTTAGTTTGATGTAATTTCACTTGTTTATTTTTGCTTTCGTTGCTTGTGCTTTTGGAATCACATCCAAAAAATCGTTGCCAAGACCCACATCAAGGAGCTTTTTGCCTAGAAGCACAGAAGTTTAAGATTTTGATGTAGTCCAATTTATCTGTTTTTGCATTTGTTGCCTGTACTTTTGGTATGTCTGAGAAATCGCTAACAAACTCAGTGTCATGATGCTTTCTCCCTGTATTTTCTTCTAAGAGTTTTCTAGTTTTTTTTTTTTTTTTTTTTTTTTTTTTTTTTTCCTGCGGTACGCGGGCCTCCCACTGTTGTGGCCTCTCCCATTGCGGAGCACAGGCTCCGGACGCGCAGGCTCAGCGGCCATGGCTCACGGGCCCAGCCGCTCCGCGGCATGTGGGATCTTCCCGGACCGGGGCACGAACCCGTGTCCCCTGCATCGGCAGGCGGACTCTCAACCACTGTGCCACCAGGGAAGCCCAAGAGTTTTCTAGTTTTATCTAGTATGTTTAGTCTTTGGTCCATTTTGAGTTAATTTTTGCACATGAAGGTAGGGGCCCAACCTCGGTCTCTTCTCAGAAACTTTTTGACACAGGTTTTCTGGTAGTCATTTACCAACTGACTTGCTCCCCGAGAACCTAAGATAGAAAGGCTTCCGATCGATTGACCACAGACCCAGCTTTCTGAAGTCCCCGCACACTCACCTGGTGTCCTCAGCTGTCCCTGTCCTGCCCGAGCTCTCAGCCCTGACCGTGTTCTCCCTGCTCCTCGGGCACAAAGACAGGACCTAATTCGGCAGGCCTGCGCGTCCTGCCCTGCCACACCCTCTCAGGCCCTCTGTCTCGGACGCCTGCGCGTGGGCCCGCTGTTCCGTGTCCTGCCCCCACACACGCAGGGCCACACACTGCAGCCGGGGCCTCTTCAGGGAGCAGCCAGGCGCAGGACCCTGAGGTCCTCGGGGAGGGGACCTCAGAGCCGCAGGCCGTGTCCATTCCGCCTCTGGCGCCCCTGCCTGCCCTCCCCCTTCCCAGCTCCGATGCCCACAGTGTCCTCACGTGGGGTTAGGTAGTGGGAGACCTGGATGTGGGGGACGGGGCGTGTGGTGCAGCCTGGACCCTCCCCCACGGCGCCTCCCGGCCCCCTGGACGGCCGACTCCTGGTGGCCTCGCCCGTGCTGGCAGCCCTTGCTGGGCCTTTTCCCGAAGGGGTGCCGGGCTCTGGACCTTACCAGTCTAAGGACGGGGTCAGGCTCGGCACGTCACGCCCTCCCCGACTCCCTCCGTGTTTATCCCCATTCCCTGACCTTCCCGGCCACCACGTCTGTGCCCAGGACCCCCGCGTGTCTCTGCCCGAGCCCAGGAAGCTCGTGTGGACTGCTCATTGTGTGAGTGCTTGTGAACTTGGTGTCGGCAGGACACGTCTGTGCGGCAAACGATAACATCGTACCAGCTGAGTGTGTGGTGATATCGTACATTTTTACTGGGCCCTTACTGTGGGCTGGGTACTTTTGAGATTCATAAGATAGTAGTTCCTAGGAGGTAGGAACTATTGTTCCTCTATTACATCTGAGGAAATGGAGAAATGAAATTAATCCAAAGTTGCAGAGGGAAGGAATGGGGACCCTAACCAGGAGAGGCTCCAGCGGCTCTGGGCCAGCCCGCAGCGCACCCTCAGACTGCTTAGGAAGAATTTAAGGATTTTAGTGTCTTTTATGTGGAGCTAGTATCTGTATCAAGGCTCCTTCAGAAATGCCGTAATGGAGGCAGATGGAGCCCACAGTTTACGTCCTCCTCTCACTGACCTTGACCTCCCCACTCGGTCCCGTCCTCCCCCCACTGACCTTGTCCTCCTCACTCGGTCCCGTCCTCCCCCACACTGACCTTGGCCTCCCCACTTGGTCCCGTCCTCCCCCACACTGACCTTGGCCTCCCCACTCGGTCCTGTCCTCCCCACACTGACCTTGTCCTCCTCACTCGGTCCCGTCCTGTCCTCCTCACTCGGTCCCGTCCTCCCACACTGACCTTGACCTCCTCGCTCCGTCCCGTCCTCCCCACACTGACCTTGGCCTCCTCACTCGGTCCCATCCTCCCCCCACTGACCTTGTCCTCCTCACTCGGTCCCGTCCTCCCCCCACTGACCTTGTCCTCCTCACTCGGTCCCGTCCTCCCACACTGACCTTGGCCTCCTCACTCGGTCCCGTCCTCCCACACTGACCTTGGCCTCCTCACTCGGTCCCGTCCTCCCCCACTGACCTTGGCCTGCAAACCTCGTTCACGTTTCTCTCCCTTTCGCCCTAGACCTCGACCCCCAGCACTTTTGGCACTGGGACAGCTTTGGGGACTACGTGCAGTGTGTCCTGGCCTTCACCGGTGTGGCGGGCTGTGTCACCTACCTGTCCATCGACTCGGCCCTTTTCGTGGAGAGCCTGGGCTTCCTGGCCGTGCTGACCGAGGCCATGCTGGGCATGCCGCAGCTCTGCCGCAACCACCGCCACCAGTCCACGGAGGGCATGAGGTAGGGGCGCGGCAGGGACCCGTGTCCACGGAGGGCATGAGGTAGGGGCGCGGCAGGGACCCATGCGCACATCTGCTGCTTCGCTTTCAGTTCAAGAGCAGCTTCGGGTTAGGACGCTGGTCTTCTGACCTCTTGACATACAAGCAGGTGTGCTCCTGTGCGACAGGTGAGGGGAAGCCGAGACCCTCCCGTGAAGCAGCTCACTGCGGGCCATGGACGGGAGGCGGGGTCCACAGATGTCTCCCGAAGGCAGAAGGTTCAAGCCCTTTAATGTAGGAAACGACGCGGCAGCCTCCTCCCCCTTAGCACCACCAAGAGCAGGTCTCAGGCGCTCCCTGCCTCCCTCAGGCACAGTTCCATTTATGAGAACATCAAAAAGCAAAAAATGCTTAGGAATTAACTTAACCAAGGAGGTGGAAGACCTGTACAATGAAAACTACGGTGAGATGCCACCTCTCACCCGTTTGGATGGTGACTGTCAGAAAAACAGAACAGCAAGTGTTGGTAAAGGATGGGCAAAGATTGGAATTCTTGTGTTCTGTTGGTGGGAATGCAAAGTGGTCCAGCTGCTGTGGAAAGCAATATGGCATTTCCTCAAAATATTAAAAATAGAATTACAGTGTGACCCAGCAATTCTACTTCTGGGCATATAACCAAGAGAATTGAAAGCAGGGTCTTGAAGAGATATTGTACACCCATGTTCATAACATAATAGTATTATTCATAACAGGTAAAACACGGAAGCAACCCAAGTGTCCATCAGTGGATGAATAGATAAACAAAATGTGGTCTGTCCATACAATGGAATATTATTCAGTCTTAACAGGAAGGAAGTTCTGACACAGGTTACTTCATGGAGTCGTGAGGACGTGCTCAGTCACAAAAGGACAAATACCGTACGGTTCCACTTATACGAGGGACTGAGGGTCATCAGATTCATAGACAGAAAGTCGAATGGTGGTTGCCAGGGGCTAGGAAGAGGGGAGGATGGGGAGTTATTGTTTAATGAGTATTTATCTATGGTGTTTTTGAGTGGGTATCTCTCTGTATAGATTTTTTTAGTGAAGTGTAGAAACTCTACCTCCCTTTGTGATATTTTTAATGTAGTATATTTTATATATGTGATGTTTCCCTCCACTTATAATTTTTTTTTTTTTTTTCACCAACTTTGCCTCTTTATTGGCCTTTCAGGACCCAGCAGCCGGACCCTGTTTTCCTTTGCAGAGGGACACTCTTACCACCAGGCATGGGGAATTCAGGCCTGGAAGCGTCTATGAACAAACCTTGTTCCTTCTTTTTTTTCTTTTTTTTTGTTTTTTTGCGGTACGCGGGCCTCTCACTGCTGTCGCCTCCCCCGCCGCGGAGCACAGACTCCGGACGCGCAGGCTCAGCGGCCATGGCCCACGGGCCCAGCCCCTCCGCGGCACGTGGGATCCTCCCAGACCGGGGCACGAACCCGTGACCCCTGCATCGGCAGGCGGACTCCCAACCACTGCGCCACCAGGGAAGCCCCACTTATAATTTTCTTAAATATTTCCTCTATTCATATTTAGAACCACATCAGATAATATTGTAATTTTTGCTTCAGTCAACATAATGCACAAAACTGAAGAGGACAGGAATGTCTATTGTGTTTACCCTTATTTTTGCTTATGATGTTCTTCCTTCCTTCCTGCTGTTCCAAGATGCCTTCTTTTCTTGTTTTCGTTTTTGTTTTGTTTTTTCCTGTTTTGAGAAACTCCTGTAACTAGCCTTTAAGGGTATTTCAGGTGGTGGCAGATTTTTTTACTTTTCCTTCACCTGCGAATGTCTTGATATCCCTTTCATCTCTGAAGGATATTTTTGCTGATACAGGTTGAACTGGGTTGATAGTTCATTTCTTTTAGCCCTTGAGGAATGTGCCACTTCCTTCTGGCCTCTGTGGCTTCTGAGGAGAAACCCACTGTGATGTTTGTTTCCCCTGTAAGTAAGGTGTTGTTTTGCTCTAGCTGCTTTTGAGATTTTTTTTTGGTCTTTAGTTTCCAGAAGTTTGACTGTGACGTGTGTCTTGGTGTGGATCTGTCCTGTTTGGGATTCACTCAGCTTCTTGAATCCCTAGGGTTATACTTCCTGCTAATTTGGGGAAGTTTTCAGCTGTTATGTCTTTGAGTACCTTTTCAGTCCTGCCCTTTACCCCTCTTGTCTAGGACTCTGATGATGTGGAACGTTAGGTCATTTGCTATGATTCTTTTGTTAAGATCGTTTCTTTTTTTGTTATGGTTCACTGGTTCTTTCCGGTGTTCCAGCCACTGTGCTCTGAGAGCCCATTTACTGACTGTTTCCTTTGGTTATTATATTTTTCAATACAGTAGAACTTACATTTGGTTCTTCTTTACATATTTGTTTCTTTTGTGAAGCTTTTTGTTTCTTTGCTGAAACTCTCTTTTTTCATTTGTTTCAAGCATACTCATAATTGCTCATTGAAGCAGTTTTAAAGCAGCTGTTTGAAAATCTTTGCTTTTTCTCACAGTTTTGGCATCTAAACACTGTCTTTTTAAAATTTTGTTTGAGATCTTCTTGGTTCTTGATACGACAGATGATTTCCAGTTTAAACCTGGACATTTCCACGTTATTTATAAGACTCTGGGTCTTACTTAGACCTTTGGTTTTAGCTGGCTTTCTTGACAGTACCCTGGCGGTGGGATTGGGACGCCTGGCAGGAGTAAACGTCTAGGATTTCCACCCTCCTCTGCTATCACGGGTGGTGGTGGGGCTGCCTTTTTTTCTGTTTTGTTTGGAGTAGAGCAGTTATTGGCTAAAGTTGCCTATTCTGCCAGGCTGCACCCTTCCTGGTCTTTTGCACAGAGAACAGCCTGTTCCTGGGGCCTCCTGGCATTTCCTGCTTCTTCAGCTCCAAGTCTGGCATTCCTGTGGCCTTTTCCCCACCTTTGAGAGTCTTGTGTTCCTGTGTAATGTCCAGGGTGTATAGGGGAGGAACAGGGAGACGATTCTGTCTTCCAAGAAGCTGAAGTTTGTGTCACACCTGATTTTAACTAACCCTTTGTTTTTGTGTGCGATCCTCTTATCTTGGGTATGGGACACATGACTGCAGCTGTCTTTTAAAAGGCTGACCTTCTAAACCTCCTTTTATCTGACCACCGTCTCCATGTTTCTCCAGAAACATCCTTGCCATCTGACAGTGATGCACGGATGTTTTAATTTGCCCAGCTCATCTACTTGACTGACAGCCTTGAAGGCAAGGACTGTATCCTGTTTCTTTCTTTCCCCAGCACCTGACAGTGTGCTTGGAAAATTACAGCAGTTCAGTTCAGTAAATATTTATTGAATGAACTCATGAAGGACTAAAATAGTTGATACTCGAAATCACTTTCGGGAAAGTGAGAACACTTGGGGAAGTAGGTATGAATGTGGAAGATTTACCAGTGTGGGTACCTAGCTGATCGGGCTAGTTCTTGGAGAATTTGTGCACAACAGCAAAAGTTGCAGAAGGCCCCAGTGGGAATTGTCCCTGGTGGGGCTGTGGTGACTCAGCCAGCAAAGGCAGTGTTGGAAAGACACCAGGCCGCACCACGGAGGTCTGTGCTGCTCTGCAGAAGTGCGGCCGTGGGCGTGGCCATCCCCTTCCTGTGTCAGGGTGACCTCGGGAGTGACAGGATGTGCGGAAGGCCCTGGTACCTGGGGCGTTGGACCTGAAAGGAGGAAGCCCGGGTGGTGCACGTGCTCCTGAGGTTCTGACTTTAGGGCGGAAAGGATGCATGTGGTCATCAGCCTTTGGTGACCGCAGCCCCTCTCCCCCAGTGCCCTCCCCCCAACAGACCACCCGCCTGCCTGGTGGCACTGGGTAAAGGAGACAGAAGGCAAAGGCGGAAGGGAAGGGAAGGAGACTGCGGTCAGTGCCGCGAGCAGGTCGCGAGAAGGCCCGGCTGCGCGGGGACGAAGACCCGCTCCATGCCAGCCGGCGGGGCCTGAGCAGGGCCCGGAGCCAGCGGAGGGGGGCAGTCTCTGTCACGGACATGGGCACGGGCCGCTAATTCAATCAGCTTGGAGTGCAGGGTCCTCTCAAGAGCCCCACTCGTCCTCGTTAAGACGACTAACCTAATCGTGGGCCCTGCCGCTCAGAGCCGGCTCTGGGTGGAGGTGTGATTAGGTTAGGGGCCTGTTCAGCGTTGCTGTCGTGGCAGGGCTCCGTGGGAGGGTCTGCAGGGGCAGGCCGCTGGGGGCCTCTGCGTGTGGTGTGGGGTGGCGTGTCCTACAGGTGACCGGAGGTGACGGGAGGGTCACAGGTTCTCTGCTCAGCTGGAGTTAACAGAGAGGTGACCTTGCTCTGTGTGTATTTAAAGGGCCAACACCCTTTTTCTTAGGCGTGAGCACAGACTGAGTGCTGAGAGAGAGAGTGAGTACAGGGCTGGAGCCTGGTTACAGTTTTGTTTCCTGTAAAATTTGTGCTTCTTCGAAGAAGTCTGTGTAAGAGAAACTCTAAGGTAAAGGAATTTTCACGCATTGATGGATTAAACCTGAAGCAGGTGCGTAAACAGTGCAACGCCGGCACAGGCTTCTCCCAGCGCAGCTCACGGGCACCCGGGCCTCCGCGCGTCCCTCTGCTGGGTCTTCCCTCAGCCCCACCGCGGTCTCTGCTCCATCCCTGCCAAGCTCCGTTTTGTCACTTTGTCCCCAGGGTGGGGCCTTCTTTCCTTGCTCAGTGACGTGTCTTCAGAACAGCCTGGCTGTCACACGTCAGCAAATCCGATTCCACGATCCTGAAAATGAGACTCTTAGGTTTCCCTGTGCAGCCCGGGCTGGTCTGACCTGCGTCTGACCCTTCCCTCGTCCCCAGGGCCAGCACGATGCCACCCGTGTGTTCAGGGAGCCTGGATGCCCGCTGGAGCCTGAGCTGTGGCGAGCATGGTTGCCCCCGAGTGTCCAGCCTGTCACGTTGTAGCCTGATTCCTACGGGGCGGATCGCGGGCTCCTGGGTGGGGCGAGGAGGGTGGGGCTGTGAGGAAAGCGCCCCTTGCGCTTTCCACATCCCGGCCTGGAAGAGAGAGGCTGGGGCTCCCTGTGTGCACTTAGCAGGGTCGGTTCAGCCCAAGTTCAGACCAGAACTTGCCCCGACACGGGACCCTCCGGCCGGCTGCATGGTCAGCCCCCCTCGGCATGGACACAGGAGCCTCCTGAGGTTGGTTGCTCCCGTCCCAAGCAGAGGACCAGAGGCCTTCCTCCCTCTCCTGCACCCAGGCCCGGACTCAGGACTTGGTCTCAGGGCTACCTCTGCCCCTCGTCCCCACTTCCCAGCAGCCGCTCTGCGTGGCCTGACCCAGCGTCCTCAGGCATCCATCCAGGGAGCCCGCCGGGAGGGCTGCTTCACCCCTCGACCTTCTCTGATGGAGAAGCCCTGGACCCGCTGGGATTTGGGATTCTCAGAGCCCTGTGGTCAGGGCCACCACAGATCTGCTGCAGACACTCAGCCTCAACTTGCTTCAGACAGAAGACCGTCAGGAGGTGTAAGAAGGGAAGGGGCTGTGAGGTCCTGTCTGAGGGCCAACTTCATCTCCTGTGGACCTGCTTGGAAGGGCCTACCCATGACGCCTTTAGAGGGTGTGAGCCCACGCGCACAGGTGTGTGCACACGCTCACATGCACACACTCGCACAAACGCGCAGATTCTCAAACACACACATGCACATATGCTCACACACACACATGCACACACTCATTTTCACACACGTACAGTTCTTGGAGGAAATGCAAGAGATACTTGATGATTTCCCTTTACAAAATGTTAAGTGACTGTTGCTTCTGAACCAGTACGAGAAAGTGCTGTCGCTTTTGAAATCATGTTACTAATTAGTGCGGAAGTTCCCTCCTCCTTCCTCCGCGTATTGCCGGATCGGAAGATGTTCCCCAACAAGTAATTACTGGAGAGCCTGGGGGCGGGTGGGACTGGAAGAGGAGGCCAGCTGTGGGGAAAACCATCCGGGGAACCGTTACGATTGAGGAGGGGGAGGGGCAGGCGGGAAGCCCGGGAGCGAGCAGGGGCCACGAGAGGAGGTCGTGTGTACGCGCGTGCGTGTGTGCGTGCGCGGCCCCCGTGGTGTGGTGGGGATGCCCCAGCCCGCTGCCTTGTCCCAGCGGGCACACTTCCTGCCTTGACAGGAAGCGTCCGGGAAGTGTCCACCTGGTCCGGCCCCGGCGCTGCCCTTGAACCTGGAGGTGGGCGCCTGGAGCCTTGCCTTGGCTGCTCGGGAATCAGGGTGGCGTCTCCCCCGGGGGCCGCACGTACGTCACTTCTCAGCCCCCACTCATCTTCCTCTGTCGTCCTTGACACGTAATCAGCCCACAATGGTGTGAGCGGAGAATGCCATGCACGTGGTAACAGCGCACGCCTGGGCTCCCACACACGCTTCTCCGCCACAGTACACACACGCACACGCCACACACCCCTGCACATGTGCGCACACGCCACACCCAGGGTCCAGTCGATGGACGAGGAGGGCTGGAATTAGAATTCAGCAAAAGCCCTGGAACTTAAAAGAAAAAAAAAACTTCATTGAGATGTAACCTATCACACCATCGCCATTTGAAGTACGCAATTCAGTGGAGTTTAGGACTTCCAAAGAGTTGTGCAGCCGTCACCACAATCTAATTTTAGGACATTTTTGTCACCCAGGAAGCAGCCTCACACCCATCAGTACTCCCCGTTTCCCCCACCCTCGCTGCCAGGCCTGGGCAACCACCGGTCTGCTTTCCGTCTCTGCGGCTCTGTGCTCGGGGCACGTCATGTAAATGGAATCAGACGATGCGAGGTCCTTCGCTGCGTTCACTCTGCATAATGTTCCCAAGGTCCGTCCACGTACGATCTGTCAGCGTCCATCTTTTCTAAGGTTGGATAATATTTCAGTGTGCGGACAGATCAGGTTTTGCTTATGTCTTCTTCAGCTGGTAGACATTTGGGTTTGACATCTTTTCGGCTGTTGTGAACAGTGCTTCTGTGAACATTTGTGTACCAGTTTCTGTGTGGACGTATGTTTTCGTTTGTCTTGGGATACACCTAGCAGTGGAATTGCTGAGTTGGTGGCTGCACCATCTTCCGTTCCCACCAGGGGTGTTCGGGGGTTCTGGCTTTTCCACACCCTCACCAACGCTTGTTACCCTCTGACCCCTTGATTGTAGCCATCCTCGTGGGTGTGAAGTGGGATCTCCTGTGGCTTTGATTTGCGTTTCTCTGGTGACTAATGACATCAAACACCTTTTCCTGTGATTATTGGCCATTTATGCGTTTTCTTTAGAGAAAGGTCTATCCAGATTCTTTGCCCATTTAAAAATTTGGTTAGCTGTCCTTCATTGTTGAGTTGTAGAGATCTTTAACTGTTCTTACAGATACATGATGTGCAGATGCCCTCTCCCGCTGTGCGCTGGCTTTTCACGCTGCAGCACGAGGTCTGACTTGGATGGGGTCCAACGGATCTTTTTAAAAAACTGCTGTGCTTTGGAGGTCACACCCAAGAAACCATTGTTTCTTGTGACCCACGGTCACAAAGACCTACTCCTGTGGGATGTGTTCTGGGTAGGGTTTGAATTTCGGGGAGCTTTGGATAGGCGGACAGGAGGGTAGGTGTGGCCCGGGCCGGGAGGTGGGAATGAGGCGCGGCCGGGGAGGTGTGTGGGCTGCTGGCGGGGCCGGGGTAGGCGCAGGGGTGAGGCTCTCACCTCGTGGGCACTGGCCGGGTGGAGGCTCTCTGGACGGCCGGATGGGGCGAGGATGAGGTGAGAGGTATTTTAGGAATAGTCATCTGCCTGCTCACTTGGGGAGGAAACATGCTGGAGCCAAGAATGAGGTACCGGGGGCCCGGATTAAAATAGCACGAGGGCGGGGAGGGCCAGGCATTTGAGGCAGCAGCTGGGGTGGGGCCCGGTGTGAGGGGGGGCCTAGAAAAAGGAATCCAGCTTCCCGGCGCCCCCTGAGCTGGAGGAATGCAGCCTGGGGACGGTCTCCCCTCCCACCCAGACCGGCTTCTGCAAGGTTCTCTGAGCCCTGCGCCCCCCGCATCACTGGAGCCCTGGGCCAGCTGAGCCCTCTGTCGAGGAGGGGTCTTCCTGGAGACCCAGCCGTGCGCAGCAGGCGAGCTCCGGACGTGGTGTCCACGAGGACGTCCCTGGCCTGCTGGCCAGTGGTAGCCAAGCCTCGGGGCTCGCCCTGCCCGATAGCTGTTGAGGGTAAAGGATGACCTAACACCCGTGTGGGGAGAATGGGCCTGGGCTTGGCACACGTCCACAGGGCACCGCAGGGTCTGGGGTGACCAGAGGGCGCGAGGCACGAGCTTGTACGTCCAGAGCGCCCTGCACGAGGGCTCACATCGCTCAGGCTGGCACTGGTCTTCTGCTTAGACGGGCCGGGAGCAGCCTGATTAATACTTGCCCCGAGCCCTCGACACGTGGGGCTGGTGGTGGGGCCTGTCGGATTCCTGCCCCCGGGGCGAGAGCTGACTGTGGGCCGGGCCTGGGGAGGCGCCTGGGCAGCTAAAAATGTTCGTGTGCGTCAGGCAGGGCCCAGCTCTCTGCAGTGACCTCACGTCTCCACTTGTGGGGTGAAGGTGCACCTGTGCCTCCAGGGCCCAGACGGACACCAGCCCGGGCCAGGCTCCAGCTGTGCCTTCTGCCGCCCCCTCCCCAGCCCTTCCCACAGTGTAAGGCACTCGCTGTGTGCCCTTGGGCAAGCCACCGACTTCTCTATGCCTCAGCCTCTCCTCCATGAAAGGGGCCGCACAGGCCACTCCGTGTTGTTTGTTTTTGGAGGGGGGGTCTTTGGGTCTCCTATTAAGTTCGTACCTCTGGGGGAGACTGTGCCTCAGCTCTTAATTCTGTAAAGTGGAACTAGACTCATTTATGACTCGTTGGTTCCCTTCCTGTCTTCATGGCCTTTTGCAGACATAGAGGTTGCTTGTGGGAGCTTCTCCTTGAAATGCTTGCTCTGTGGGTGTGGGTTTTCCTTTGAAATGGAGGTGCTCCGAGCTGTGGAAAGCTGGGAGCAGCCTCGCTGGCAGGCTGGGCATCTCTGTAGCTCAGATGGGTGGCTCCGGTCTGCCCAGGTGCCCGCAGCCTCCTGGTGCCACCCGGCCACACTGGTGCCCAGTCCCCCGGCGCACACCGCTCCCACCGCAGCTGTCACTCTGGTGCGTTTCTCCACCGTGTCATGTGCATCTCCCTCCCGCCCAGCCTCTGCAATCCCCCCCGGGGTTCTACGTGTGCAGGTTGACCCGAGCCACTGCTGGGCAGCCCCTGTGCTCCCACCTGCTGCTCTTTCCAGATACCGCTGTGGGCGGCCCCTGTCCAGTCCCCTGTGTCCCCGGACCGTGATGCAGAGTCACCTGCAGGCCATTTTTCACACCAGTAGTTCACTCTAAAATTCCGAGTTGGTGCACCAGAGCAGGACAGAATTCAGACGGAGAGAGAGGAACAACTTTGCGGCGACAGATGCCACGGAGAAGAGATGACAGCAGTGAGGCATTCTCCCGGCTGCTCCTCAGCCATCGTCCAGGGTCTACTAGGTCAGGTGTCCGCAGGGACCAGTCAGCGAAGGCCAGCAAAACGTGGGACGGGGCACAGGGTGGCCAGTGATGGAATGCTGCTAATCTCAGATCTTTTCCACGAAGGGCCCGTCTTTCCCCTCGGGTGCAGCTACAAATCCGGACAGGACAGATGGAGCAGCTCTGGGTCCTGGAGCAGACAGATCGACGTTTTGTTTTTTCACATCTGCCAGCCTGGACTCCAGCGCAGCCCCAAGTCCAGAACGGTGTGCTGGGTAGAAAGCTCTGAGAGAAGCCGCTCTGCCTGGTCTGAGGGGCAGGAAGGGCTCTCCTCCAGGACCTGCGGGGCACACCACCACCCAAGTCCCCGCCTGGCCACCGAGGGCTGCCCACACAGTGCAGATACAAATAGCGCCGCAGTGGTTTTGAAAACTGAGCTGAAATTGAGCCGTAGCCCCTGAAAACCACCCAGAACTTGCAGCTTGAACTCAATTTAACCGCGTCGGTTCCCTGGTAGAACATAAAACACGACGTTCTCCACAGGACTGAAGCAAGACAGTCTCCTTACGGAACGGTAAAAACGTCTAGGATATAAACCCAAGTTACTCACCACGAAGAATAGGAAAATCTCAGCAACTCTCAAAAGACAATCAACAGACAACAAAGAATCGAGAAACAGTCAACTAAGGTGACACAGATACTGGAATTATCAGATTTTCAAGGCACTAGTGTAACTGCTCTAAAGGGCAACAGCAGACGCTCTTTAAATCAATGCAAAGACGGACCATCTCAGGAGAGAAATAAAAACTGTAAGAAAAGCCAGCTCGAAATTTTTAAATTGAAAAATACAATAGCTAAATAAAAACTACACTTCAGTAGTTCAGTAGTAGAATGGTGACGACAGAGGACGAATTAATGAACTTGAAGATCAATGAAAGTCTGAACAACAGAAAAAGTGAAAGTCTGAACAACAGAAAAAAAATCGGGGGAAAAAAAGAGAACAGACTCAGGGACAGCACCATGAAATCTAACATTCGTGTCACCTGAGCCCACAGGAGAGGGGAAAGGCTGGTGCAGAAGAGAATGCTGGAGAAAGAACGGCTGAAGACCTCCCAAACTTGATGCAAGATCACCGTACAGCTTTAAGATGTTCAGCAAGTCCCAAACATGCATTACATCACAAACTGCTAAAAACCAAAGTCAAATAAATGTGGAAAGCCAGAGAAAAAGGGCTGATGATATAATAACCTGGAGTTTTAAATGCAGAGTTAGGTATCAGCTAATTAGAAACAAAAGTCTTTGAACGCCATGTGGGTCAACCCGACAAGCCAAGCGAGACGCGCTGGGCTGTTCAGATGGGTGGCCGGCTGCGGGGTCGACGGGAGCCAACCTCTGGGCCTCCCCGGGCCCTGAGTCATTCTCCTGATTAAGGATCAGGGGAGCCTCCAGACGCTGTGGTGCAGGTCAGGGGAGCTGTCCACTTCCTGTCCCGGTTCTGCACGGTCGGGCTGACACTCCTGTGGGCAGAGCAGGGGACATGGACATCCCTGCACTGGGCCATGGGCTCCTCGCCTGGTTTTACTGGTAAGAGCTGACCTGGGGTCGGAGGCCGCCCAGCTCTGGGGTGAACCGGGGCCACCTCAGGGGCGCAAAGTGCCCGCCCTGCCTGGGGCACAGACGGCTTCCAGCCTGGTGTCATCCTGTCCCTGAGGGTCCTCTCCTCCGCCCTGTGACAGGCAGCCCCCCCCTCAAGCCGTGGTCTGGTTTAGTGAGCCACGCAGTGTGTGCCTGCTGTGGGAGTGGGTCTGATTTAAACACTTTATGCAGGAAAACATGATGGTGCTCATGCCCGTTACCTGGCAACCAGGCGTTAGATGCTGTGTGTGGAAAGGTGTGTGCAGACGTGAGCGATAGATGACACGGGGCCGCTCTGTGCCACACGGACCGATCTCAGACTTCGAGAGTGGCACCGATGACCAGGAATGGAATCGCCCTCAGGCTGTGTTTTGAGTGAGGGGCCTGGCCTGGAGGGGATTCCCAGGAGAAGCCTGCATCACCCTGCTTCGCCCGGCAGCCTCTGGTTTCCTGCTCAGCACCCCTGGATGCAGGTGTGGGGGGCAGAGGGCCGCCCCTCCCAGGCCAGTTCTCGTGCTGCAGGGTCAGCCTGTGGGACGCGGCATGAGGAGGTGGCGGTCTTCCCTCCCGTCTGAGGCCACAGCGTGTCTCCCGAGGGACACACACCTGATGTGCCTGCAGCCAGGAAGGATGGGATGTTTGTGAGGCCGTGTGGGCTCGGCCCCTGTGCCAGCCCCTCCCCTGCTCTGGAGAGCTGAGGCTGCTCCTGCCGAAGGGCCTTCCTGTCCTTGCGGCCATGCACGCGGTGGCTTCATGGCCAGGACAGGGGGCCTGGCATGTCCCCTGGCCCCTGGATTAGGACCCCTGACCACTGGGTTATGTCTCCTGACCCTGGGTTATGTCCCCTAGCCACTGGGTTATGTCCCCTGACCCCTAGATTTTGGCCCCTGACCCCTGGATTATGTCCCCCGACCCGGGGGTTGTGACCCCTGATCCATGGTCTGTGAGCCCTGACCACCGTTCATGTCTCCACAGCATCAAGATGGTCCTCATGTGGACGAGCGGCGACACCTTCAAGACGGTCTACTTCCTGCTGAACGGTGCGCCCCTGCAGTTCTCAGCGTGCGGGCTGCTGCAGGTGCTGGTGGACCTGGCCATCCTGGGGCAGGCCTACGTGTTCACCCGCCACCCCCTAAAGCCGGCCCCCCACGCAGCACACCCCGCCAGCGCCAAGGCCCTCTGAGGCAGCCGGGAGGATGAGGATGCGGGACCACGGGCCGTGGGCTCCGGCCAGGCCACCTGTCCTCCCCGAGTGGGGCAGGTGGGTGCTGCGGCCCCGAGACAGGGTCCCAGCCATTGGGTCTTGCTCAGCTTCTGTGGCTCTCAGGGGGTGATGGGGCCTGGGTGCCGACGTTGTGCTCTGTTATCCAGGACTCGTGTGAGCAGGTTTTCCCCCCAGGCTGGGCGCCTGCTGCTCTCAAAGTGACGGAAAAGCAGGTCTCCTCTCCCACTTTGGCTCAAAATACTGCTGGCTGGAGCCTGGGTCATGTTCACATACCAGGAGGAGGCCACCCTGGGCCCTGCAGGACCGAGGACCTCAGGAAACCTCCACATCTCAGCCCCCGTGGCCTCGACGTGGCTGATGGGGCCAAGGGGGCCTGCAGCTGGGCTGGGGAGCCCCAAGATGGGAGAGACGGGGGGCAGGAGTGAGAAACGGCACCAGGAGAGCCCAGGTCCCAGCCCACGGAGCCCACAGCCTCAGACTGGCTGGGGGTGACTCCCAGCAGGGTCGGGCCTGGGACACGTCGGGGTGAGGTACCAAAGCATCACAGGGCTCTGGGTGCGAAACCCTAGGTAGGTCCCTTTCCAGGGCCCCCAGTGGCCTCGCTGCTCCGCCGGCCCCTCCTGGGCAGGCTGCCGTGGACCCACCGTCTCCAGCCGGGCTCTGGCCAGTGTGAGCCCCGGGGTGTTGGGAGCGGGGCCTGGGGCATGGCGGGTGCAGCAGCCCCCGGGGCTGCCTGGGAAGGGGCAGACCCACTGGCCATCCCCCCGGAGGGCTACCGCACAGGCATCCCTTTCCTCTGGGAACCGTGTGCTTGCAGATATGGCCTTAGGTGTCTGTCTTCCAGGCCTGGAGATGCCTGCGGGTCAGGGCAGGGGACAGCGAGGCAGGTGTTCCCCCATGCTGTGCAGGGTATCCCTGCCGCCACCCTCCTCCTGTGCAGCCCTCCGCATCCGCTGTGCCTGGCGGTGGTGGGGTGCTGGTCTGACACTGGTCCCCCTTCGGTTTACACGAGCATCTCAGCCGTGCCCAGCGGCCCTGCTCCAAGTCCGGGCCCCGCAGGGCAAGTGTTTAGATGCTTCCACACGGCTCCCGCAGGCGCTCTCCTTCCCCCAGGCAGAGGGGTGGCTCTGTAGCGTCCACGGTCCTGGGGCTGGTGCCAAAGCTGCAGCGTCCGCCGTGGCCAGTGCACGGCGTGCGGAGCCGTTTCCTCCTCCTGAGTTTTCCTCAAAAACTCCTGAATGTTTGAGGATCCTGCTTAGTTCTCTGGCCTGCAAGACGCTTTGAAAACGTTTACTTTTTAAAAATGAAAGGAGATGTCTGTAGCAGTCATTGCCTCCAAATTAACACATTACCAGTGCAGGGGTGACCTACATGCCACGTGTGGGAGCACTGCTGGTTCTGTCAGGGCGGCTTTAATTCAATAAACTGCTCGTGGATCCAGCGTGGCCTTGTGAGTGGCGTCGGAGTGGGGGGCCAGGGCAGAGTAAAGGGCCGGTCTCGTCCTCATTCACCTCAGGGGACCCCAGGGAAGGGCTGGGCCAGCGTCTCCTCCTTGGGGGACAGTTGTGGCCCCTGTGAGACCGGGGCTGCTCCCTCAGGCCCCCGGGGACAGTGACCATCCTGTGCCAGCAGGGCCAGGCGGGGGGAGGTGGTGGCGCCCTGGTCTCCGCCAGTTCACACAGTTCCCTTAACAAGGGGATGCCTCAAAAGGTTGGGGAGTGTCTCCTTTCAAGGCCAGAAGAAGTGTTTCGAGGAAAACGGGTAATTCTGTGTAGCAAGTAGGGTTGGATCCCTTTGTGCCGAGCAGTTCTTTTTTCGTGGAGAGTATTTCTGCTGAGGGCAAGACCAAAAAATCAACAGAGTCGAAAATACATGGAAGTGATATATTTTACGTTTTTTCAGCGAGTCACCCCAGCCTGTGGCGCTGGCCTTGGAGAGTCTGAGGGAGCTGATCAAAGGTGGTGACTCTGATGCGGCCGCCCCAGGCAGCAGGGAGCCTCGGTGTGGACCCTGGAGCCCCTGTGCTGAGTCACGCAGGACAGGGGTCCTGCTCTGGGGGTAGATCTTGTTTTCCTTCTGATAATGTGTTAATTGAAAATATCTATTTTAATTAAAAAATTAATGCCGTAGAAGTTCAAATACTAAAAAAAACAAAAAACATGAAGGTGCCTTTTGGGGACTTCACTGCTGAGCCGGGAAACAGCACTGAACAGGCTCCCGTGTTCCTCTGGGGAGCGAGCCCTGGAGCTGCCCTTCAGACACAGAGGAGAGAGAGCTGTTTCACAGGCCCAGCTGCTGCCCCGAGAGCTCTGAACCCCGAGCTCTGGGCACAGCCATCCACCGGGGAAAGGGCAGACGTTTTTAATAGCCCCACGAGAAGCGGGGCTTCTAGTGAAAAAAATATAGGAAGGTGACTTTTCCCCCAAAGCCTAAATGCCCTGTTTATTTTTATAGCTCTTCCTCTCAACGAGGATAGCATTTTGGAAATGGGAACAAAATGGTGCTGTTGCCCCAGCTCCTGGGGTGCGTGAGAAAGTTCATCTCGTTCAGTTGAGCTGCTGAAAGCTCTGAGCAGATAAAGAGCTGCAAACGGTGCCGGCACCCTGCCCACAGCTCTCGAGCTGCCCTCACCACCCCAGCCCTGGTATCCAGCTGGCCAAGAAGAAACTCTGTGCGTGTGCGCGCGTGCGCGCAGAGGCGGGGGATGCATTTTCCCCAAAGATAA
This sequence comes from Tursiops truncatus, assembly GCF_011762595.2. Classification (NCBI taxonomy): domain Eukaryota; kingdom Metazoa; phylum Chordata; class Mammalia; order Artiodactyla; family Delphinidae; genus Tursiops; species Tursiops truncatus. The sequence goes on along the minus strand of NC_047046.1, from coordinate 88,093,614 downwards.
GGAGTACAGGAATTGGGGCTATTTTGGAAGCAAATATGGGGGTTTCCAACCCTCAACATTGACGGTGGAGCATGTTCAGCCCTGGAGCTGCCCTGTTCAGTCTGAGTGGCACACGCGGGTCAGCTGGGGGTGGGGGAGGGCCCGTCAGGGCCCAAGGGAGGATGCACAGCCTGTGCAGAAAGCAGCCCTGAGGGGAAGGGGAGCGCTGGCTGATTCCTGGAATGTCACAGACGCAAGTCACCCCCGAAACGCTTTGCAGACGTTTTGGGGTCAACCAGACAGCTCTGGCGGGGACCAGGATCCTGCATCTTGGGGCTGTGGAGCCAGAGGGTTCTTCCGGATCACTCTGGTTGTACCGATGGGGAAACTCAGGTGCAGAGGGGTGTGCCTGGCCCACTCAGCCTGCCCACTGGTTTGGTGGCCAGCTCAAACCCAGTGCCCCCGCGTGAGCGAGTCGTGAGTCGGCGGGAACTGACCTTCGCTCTCGGCACAGCACTTGGGGGGTTGAGACAGCTGCATTCGCAAACTCAGTCTCCTGTCCTCCCTCCTGCAGTGCTTTCGAGCGTTTTCAGCAGGTGGCCAAGGAGGCAGTGATGGCAACACCACGTCTTCCAGGAGACGCACAGAGCTGTCCCATAGGAGTGTCTCCAGTCTGGGTTTCCTTGACATGCATGAGGGAGCAGGCCGGCGGGGACCTGGCCAGTTCCCGGCCCCCAACCCAGATGGGCAACCGAGGCCACAGCCAGCGGAGCCTTCCAGAGCGCAGCCGGAGGGACGGTGTGGGGGGGGTGGTCGGGGTGGCGGTGGGGAGACGGAACAGACAAGCCAGCGGCTGGCGCTCCGCCCGCGTGGTGGGCAGTGGGTGTGCTCCGCCCCTCCCCACACACCCGCGGTTCCCAGCAGGATGGCCGACGGGCACCCCATCCCGTGACCCGAGGTGGCCTCTGGTCTTGCAGGGCGCCTGGGTGCCCTCAGAGCCACTGCGGGGGGGGGGGGGGGAGGACAGAGGACAGCTGCCTTGGGTTACTCCACCGCTGACCGAACCCTTGGAGGGAAAATCGGCGAGGCCTCCCCGCCCCGCAGGAGGAAGCGGTTCTTCCCGGACGACCAGCCGTGCTGGGTGACGAGCGAAGTGACGAGCACAGATTCCTCTGGCCTCCAGAGAAGCAGCTCAGTCACCCCGGGCGGGGCCGGGGGCCGGGCTGCCCGAGGGGAGGGTGGGGCCGGCTGACGTGCAGGCCTTCAGCTTTGCCGGGCATTTTCAGGGGCGAACAGATGAGGAGGGATCCCGGAAGATCCCCACGGAGCTTGTGCCGGGGAAGGGAGGTCAGAGGTCAGGGCTGGGACCTCCCTCTCCCGAAGGAACTGGCGTGCTGTGAGCATCAGTGTCACACCTCTGTCCCTACCGCTTGGCAGCGATGTGGGCTTCTGCAGGCGTGATGAGGAGACCCCCTCTGATGGGCATGGCCCACTGTGGGTGACACGGCGGGCGCAGGAAGGGACTGTGCCCTCTCCCAGCCCCACTGCGCCCCACCCCCACCAGTGACGCGCAGGAGAAGGTCAAAGTGAGGCCTGGGGACGAGCTACAGGCTTGGAGCTTCTGGGATCGCTGAATTTACTTTTAGCTGGCCATCACGGAGTCAAAAGTCCAGAGGCAGAAGGAAAGCGGAGGACAGGCTGGTGACGCTCCTTGGAGTTCAACTCCAAAGCACAGGATGGCTGTGACCCCCCGATTCAGGCCGGGGTCAGCCCCGGGCCAAGTTCTGGGCTGTGCGGAGCGAGCAACATGCACGGCAAAGGGAGCCGGGCCCCCAGAGTCGTCCCCGTCCCTCCGTGCGCAGCGGGAGGCGAGAATGCGGTTCTGGTCCTGGAGCTCCAGGGGAGCAGCCTCTTCGCCGGTGCCGCGTCCCCGCCGGGTCAGGGCGGCCCCGCGGATGCCCACAGCGCGGCCGCGGAGTCCCCGGTCGGGCCGGCACCGTCGGGGCCCTGCGAGTTGTCGTCCTCCGCGGCGGAGGCGCAGGCAGAGGCGGAGTGCGTGCTGTCCTCGCGCAGGGCGGGCTCGGGGCTGGCGGCGCGCTGCTGCTGCTGCTTGAGCTCCGAGTAGGAGCGCGAGAAGGTGTGGAAGATGGAGGTGACCGGGAAGGCCATGAGCAGGATGCCGCTGAGGATGCTGCTGAGCGCCACCACCTGCCCGGGGAGGCTGCGCGGCACCATGTCGCCGTAGCCCACGGTGGTCATGGAGATGACGGCCCACCAGTAGCTGGCTGGCACGCTGGAGAAGTCGCGGCGCGCGCCCAGCTCGCGCTCGGCCAGGTGCACGAGTGGCGCAAAGAGGGCCATGGCCACGCAGAGGAAGAGCAGAAGCAGCCCGAACTCGCGCGCGCAGCGGCGCACGGTCAGGCCGAGCGAGCGCAGCCCCAGCGAGTGGCGCGCCAGGCGCATGACGTAGAGCACGCGCAGCGCGCGCAACAGCCGCAACACCAGCCCCGCGCGCTCCAGCAGCTTGTTGCCGCCTGCGCCCGGCCGCGCCGCCAGGCCCACGAGCAGCGACACGTAGAAGGGCAGGATGGCCAGGATGTCGATGATGTTGAGCGGTGTCCGCAGGAAGGCACACTTGCTCTCAGCCTGCAGCGAGCGCAGCAGGAACTCGAAGGAGAACCAGGCCACACACACCGTCTCCAGCACAAATAGGTTGCGGCACTTGGGGGAGCACTCGCCCTGGGGGGGGAGAAGGGGACACGTGTTGGGGGCAGGGAGGCCTGTCCCTCCCGGGCTGCCCTTCCTCCTGACGCCCACCCGTGCACATGTGCCACTGTAAGGGCAAGGGTTGTACACCAAAAAAGCCCAATTCCTGTAAAAAGAAAAACAACACAAAAATTTACTGGGAGGTTGGCTTCCCACAGGACAGCAATCAGAGCTCAGCGGACCAACTCCCCAGCAAAACCAGAGAAAATCGTTAAAAAACAACCACTTAAAGTCTCTGGAAACACTCCTGAGGACAACAGAAATTGACAAATGTATTCAAGAAAATCTGTGGAAATTGGTTTAAAAAGGAGTCTTTGGTATTTGAACCGAGACTCCCCCAGCGTCCCAGCTCAGCGAGGAGGGGGCTCCAGTCCAGAGGCTGCAGCCACCAACGCGGGGCTCCCTGGTCCCGTGGGCCGAGTCCCCGGGGAGTGCGGCTGGGAAGAGGGGCACCTGCTCCCACGCAGCCCCCACCCCTGCAGTGGAACGGAGGCTGTATCTTGAGAACGCCGGGACCCCCAGAGCCCTCGCCCCCGCTTGTGAGGGTGGTTCCACGCCAGGAGAGACGACAGAGAGGACCTCAGCCCGCTGGCTCCCCGTCTCTCTGCAGGGCAGTCAGCTCAGAGAATGGGGGTCACCAAGGAAGGAGCTTGCCACTGCCCCACCCCCAGGCCCAGAGCCCTGGCACAGAGATGCTGTGTAGCGGAGACGCAGACTGTAAGTGAGATGCCCCTGATCACTTCCAGAGGAACCGACTTCATTTGCAACAGAAAGTGGTGAAGTTCAAACCCAAGGGTGCTCTCAAGAGTGGTAGAGGTTGCAGTGAAGGAAAACAAGAGGACGTTTGTGGACCTAATGAAGACACAGCCTAGGCTGTGGGGTGGCCAGTTTGCAGGAGAGAACTGGGGTGCAGAACTGGAGGAGCCCTCCTGGAGTCAGAACGAGTATCAGCTGACCTCAGAAACTGTTCCATCCTGAGAGCCGTGAAGCGGCTGGATTGGCTGCTAGAGGAATTTATGCCCAAGGGCAGCTGAAAACAATAGAGCAGTCAGCCAGCAATCAGAGGACTTTCAAAGTTCCGTCAGGGAAAGAGACCCAAGTGCTACCAAAAGCAGTGTCCTCCCAGGGTGACTGGGCCTCTTAGAGGAGCAGCGCCAAGGGCTGGACATGCGTGCGTGCGTGCGTGCGTGTGTGTGGGGGGGGGGGGCAGGGGGCAGGGCAGGAATGGACTTCACTAAAATAATCCAACCAATCACTAAACAAGCAAATGACAGTAATGTGCCCTGAACTGGGGAACAGGGGAAGGCAATATCCAGTGTTCCTAAATTGTATTGTCTAAAATGTCTAGTTTTCAATAAAAAATCACAGTGCAGGCAAAGAGACAGTGAAGTATGACCCACACATCAGAAATCAGGCAACAGAACTGCCAACGAGAGCGACCCAACGTCAGATTGACCAAAAAGCTTCAAAACTGCCCTTATAAACACATTCACAGAACGAAGGAGAACTTGATTAAAGAAGTAGTGGAGGGGCGTCCCCGGGGGCGCAGCGGCTGGGAGTCCGCCTGCCGATGCAGGGGACGCGGGTCCGTGCCCCGGTCCGGGAAGATCCCACATGCCGCGGAGCGGCTGGGCCCGTGAGCCATGGCCGCTGAGCCTGCGCGTCCGGAGCCTGTGCTCCGCAACGGGAGAGGCCACGGCAGTGAGAGGCCCGCGTACCGCAAAAAAAAAAAAAAAGAAGAAGAAGAAGAAGAAGTAGTGGAAGGTATGATGACAATCCGTTCCATCAGATGGAGAAGATCAATAAACAAAACTTTAAAAAGAA